>NW_022103968.1:33366617-33412746 GCF_000313985.2 Echinops telfairi | reverse complement strand
GAATAATGATGGCAACAAATGTGCTTGACACATGGATGGATGGATGGATGGATGGATGGTGATAAGAGCTTTATGAGTCCCCAAGAAAATGATTTTAAAAAAAGATGACCTCATATCTCTCCTTTTGGAATGGTTGGTGAGTTTGCCCTGCTGAGTTTGAAGAGCCTAAACGCTTAGCCTGCAGCCCCACCGAGAGTGGGGGCTCTGTGGCCGGCCATGAAGGTGTTATTGTGGTGGGGGAAGTAGAGACAGAGGTTGTGAGAGGCTTGAGAATGGTGAAGAAGAAGATGGCAGGGTGACACAAAGCCTTCTTTTTGGCATTGCTGCTTCTATGTCTCTGTTCTCCTGGGCGACTTGGGAGGGACCTACATCTTTCATTCAACTGTCAAGGCCCAAGCACATCAAGGGGTCGCCATTATGATCACCACTGTCTCTAGTCTGTGAGGTCACTGCTCCTGGAGCTGATGGGGTCATTGGTGAACTCTCGATGTTCCAGAGGTGGAGGGGTCTCCAGACGGGTCCCCTGAGGCCTGTCCCGTGGAGACAATAAGGAGTGGAAAGGACACTGGCTTTGGAGGTAGAAAGAAAGTGCGCACTTGCTGTGTATCTTCATGTGTGCTGAGTCTCAGTTTCCTTACCTGCAAATGGAGATAACCAATACCTATCAAATGCGGTCAATGGGGAGCGTCAATGAGCTAACATAGAAAGAGTGCCCAGCACATAGTAGGTACAGGAATAACTGGAGAGTTTTGTGGTGGACACTGCAGACTGTTTTCCGAGCATCCTTCCTTCCTAAGAGAGCCCAACTTTTGTCCAGCCATCAGCCCCTCTTAGGGGAGCCCATATGGCACAGTGGTTATGCATTGTGGGGTGGGGGGTGCTAACTGCAAGGTCACCAGTTTGAAACCACCAGCCACGCCATGAGAGAAAGATGGGGCTTTCTACCCCTGGGAAGAATTACAGCCTCAGGAACACACAGGGCAGGACCCTGTCCTATAGGGGCGATATGAGTCGGAATTGACTCAACGGCAGTGAGGATGTTTCTAGTTTTCTGGCCTCTCAATCCATTAGTGTGCGCCGGCCACCACAGGCCATTCTCCTGGTGAGTACGCTGGTCTGGCGGGTGGGCAGGAGTCCCAAGACAGCCTGTCAGAATGAAAAACTAACATCCCAAGACTGGCTGGCTGGCTGGCTGGCTGATTCACTCACTCACTCACTGACTCACTGCTACTGAGAACCATGTAGCTTGTAGCTTGGATTTCTACTGGCACCCATCTGCTAACCATGAAGAGGAGCAGCTTCAGGATCTTTCTTAAATTGGAAAGAACCTGGGTTCTTCTTTTTTTAATCATTTTATTGGGGGTTCTTACAGATATTATAACAATTCATAAATCAGTTATATCAAGCAAACATGTGCATTTGTTGCCATTGTCATTTTCAAAACATTGTCTTTCTACTTGAGCCCTGGGTATCAGCTCTTTTTTTGCCCCTCCTACCCTCGTGAATCCTTGCTGAATTATATATTATTTTTTTATATCCTATACTGTCTGCTGCATCCCTTCACTGATGTTTCTGTTATTCATACCCCCCTGGGGAGGTGGGTGTTATACATCTATCATTGTTATTGGTTCCCCTTTTCTCCCTCCCCACCCCCACCCTCATGGGGTCCATACCCCCATTACTATTTCTGAGGGGCTAATCTGTCCTGGATGGCATGTGTCAAACACTTTTATCTGTACCAACGTCCATACTCCAGCCTAGTAGGATTTGTGAGGTAGAACTGGGGTCATGATATGGGGGGAGGAAGCACTAAAGAACCAGAGGAATACTGTGTGTTTCATCGGTGCTAGACTGCACCCTGACTGGCTTGTTCCTTCCTGTGACCCTTCTCTGAGGGAATGTCCAACTGTGTACAGATGGGCTTTGGGTCTCCACTCTGACCCCTCTCCTTCACATCAATATAATTGCTTATGAGCTTCTGAGACCTGATCCTGTCAACACCTTGTGATCACACAGGTTAGTGTGCTTTTTCCATGAGGGCTTTGCTGCTTCCCTGATGGATGGCTGTGTGTTTAACTTCAAGCCTTTAAGACCCCAGATGCTATATCTTTGAATAGCCAGGCACCATCAGTTTTCTTCACCACATTTGCTTATGCACCCATATTGTCTTCAGCGATCCTGTTGGGAAGGTGAGTATCACACAGTGCCAGATTATCAGAACAAAGTGTTCTTGTGTTGAGGGAAGACTTAAGTAGAGGCCTAGAGTCCATCTGCTACTTTAATACTTTTCCATATAAATATATGTATATAGGCCCGTATCCCAATCATTATATATTAATACACTTACATATGTACATGCCTATATTTGTACCTCTCTATATAGCTTTTACCTCCTAGTTCTTTCTTCTATTTCCTTTTATTTTCCTCCCCTCCCACTATCATGGTCACCCTTCATTTGGCTCTCAGTAATTCCTCTCAGCTACATTACAATTCATCAAACACCACCAGGCATTCTGCATTCTCCTTGAAGTCAATTTTATGCCCTGCTGATTCCCGGCCTCTGTTTGTTGGCTTCCACTCCCTTTCCCGTCTCCTCCTCTCCCATGCCCCCTGGAACCATTGGTCCTGTTGTTTTCTCCACAGGATTGTTTATCCTGCCTATCTTAAATAGATAGTCATGTTAATTAAATAAATAAATAAATAACATTTAAGCAAGTTTATTTTTTTAAGCCTATAAATAGTTCCAGGTCTAGCTGCTGACTTGGATGAATGTCTTCCAACCAGGTCGGATGGGTGGCAATGGATTGGGATATTATTTTGTGGAAAAGTGATCTCTCCAGAAGTGGATTCTGCTCCAGATTTGAAGGGTATCTAAGGGCCATGGTCTAGAGGGTTCTATCAGAACAGGAAGCCTGGTCTTTAGGGTGATTTTAATGTTATTCTTCATTTTCCTTCTCCTGTATATCATCTCTGGGGTGTATATCACAGGGGGTGACTATCAGGAAGTGAGCCTCATTGCAGCCATCTTGGAAGTTCGGTATTAGGGAAATAGCTTGGGTTTTGTGAATCTTCTACATGGGTGTTGGGATCCAGACACTATTCTGTAAAGAGCACTGTTCTTGATAAAATAAATTCCAAGTTCCCATACTTTATGGCACGGCTTTGAAGGTGGCTCTCAGCCCTACCTCTCTTTGTGGAGCCATCTGTCGGGTCTGCTGCCTCTGATGAGGCCGGAGCATTGGTGATCCCACAGCAGAAAGGTTGTGCTCCCCCAGGGGTTCATGAACTACACCCCCACAGGGTCATTCCTTCTCATGACTGAGCTGTGCACCTGTGGGTACATCTACAAGCTTCTTTAACATTTTCAACCGAGAACCGCCTTCTTGGTTAATCCATTCCACGCGTTACCTGTTTACAGTAGTGATGTCCTTCATTTGCCCTAAAAGGCCTCAGCCAATTCTTTCTGAGACAAGCTCGATTTCTACGTGTCAAGACCTGGTGAATACAATCGTGTGCAGCCACTCAAACACCCGCTGTGACCTTTAAGCCACTCATCTCTGTTCATGCACGTGGCAGACCATTCAAGCATATCAAGAAGAGTGCTTCAATTATCACCACAGTCCATGCTAGAACACTTCTAATTTGTTTAGTGCTCGCCTGTTATGATAGTTAAGGTTTATTGTGACAACCTGACTGATGAACACAAGTGGGATTAATTGAGGGGCAGAGAGATAAATGGCTTGGTGAGCATTGCGTGTTTTGTCTCTTGCTCACTGATGGTCAGAATAGAGTGCAGCTGCCTTAGCTAGTTTCCTGCTTCAGCTGGCAAGGCCCACTTCCTGTGAGACATCCCTGAAAAGCCACATGGACCTATCCCGATGCAGCCCTGGGTGCTGGAGCAGCCGTGTGGAGCCCCCTGCCAGCGCTGAGATGCTCACACGTTCTCTGACTCAGCTTTCCTCCTGCAGTCAGCATCATAGTGTGTGTTTTGTGAGATGTAGGAGGACTTTGTAGATCGATGTCAGACATATGGGCTAATGTTGGACTTACGGGCGTGGACTGGACTGGGTTGGGAAGCTTAATGTACAATTACCCTTTATATAAAACTCTCTTATAAAATATGACTGTTTATGCATTGTTTTTGTAGTCTACCTAGATTAATACACCTGTGTTCCCCTGGTCCGATCACCCCCCTTCTCTGGATAGCTGTCCTCCTCTACGTTCATCTGAAGCCCCTGGCAAGTCCAGTGTCAGCACATAGCTTCAGCCACGAGGCAGCGTGCACTGGGGCAGGACGATTGCACTAGATGTTCCAAAGTGTTTCACAATCATTTCTTAAAACCCAGTTTACATCGTGGACCATGGAGTTATCTGTCCAGCTTCCTTCCTCCCTCTTTACAGCATGCTCCCCAACCTGGCCTTTCCCTCATCCCATGAGATTCTCGAGCAGCCGTTTGCACACCACCCTCTTCCACCAGAGCCATGATATGGAAACCAAACTTACGCACTCCGCTGAGTCCATCCCGACGCCCAGCAACCCTGTGTCCGGTGTCTGAGATGGTAAATCTTTCCAGGAACAGATAGTCTCATCTTTCTTTTGCAGAGTGACCGGTGGGTTTGGACACTGATTTTGCAGTCAGTAGCCCCATGAGTTCAGGGTTAAGTGCCCAAGTTGAGTTGGCAGGGTCTGGAATCATTGTGTAAGAAGCCAAACAGAAAATCCTTTATTCCACTCGCGTTTGGAGTCAGAGAGAATGGGAAGAATGAAGCCGGCTTCTTTCCCACAGCTTCATTCGGTAGTGGGTAGTGGAAATGTTGCCAAACAAGACCATCTGAGCCAAGAATAAGACATACAAAAACATTGCGCCTTGCTGGCTCCATTCCTGCCCGTCCCACCGACAGGAATCAACAAATGGTCAAATGAGTTCGGCGTCTATTACCACTGAAAGAGTCCTCACTCCCCTAACTCGTTTAGCCAGCTTGAGAGCTCTGCTCTTTGCCGTGGAAAGAAAACAGAGGGTAGAGAATGAGGAGCCCAACTCAAGCTCACTGCCACCAGGGAATGCTGACACAGCAGTCAGACAGCCTGTGGGTTTCCGAGGTTGTATTTAGTAGAAAGCTGTCTTTCCCCACAGAGCTACTGGTGGTGTTGAACTGCCAACCATGTGGATTTCAGCCCAACTTGTAACCACTACACCACCAGAGCTCCTGCCAGAGAGCAAGTAGAGGGCAGAGGACCAGGAGGTTTGAGGAGAGCCGGTGAACCAAAAACCAGCTTTTGAGGGAAGCTGACGATGGAATAATTCGCACTGGGTGGTGGGAGGCAGACACTCCCATCGTCTTGGCAGAGCATAAATTGGTACAATATTTTTTGGAAGGCATCTCAGCAGTCTCTTTCAAGACATGAAATGCTCCTGCTGGTCGGTCCAGTCATCCCACTCAATGCAGCCTTGTTTTCAGTGGTAAAAGCTGGCAATAACCTCATCAGCAGGGATTGTGCTCTTGTTAAGAAAATGCTCTAAGAGGATGTAAAGCAATTGCTTACAGGGGTGAGTGGATGCAGAGACGCTCCAAGGACCACCCATCAGAGAGTAAGTGGAGGTTCTGTGTGTGTGTAGTATAATTGCAGAGAACTTTCAGTTTCTATTTGCACAAGAATCATGTGACATGAATGTGTCTTGTGTCTGCTGCTGTAAGAAATGGCATGTTTCCTCTTTTCATTGTTCGCACACATCTTCTTCATTCTTAGCACCTCTGGCCCAGGGATCTATGCACTCGCTCATTTTAGTTGTTCATCAGACATTGATCGAGTGACTCCGTGCCAACTATGTTAGGTGCTCATCTTGGCTCTGGACATATCACAGCAAAGCAAAGTCATTACTCTTGTGCATCACGAAAACAAAGATATGTATATTAGATGGTAGTAAGTGCGATGAAGAATGTAGAGAACTCATCGCGGGGTAGGATGTTGGGTGGGGACAGCATTATGTTATATATAAAATGGAAAGAGGGGCCTCACTGAGAAGGAGACTTAAGATCAAAATCACAGGGCTCTTTGGAGAAAGGGTCTTCCAGGTACCAGGGTCACCAAGTATAAAGACAAAAAAGCTAAAGCATGCCTAATGAGCTTAAGGGGACTGTGTGGCAAGAATGATTATGAGGAATCAGTAAGCGGCAAGGAAATAGCCCTGGTAGCCAGAAAAGGCCGATAACGAAAAGGCTGGCAGTTCAAACCCACCAGCCACTCCAGAGGAGAAAGATTGACATCCTTGGAAACCCTGTAAGGCAGAGGTGGTGTAGTAGTCACACACTGGGCTGCTCATTTCAAGGTTGGCAGTTCAAATCCACCAGCTGCTTTGAGGGAGAAGATGGAACTTTTTCCTTGAGTGAAGTTAGTCTCGGGAACCCAGAGGGGCCATTCTAGCCTGTCCTATAGGGTTGATATGAGTCAAAATTGACTCATATAGGGTTGATTTGAGTCAAAATTGACTCAGCAGCAGCGAGTTTGGGGCCACTAGGAGTTGGCACTGCCTCCATGACATTGGGTTTTTTTGGTGGATTTTGGAGGTTACAGGTAAGGGAGAGGTGGGGCAGTATGTCTGTGGCCCTATAGGCCATCCATAGGAAGACTGAGTGACATTGGAAGCCACATGAGGGCCTTGGACCATCCTGAGAATGACCGCTCTGGTTGCTATGTGATGGTGTAAGGGACAGGGTAGCCGAGGGACATCACTTAGGCTACTGCAGTGTAACGGGTGAGAAGAGGGTGTGGGCCACGGGAGTAACAGAGGCTGGGACAGCTGATGACAGACTGGAGACATGGAAGCCCCAAAGATCCATGACTTGGGCCCAGCACAGAGGTGGAGGTGGTCCAATCTCTTGAAGACAATCCGCTCCCAGGTCTGTCTGGGGCTTCAGCCCCCTCAGCGAGATTTCTCTGGGGTCATCCTTAAGGGGAGACAGTGCAGACCACTGCTCTGAAAGCCAGGAGGTGGGCTTCAGAAGCAGGGAGAACAGGTGGGGGGTTGGGGTTTTTCCGGGAAGGCACCAAGTCCGCCCTAGACTGAGACAGGCTGATCATGACCTTGGGATGCCCGTAGACACGGTCTGCTTAGTGCTGCAGTCTTAACACTAGGTCTGGGGTGGGAGGAGACATCAGATGGCATTCGGCCCACCCTAGGGAGAGCAGATGCAAAGCCACTCAATTCCATTTAGAAAAGCAGGTGCTGCATCTTTCCGGAGTCCGTGTCCTGAGAAATTATTCAAGATCCACGATGCCCATTTTGTAATGTCCTGCTTTTGTTTTTAAAGACGTGCAAGCATGCCTTTCATAATCAAGGCCAAAGTCATCTTGGGAAGAAGGGCACGGTGGTCCGCAGGGAACAACTGAGAAGGGCATGGGAAGCAGCAGTATCCTTTCAAGGGAGCCGGAGGGCCTCAGAGGTCCACGCGGTGCGACTGAGCCTCTGTGGGCAGCTTGAGCACAGGAAGGAAATGGTCAATGGTGAGCACACACACACAAGCCACGCAATTCTGAAGAAAGTTTATTTAAATAATATGGACAGCAGATGTCGTGATTCAACATGTCTACCCACCCAGTCCACTGCAATACGGAAACGCGAATGAACACAAACCCCAACCTGCACCTGCAGAGCCATGTTCTTGGGGGGCCACTTCAATGGCAATGCTCCAGATTAATTAATGTCACGTCAGTCCCCCCCTAATATCTGAATTTTTTTTTCTTAACCGATTTTAGCCATTGGACTGAATGTTCATTGCTGCTGCTGCCAGGTGCCCTCGAGCCGGTTCTGGCCCATAGCGACCCAAGCCACAACAGAATGAAACACTGCCCGGGCCTGGGCCAACCTCAGTACTGCTACAGATGACAATCCAAAGAACAAAACCAGAAATTCAAAAAGACGCAACAAAAAGTACATAATCCTGTGAACCAAGATTACCGTCTCCAAACTACGCAATGGCTATTCTGTGCTTAAAAACCTGCATGTGAGTTATTTGGAATTCCTTCATTGAGGAAAGAAAAAAAAAGCAAAAAACTTCGTGACTTCCTTATGTGACCGGCGCTTGCCCTGCCGCTCCAACTTCTTGAAAAGGACTTTTCTATACAAGGTAGGTACACGGGCTCTACAAAGTTCAATGTACATATTTACAGCCCCGGTTCGTAAGCCTAGGGCTTATCCTTCACCAATCCCAGGGAGGCTCCAAAAGGGGCAGCGTTTGGGGCTCACCTTTCCCCAGCAGCATGGCTGAAAGATCAAACTGTGTTGCAAGGCATGCTGTCACCCAGGTGCACCTGCTGTGTTCACTGAGCCTGATACAAACATCTCGGCATCAGAAATAGTTATGTTACTAAATGTCTGGAGACAAGAGAGCAACCGGGATCCGTGGTTCCTCCGTTCATTCATCATACACAGGAAGCTGAAGTTAGATGCACATGTTAAAAACGTGACTTGTTTATTAAAGACGGGGCGAATTGGTGAAGCATACTTGGGTTTCTGGATATGCAAACGCGTGAGCTGGCTGGCATCGTATGCAAATGCGGCTTTACAAATTGGTTTCATGTCTAGCTGTATTTAAAGGGGTGCTCCACAATTACTACATCATCAAGAAGCAACCCCTGGAGAAACTATTAGAGATGAGATCGTGTTATTCATAGCGAGAATCAGAAGAGACTAGGAAACAGTGGCCGATACAAGAGTCCCACTCCAAAATGGGGGGACACGATGCTGCCATGCCAAATGCATGTGCAGGCGCACTTCTACTATATTCCTGCAGGGGGAGAGAGCAAGAGAAACAGGGAGGGCTCTTGGCTAGTGGCGCAACCTTCTAATGCAATGGGTGTGTTTTTTTACTAGATCCAATGGAATATCAAGAAGGCCGTTTCTTTCCAGGAAGCCCTCCCCGCCCCTCTTTCCCTTGGGAGGAAGGTTCTGTTTTAGTTAAAAACAAATGTCTCTGGGAAGAGGTAACATATACTTATTAGTAATTTACACTATAGTATGAATGAGTCTGTGGGTGTGTCTTTCCTGAGAGCTAGGTTTGAAAAATGGGCAGGGAGGAAAAAAGGGTACTGTGGCTGTCTGTCGGGGAGATGGGGGCAGGCGCTGAGGCAGAGGGATTCAAGCCGACTTTGCGACTTCAAAAGACTCCAAATGTTGGGGCAACCCTTCCGGGGTAATTCTAAGCTCTGTGGAAACACCCCTGGGGCCCTGAATTGCCGTCTGTGGTCTTGGTTGTGTCCTGGGGAGGATGAGCACGTGGAAAGAGTACGATGCCGCTCTAGCCACGACCGATCCTCAAAGGCCCTTCCAGCATCCCGGAGCCTCAAAGGTGGGCCCGTGGAGACTGAAGTGCCTGATGCCTTCCAGATCCCTCCGGGGCCACGCGTCCCATTCTCACACCCTTCTTTGCACGTTTCACAGTCTGTCTGCATTTAGGTGTTCTGTTCTCCTTCGGTCGGTGTCTGCCTCCCCAAGGCCCTCCGAGTTTCCAGAGGATAGGGAATGGGTCCTTTCTATCTTTGTCTCCCCCAGGGGTCTGGCATACGGACCCTGAATTGGACACAGTTGTGACTGGGCAGCAGAGGCCTCTAGCCTCAGATCTGACCCCCACAAAGAACAGACCCCCTGGTGACCCAGGGTAGCAGTGGAAGAACGCCTCCCCGGCTCCCTCTGGGGCCCCATTGGCCCTGAACCTTCTGCGCAGAGGACAACCCTCATCAGAGTGCAGGAAACCCTACATCCCAAAGGACCGACCTCACACGTTGAGCTGACCCCTTGAGTGTCCTCCTGCCCCTGTCGGTGGGTGTTAAGAGACAGCGCATGCTTCATGGCTTTCTGTGGAACGGACCTATGGAGCCCACACCCTGCCAGCCAAAGGCGACCAGAAAGAACAGTTAAGAACCGTGTCCTCTCAATGTGCGGTCCAGTTGCCTTGAAGGGGACCATTTATGATGCTCTTAATGTGGGACAGGAATACGCTGCACGTGACCTCAAGAGCTACAGGGCTTCTTGGCCTAACCCCCACCCCCCACCCAGGAAATCTAAGTGTAGCTTATCGGTCTGGCCACCAGCTCCCCCAGGGCAAACCCTGTGTGCTTTTCTGTCCGAATGGGAACACATTTCCTAACCGCATGTCTTCAGTTGTACCATCTGCCACCACGACCTGGGGCCCTGACTCCGGGGATCTGCCCGGCTCTCTGAAGGGTCCCCTGGAGTCAGGCCGGTCAGGGTGGGGCAGCAGCAGGCATTTCTGGCCTAGCTCTCTTTCTCAGACAATGCTCCAGGCCCCCAAGAGGTGGGGGAGGGGAGGGTGGTGGCCCCCCAAACAGCTAAGTCACAGGGCTCTGCCACATTCCTTTTCCCTCAGCATGTGATGCAGCCCCGCCCCCGCTGGCTGCGGATGCACACCAGGGGCTGACAGGCTTGGGTTCAAACACAACCCTTCTCTGTGCCCCTCTGCATCTGCGTCTCACTTTATCCACTGCAGGAATTAGCCTAGTGACTTGGCGTTTAAGAGCAAAGAGCCTGGTTCAGGAATTATGCATTGTCCTCCGGTGAAAACTGGAAAAGAAAATCCCGGTAGTTTTCCGTCTTCTTACAGATATAAAGGTTTTACATAGTTGCCCGGAAAAGTACCAAACTGCCTTGTCCTTCGTGACGTACCTAGAAGCAAACAAACGCACAGCATGAGGGATCACCAAGCAGGGGCTTCTGCTCCCGCATCCCTTCATTACTACCCATGGGCTCTGGTTTCCAAAGCACCGCCCCTCTCACTTAGCCCATTCAGGCTGCAGAGTCCCCTGGCCTGGCAAACATGGTAGGTATTCCGAATATTGCTGGCTCTGTTTGTTCATTTTTCAGATGAGGACGCTCAGAGAGCATCGACAACATTTGTGAAGTCCTGCAGTGGGGCACCGTGAGGTCACCGTCAGTTGGAATTAAGCGCTTGGCTGCTAACGGAAGGAGAAAGACCTGGGCCATCTACTCTTGCAAAGATTGTTGACAGCCCTACGACGCTCTACGGGCTGTTCTCGGTCATTCAGTAGACAGTGGCTTGACCACAGGACGCCACCACCACCACCACGCTTTCTATCAGAGACAGGATGCCGGCCCATTGCTCTTCCAATGCCTCTCTTTTTGGGAGGAATTGTGGCACATTCATCCAATACAATGGAGAGAGCTGAGGTTTTTAATTAGAAACAGTTGGACATCGAGAAGCCCAGAAGGCTGTGCCTGGGCCCCAGGTTGACTCCCTGACTTTGCTGCTGACCTTGTTAAGGTTCCCGGAGCCTGGAGCCCAGGCTGCTCCACACCAAGGCATCCTGGGTCACTCATTTAGAGCCTTCTTTTGGGAATCGCTCTCTAAAGACACATGTTTATCGTCACTGCCTTATTCCTGGCAGGCATCACAGAGATCCCTTGGCTTAGACACAGCCTCCGAGTCCTTTTCCATACAACCCTGGGACCAGCCATGACACCCAGGGCCGTTTTGACCTGAGGTGAAACTTCGCAGCTAACAGAGTAGGTCACAGCTGCCAAACTCACGGCCATCAAGTCGATGCTGCCTCGCAGAGACCCTAGAGGCTAGAGTAGCAGAGAAGCACTGCCCCTTTGGGTTTCTGAGGCTGGACGTCTGTGTGGGAGCTGAGAGCCTCATTTTTTGCCCAAGGAGTAGCTTCTGGGTTCAAACTGCTGACCTTTTGCTTGATAACCCATGACACCAATAGGGCTCCTTTGTCAAAGCCAAAGACAGTTAGAACATGATTAGTGGCTGATGAGTCGATTCCACCTCACGTGCTGCAGCAGAGCTGGGCTCTCTCAGGTTCTCAGTGGCCGTGACCTTTCAGAAGTAGATCAGCAGGGCTTTCTTCTGGATTTGAGGTGCCAATCTTCCTGTTAGTGGGGGAGTGCTTAACTGTTGGCCCCACCCAGGGTCGCCTGTCTGACTAGTAGGTTACTTTGTGAGGTGATGGAAGAATCTGAGGGAGACACTGGCCTCAGGATACTTCCTTTACCCAGCCCGCTGCCAGGAAAGGCCCCATTAGGGAATTGGCGGCCCTGCCCAAGCCCTTCTTACAAATGGAAACAGCCCTGGAGGGGCTCGGTGGCTGACATACTTGGTACTCTGGAGCTGGGCTATCGCCTAGGATTGTCACATGTGGTTACAGAGGACTTGGAAGACAGGCAGTCTGAACTGAGAGGTGCTGAAATTGCACAGTACACCCAAATTCCGAAGACTTTGTACAAAAAGAGGAATGTAAAACATCTCCCTAATAATTTGTTATACTGAGTGTACGTTCAAAACATAGCATTTTGGATGTGTGGAGTTTCAGAAAATAGATCATTCACATTAATTTCAGCAGCTCTGGTTTACATTTTCAGTGTGGCTTCCAGAAAAGTTTAAATTGTGAATGTGACGTGTCACTTTTCCAATCTGGACCCTGGGCAGTGGCTTTCTAAAAAGCTGGTGGGGACAAGGGAAGCCCTTTCTGGCAACTCATTCATGCTTCCTGCTCGGCCCCGACATTCCTGCTCTTGTTTAACGCTTTTCCAGGGAAGAGCTTGTCTTTGGAAAAAAAAAAAGGTAAAAGCATCTGTAGGGGGGAAATATGGGGCAGTGAATGAGTCAGTGGTTCCCAACAATATCCGAATGTCTGGCCAGACTGAATAGAATTTGGGGAGAGATGAGCTGGAGTTTCAGTCTGGGCTAGCTACCTAACCTCTTGGGGCCTCAGTCAGTGTCTGAGTCTATTAGAGAGAGGTCATTCTTCCCTGACAGTGTCGCTCATTGGGAAGCAGCTAAGAAAGCAGATGCAACAGAGTGTCTGGTTTAAACACCATCTAAATAGGTGTTGGTCTCCCCCTGCCCTTCCTATAAACATGAATTTTTTATTCCAATTAAGCTGGTTGCTTGCATTAAAATGGTCAGAAGCCAGGAGTAAATAAGAGAGACTTGGGGAATGTCTAAGGAGCTCTGGAGATGTTGTGGGCCAGGCACCGTGGGATCCACCGGTCGCTCCGTGGGTGAAATGCCAGGATTTCTGCTCTGGAAGGAGCTGCAGCAGCAGATACCCCCTGGGGCAGCTCTGCTCTAATTTAGGGGCTTCCCAGGAGTCAGAATGGAATCTAGGGCAGGGAGTCTGAGTATGGGTTTGTTGGTTTTTTAAAATTCATTTTACTGGGGGCTCTTACAACTCTTATCACAATCCATCCATCCATCCACTGGGTCAAGCACATTTGTACATTTCTTGTCATCATCATTCTCAAAACATTTACTTTCTACTTTGAGTTTGGGTTTCCTTTTCTTTCTTCCTTTTTTATGAACGTCTACCTACATGCCTGAGCCCTGTGGCAAGAGATCTAGGCTCAATCCGAATTTGGTGCCACCGTTATAAAAATAAAATACCACACGTACAATAGACAAATGCAGGATAAAAATGTGAAAGAAAGTCACGTAAGGAATCTGATAACTGAACCTCCAAGCCACTAATGTTGGCCTATTTACATGTTGCATTCAACATGTAAATGTCTTAGGGCAAACAGGGGCGGCACATCTCCCTTACTCGTGGTCTCCGGACTGAAGCTGGGACGCAGAGCACGATGTGGTCACTTACCAACAAACCAGCCATCGTCACATTTTTCCATGACATCAACGATGTCTCCATCTCGGAGTTCCAACTCATCAGCGTTCTGTGGTAGATAGCTATACAAGGCTTGGTAGCTAAATCTAAAATGGATTGGGGAAAAAAAGACAATGAAGGACGAGAGCACGGACAGGATCCTGTGGTACATTTTAAAACCCAAGCTTTAAAGTTGGCCCTTTTCTTGTTGACGTCTTCTATACATTTTAGAGACGGGTTCCTTGTCCGATCCCTCATTGCCAGTCCTCCCCCGCCCACCCCGCACTCCCTTCCCGCGGCCCAACATCCGGTCTGTGGCGTCACTTCCGGTGAAGGCTTTTGAATGTACCTACATGTCCCTGTCGTCTAGTTTCTCTTCTGTGTGTGTTTTAGTTGTTTGGTCATTTATTTACGCCACGTATTAGGGCCCTTAAGTTTGGCCCTAATTTTTACTGATGATCTTTACAGTCCTATGCTTTACATCCATGTCTCTGAGCCAACGTCAATTCGTTTTGATATATGTTGTGAGAGGCAAGAAAGTTCAAGTTTTTAATTTCAGGTAAATCAGCGCTTTGGTGGTGTCGTCAGTGAGGTTTAGTAAAAGTGTCTTATTGGGTATTTCTCTGACAAGTCAGCATTTGAGGAGATGCATCAACATTAAGACTGGCAGGAATGGGGAACGTCTGACTGCAAGTCCCGATGAATCCTCATATTTAGAGTGGTTTGCTTCCCAGCATCAAGTGCTTTTGCCTAGATGCCTGCACCCCTTAATAGCTAACCAAGCCTTGTTCTTTTAATAGACAGTAATTCATGCAGGTTATCCAGAACAATTCTAAATTACTTAAGCCCAGAGACATTCCTACACTCGGATGAAATAATATTGATGTCATCTGGTCTTATCTGGAGATCAAATGCACAGAGGCAAGGTATAAAAAGTATTTTACAATGGCCTCACTGATTTGCAAAACTACTTTTGGTTTCTTTCCATGCCTAAAAGCATTTCATTAATTGATTTTAAATATGAGTGTTATTTTTCAGAAACTCCTTTGCATTTTTTTAAGTCCCAGGGATATTTGAGGGGTCCTATTCTTGATATGCTAGTTGATCTGATGGCCTTTGGCCTGCATCATTCTCTGTCCTAGCAGCTGCCACTAGAGAGAGCAGAGGGCGTCTGGGGAAGTCTGAGAACTGGATTGGCATCAAGGAAATGGTTTGTGGGTTTTCATTGGTTCCTCCAGCCAATACTTCAGCAGCACCTACTTACACACGGGTTTCACAATTCTATTTGCAATTTGCAACATCATAGTAGCATATAAAACCTCATAACAAGCTGTCTTCCCTTCCCAGCAGACTTCCGTGGCTTCTCATGTATGGGCAAGAAGAGAGACTCAAACAGGGGAAGAAACCAGTGCCCAGCAGCAAAAGGTTTGTTCTGCTGGGAAGGCAACACAATGATTTAACTTAACATATTTATCCAAATGTACTGATCTTCCGACTGCCTGGATCTATCCGCTAGAAGAATAGTGTCTCACGAAGAGTTAACGAATGCAGATTGGTCTCCTACTGGCATATGAATATGCATTAAAAATTTTTTTTTGGTCCCTTTGTTTTCTGATTTCCGCAATTACCTGCTGTCTCCTATCCCACCTGGATTCCTATTGTGGGTCTTTCCATGTGTGTCCAGGTCAGCGTCCTAGGATGCCTTGTCCCTGTAACCACAGCCCCACCCCTCCGTTGTCCCCCCCCACTGCAGCTCAGCTGGCCTTGGCTCTGGGAGACAACTCCCGCACCTGCTTTTCTGCCCTCTCGGGCCGACAGTGGAGACCAGCTGGTCAAAGTCCCACAAGTTTGCTCTGGTCCACCAACTAGCTGCAATTCTGAGGGGGCTTCACGCTGCTCCTGCCCCCCGTGCCCCGTTAGCCTGGCACCCTAGACTCAGCAGAGCATTCTCGCCCCCCTCCCTACTTCTGAACCTGGAAGCTTGTTGTGCGCAGCACCTTCAGTTTCCTGCCCTCCAGAGGTCTGTCTCCGCCTTCCCTGTTCCTCCTGCGTCTGTCTGTGCCCAGCTGTCAGGGGCAGGCAATGGCCTCTGCTCCTGGCCACGCTGAACACCCTTCCCTGGGCTTTCCCCACCCTTTCCTTCCCTCTTGCATCTTTATCGCTTTCCTTTTCCTTTTTGACTTGGTCAGCTCCTTTCCTCTCGTACAAAAACCATGGCCCATCCTGAACGCACTGCCACCACCCTCCGCCCCGCCATTCACAGCCAGTGTGAGTCAGCAGCCCATTCAAAGGTAGCTCGCCTCCACCTCCCTCCCGATGTTGCTGTCTCTGAGGTCATCACTGATTTCCCAGTGGCAGGCAGAATGCCCGGTGCTCATTTTCCACTTCCTCCCTTTTGTGGCCAAAGCAGGTGTCCCGCTGACCACACACTGCTTTCTCTGCTCTGTGGCGGCCGTTGACTCTCTCACACCTTTTCCTGCATCCCTTGCTGTGCCTCTCGGTCTCCTTTCCCGGTTATTCCTTTGTTGTCTGAAATGTTGGTTCCCTACAGTTCTAATCTTTGTCTTTTCTTCCTCCCCCTCGATCTCCTTCAGCTAATCTGAACATATTTCTGTGGTTTCGAAGCATCAATTATGTCTTTATCCAGGCCCTCATTTCTACTTGGCTGGATTAATGTCTCCTAACTCGTGTCTTTGTCCCCCCGACAGCCACTGACGACTCTCCTTAAAACTAAATGTGAGCATTATGTTCCGCACGTCAAAAACTTCCAGGGGCTCCCTAGTGCCCGCAGAATGGAGTCCACATAGATCCGAGCAGTCTGGATTCTACAATCAGGTGCCAACAGTCAATTCTAATGTGTCCTCCACGGACGACGTACTTCAGCCACTCTGCTCTCCAAACACACCACCCTCGTCCATGCGTTTACTTATATGGCTCCTTCCGCTGGGAAGACCTGAACCCTGCTGTTCTAGCACTCAACACCCTATGTGTCTTTCCACTGCTCTGCGCAGGTCTCTCCTCCTCTGTGCTTGGAACACAAGAGCTATCCAAGAATTCTTCTTTCGTAAAAAAACTTTTTAAGTGAATGTATGTACCAATTTTTCCATTCATGTTCAATCAATCCAGAGTGCCCCTTCCCCTGTGCTCAGGAGTCCTGGTGTCGTGGTGGTGAAGTATGGGGCTGCTAATTGCAAGGTCAGTAGTTTGAAACCAACAGCCGCTCTGTGGGAGAAAGATGGAGGGTTTTCCACCCCCTAATGAGGTACAGTCTCGGAAACTCACAGGGGCAGTTCTACTTGCCCTCTAGCATTGCTAGGAGTCAGCATCCACTGGATGGCAGTGAGATCAGTTTGGGGTTTGGGGTTCCTCTATGTTCCCACAGCACCAGGCTTCACACCAGCAAGCGGCTGCCTTTGTGCGGAAGTCAGCTTGGCCCTTCACATTGCCTCCCCTCCCCGTAGTCTGTTACTTCCTTTATTCGCACGCCATCAGCTTTCACACTGGCCAACGGGAATCAGGGCCTTCACTGGACATCTGCAGGGAGTCTGGAGCAATGAGCTCATTCCCCCAAACGGCTGCTCCCCTGTCCAGTTCCCAACCTGCCCCCTCCAGCCAGCAGTCCCCCCAGCCTGTGAGGAGGCCCGTTTGCCAAGGGTACTTACAAATCTTGTGAGGTTTGACTCCTGTCTGGGGTGACTCTTCGCTGCTGGGCTTGAGGTTGCTGAGAAATGATTAAAGATGATTTATTGTCAAAAGGGGACACCTTGTGACGAAAGTCAAGGGGATGAGAAACAGTGCTGCAGTAACGGACAGACTTTTCGGCAATGTTTATGATCTCATTGCAGACTGCTTCCTGCGAGGTGGCCCCGAGACATCCAGAGACCCCCAGAAAACAGCCAACAAGGGGACAAAAAGGGGGTGGAAAAAAAAGGGAGAGAGAGAGAGGAAGAGATGTGACATTCCAGACGAAGCACACAAGTCCGGGGAAACAAAGGAGTTGAAGATCCAGGTTAAAAAATACATAGGAGGTCCCAGTAGTAGAGTGCAGGAGGGATCCAGGCGTAAGCATGGAAAAACAGGTAAGATACAGAAGAATTTTGGATTTAGTATGAATATTGAAAAACAAAAAAAGGCAGCAGCATAAAAGCCTGTAATTAGTGAGTAACAAATGAAATAATAGAATAGCAATGCAAATATGTATTCCCAATCATGCACTAATACATTCATTTAATCCCACCTTTAAGCAGAGTGGAAATACTGTCTCTAAATTTGTTTTCTTTTTGGGAGGGTGAGGAGGGGAGCTAGCCTAACATGGTTCCGATACAATAGCCATAAAACTCTCTTAACTAATGGCTTTGTGGGTTAACCAGGCATTACTCTAGTCTGGACTGTGACAGCCAGCACGGCAGTCTCTGTAGACAAAGCTACGCGGTCTTATTCAGCGGGCGTCTTACCACATAGCTCTTTTCAGATTCTGTGAGATCAGGTCCTGCTCTCAATGAATGATGAGAAGGCTGTGATCACCAAGCAAATCATAAGGGAGACATTTTAGCGGATGTCACGTTGGAAAGGATTCAAAGTAAAAGCG
Organism: Echinops telfairi; assembly: GCF_000313985.2. NCBI lineage: Eukaryota > Metazoa > Chordata > Mammalia > Afrosoricida > Tenrecidae > Echinops > Echinops telfairi. The sequence goes on along the minus strand of NW_022103968.1, from coordinate 33,394,519 downwards.
TGTGCAAATACACGTACCACACCATCACACTCGATGACACCGGACACCCGCGGCCTGTGGCCCCCGGGTCTCCACAACACAGCGGGTGCACAGGAGGAAATGCCGATGGATGGGCAGCGTTAGAAGCAAGCATCCTGGGGCGGTGAAATGACAACTTGGAAACATGGAGGTGGTGAGCGAGCATGCGCACAGGGCCTCCTGCAGGGCTGGCAGGAGACAGTCACGAAGGGCTGTCCCAAGAAGCAGCCCTGTCCCTTCATGAGTCCCTCACATCGGCCCCTGACCCTCAGCCAGCAGGCATCTTGGGAGGCAGTGCTGTCTCGGAGGCTCATTCCAGTTCTTTCGCTGACCGAGGGCCTCCTCTGACAGCGAAGGCTCATGGAACTATTAGGTAATATTATCGGACAAGGCTTCCTTCTGAGAAAAGACGTACAGTACAGGAAGGAGGTGAGCGTGGCCGCCTCCCAGGGCAGAGCTTGCTCCTAGACATCGCAGGGTGTGTTTCCAACCCAGCGGTATCTATGAAGTCAGGACTCTTTCCTCATCATCCCAGATACCTGTCCCACGCTGCCATGGAAACACAGGTGCCATCATGGCCCAGCTGATGCCTCTTTGAAGCAGGGCTCCCATAGCCGAGCAGGGGCCTCACTGGAAGAAGGGTTTGGGATCGCTGCCCTCACGGGGAAGTCTCCCTAAGGGGCTATTTGAAGCGCCATCGTCAGATAACAGCCATGGGTCACACAACTCTAGGGCCTTCTGAGAGGGGACTAGGAAAGCTCTGTGGCAGACCCAGTTGACCTCAGAGAGGCCCAGAGAAGGTGAGGGCCTTCCCGAAGACCAGACAGGTAGACCAGTTTCCTGGCCACATCTCCTGTACCACCGCATCTCCCATTCTTGTTCTCAGGCTGCTTCCCATCTCACGGGGTGCACATACGAACATGATCGTTGGGACTCCCACAGAAGCCCTGAGACAAGCAGGAGAGGCATCCCCAGCCCGTTTTTTAAAAAATACCCAAAGATGCCGATGCTCAGAGAGGTCGAGCACACGCCCCAAAGTCATACAGCTCGACAAAGGTAATGTGGTCTTGGTTGTTCTTTCCACTCCACGCCACCCGACTCTTCTGTTCATCTCCACTATAAGTAGCCTGACTCCCTAGGTGCCCTGCAGGGCCCTTCCATCCCTGGACATCACCTCCACACTCGTGTATAGTGGAGGCAGGGTCTACAACCGACTTCCAAACCGTAAGCAGCCACTCAGCTCAGTCACCTTGAGCTCTGGCAGGCAGGAAGAGATGAAACCAGGAAGAGCCATTCCATGCTCCTCCTATGATGTCTCAGCACCCTGGGCAGCACACCTGACAAGGTCAGCTCACCACCCATCAGGCCTCTGGGTCAAGGCTTCCGTGGAGCAGAGGGCAAAAAAGGGCATTTGCAAACAACGCATTCTGTGAGCTTCCACGTGGCGGAAGAAGGACACCTGTTCTGGGTGGCCTGAGTGGTCCAGGCGGTGGGCAGAGAACCTCTCTGAGAGCTGCCCAGCAATGGACGGAGCTACCTCCAGAAGGGGCCAGTGGCCCGGCATAGCAGCAGAGCTGAGGCCAAGTGGACTGGTGGCAGGGATACTGTAGGGCATGACCTCCCAAACTTTTGTGTGTGCGCGCGCGGTGCATTAGAGCTTAACACACCGATGGAGGGACCCCCGTTTGCAGCTATCGCTTGGAATTTTGTTAAAGCACAGATTGTGCTTTGAGGCAGGAGGAATCCCCCACCTGAGACTCGGCATTTCTCGTCAGGACACCGATGCTTCCGGTAGCAAGGTCGTGGAGCATCTCAATGATCCTGCACTTAGACTCTGTCTACTGCGGGTCAAGATCAGTCTGGTCATGCCTCCTGTGAACCAAAGTTCTCCTAACAGTCGGATTATTTCCAAACTCCCGCTGATGGCCTCCTGACTTCAGGTACAAGTAGAGCAGAGAGCGAAGGCAGACCATTTCTTGGCATGATCCCCACAGCCCGTCGAAGGCCCTGAGTCAAAACCCACCAACACTGAGTTGGTTCTAAGCCTTAGCAACCCCATATAGGGCTTTGGAGACTGTTAGGTCTTTACGGGAGCAGACAGCCTCATCTCTCTGCCGAGGGGCATCTCCTGAGGGGTTTGAACTGCTAACCTTGAGGTTTGTTAGTAGCCCAGCAGCACCTCAGGGCCTAGAGAAGTCCCTAGTGCCTTCAATCAACTGAGTCCCCGAGGAGTGAGTAGAATTCACTGTAGAATCCAAGTACTTTGATGCTTAAAAGAGATTTGGTGGACCAGCCGCAGAGAGGAGGAACTGATACTTTAGTCCCTTTCCTTCCTAAAGCACCCGCCCCCCCCTCCAGCTTGTCCTTTTACAACAGCTTTCAAAGCCCTCTTAGGGCCACTGCCTCATCTGCATCATGCACCTCCTCGTGTCGCCATCTGGCTTTTGGACTACCCTTGTGGCTTGAGGAGGACGAAGATGGCATTTTGAGGCGCAGAGAAATTGGAAGGCTTGTGTGAGGGGTCGCAAGGTCCCAGCCGAGCCCCAAGGTGTCTCACTCATTACCACACCCCACCATCCGCTGAGGTCACGGTGGGAGACCCTCTGCGGGAGCAACTCCCAGCTTCCACCACACCTCTACTAACAGGCACCAGAGCGCCTCCCCTCGATGAGTCACTGACTCCAGGTGCTCAGAGACGTTTCCTACGGAAACGGAAACGGTATTGGGTGCAGTAACAGAAACCGTCTCATCAGTAACCCAAGGACGGGCTTTCAATGGCCCTGCTAGTACTGTCCTGGGTCTCAGGCCATTTCCAACCAGAGAATGATCATCACGACAGCTTACATCTGCACAATACAAACTCAGTCCCCGCCCTGAGAGGTGGAGGCGACTCCCTTCCTCGCTTAACATCTGCTGAGTAAATGAAGGAGGCTTGATAAACATTTACCCCATTAGTAAGAGGAGAAGAGCATTTATCCTGTGAGGAAAAATCAACGTCCCCTGACCTGAAATGCATTCTGTGGATGTAGAGGAAGCTTTATGTATTGCGGAAATGTAAGGCACCGGTTTGGGTTTTGCTTTGGGGTGTGTGTGTGTGTAATGGGGGTCCCTGAGGCCCAGCCTCAAGAGTCAGTCCTTCTCTTCACACACCTGTGCTCCCAGGTTTCCGCCCGTCTCCCCTTCTCGCCCCCGTTCAAATGGACTCAGTGGCTGTGGATTTGTTTTTGCTAAAGTTCTTCCTGCCCCCCCCCCCACCAGCCCCCCTTTCTAAACACGCCACAGCTCCTCCTCTGAGCCTGCGCAGTCCAATAGGGGCCACGCTATTTCCACATGGGCTCTTGGGCACTCCAACTATGGCCACTGTGAACTCAACTGCGCTTTAAATGTGAAAATACGCACAGCACAAAAGAGTGTAAAATACCGCATGGTGGTAGTTCTTACCATACGTGGATGTGACACTGTTTGGACTATATTGTTCAAATTACTACTACTGTGAGGTCGCTTCTATTGCTCACATGACTGCCACCTGTTTGCTCTGAGCCTAGGTATTGCAAGTTGGTGATCTCCGCTCACATTTTCTTTCTCCCGGACAGCACTGCTCTGAGCGCTCCTCCTAGTCCGGTCTGCCTTTTTTAACCAGGGCCCCAGTCGGGGTAAAGGTGCATTAGCTCATGCTAAGTACATTTCAGACTCGTGGGGAGGCGTTCTAGTTTGGCAGGTGCTGAGGAAAACAGCAATCAGACCAATGTTTCCATCCACACGTGGTCCTGCTGCCCCCCCCCACCCCCCCCACCATAGGGAGCAAGCGACAATGCCTGTTCCAGAAACTGCTTGGCTTCCACCTCATTTTGCCCGGCCGAGCGCAACTGCCAGAGAGCGTCCTTGATCTGTTGTCCCGCTGCCCCTCCATCTCCAGTTCACCAAAGTCCCTCCGAAATCTGAGCCCAGCTGCCTGGGCCTGTTAATCCCCCTGCAGTCATCCAACACAGGTGCTCCTGTGGTTATTCAACTTTCTCATTGAACTCTGGGTGTGTTCCAAACCTTGAAGTCCAAAATAAATGACGCACACGCTGGGGAACAGCAGGAAGTCCTGGCGAAGTGGACAGGATAGAGCAACTCGGCTTCCACATGGCTTGCTGGAAATGTCACTCTTCTCTCTCCTGGAGTTTCTAAGAGGTGGTCCTTCCTCTAGTCACCGGGGACCACCCTTATCTTCTCAGACCCTGCCCCACCTTCCTGGTGACCTACTAGGGCCCCCGGTGGGGACAGTGGCCCAGGAGTGACAAACTTGGGTCCTGGACCAGACTCTGCTACTGTCTTTTGAGCAAGATGCTTAACTTCCTCGGACTTCAAGGTCTTAACCTGTAAAGTGAGAAGAGTGAATAGGACTGACATACGTGTGCTTTTGGTGCTAACATTCTACGATTCCAGTCTGTCCATTCTGAGTTGAGAAAGGCCGTAACACGGCTTCTAAGAGGCAGCCGTTTGACTCTCTGTCGACTGAAGACTGGAGGAGGGAGGCTTTTGCTGGCCAACTCCGAGTGGCCTGGTGACACTTCAGGCAGGGTGACAGCGAGGGTTGCATTGGATGGTGACAGAAAACACGCTACTCCTGGACACCATGGGGGCATTCTGCTGAAGAAGTCCAGCGTTTTGGGCTCCGGTTTTCAGATCCAGGAGACCTTGAGAGGACCCCTGCGGTGTGGCCCTCCTCTTTCACTCACCCAGAAGACGACCTCCGCTGGAGAGAAATCTACTCACCATCTCGGCTCCGCACAACCCCGACAATCTGCTTGCAGACCGCTCCCTCTCTACCCGCATCTGATTTCCACACTCAGCGTACGTGCTCAGCCTTCTCTTCAGTTTGTAGTACGGGCTTCCGCTTCTTTCATACAACAACCGGGAGAGTGACGACAGATGTCTATTCAAGTAGGAGGACATCAACATCCTTCCAAGAGTAGCTTAAACCTTTGTACTCCAGACAGGCAAGCCTAAGGAGCGCCACCAATTTAGGGAGTGCAAGTTCCGAACTTCCTAGCGCGTGGGTTCGTGTAACGCAAATAGAATGCTTTTCCCGTCCTTTATTTTTCGTCCCCTGCCCTATTCCTTTATTCGGTGAGGGAGGGAGAGGAGAACACTGGGAACTACTTTGTCTTACACCCCTCACCCCAACTGCTACTTTCCGATCATACCTCAGGAGTCCTGGGGGTTACGCTTTGGGCAGCTAACTGCCGCAGTTCAAAGCCACCAGATCCTCCTTGGGAGAAAGATGAGGTTTTCTACTCCTGTGAAGAGTTACAGTGTCGGAAAACCACAGGGGGCCGTTCTCCCCGTCCTATAAGGTCGCTAGGAGTTGTTACTGAGTCAACGGCAGTGACTTTGGGTTTAGCTTGTGCTTAGAGCATCATCTTCATTCTATCTCACTGAAACATCACCATCATATACTAAGATGATCAACTGCCACCTCATTTTGCAAGCTGGAAATCTGAGTCCAAGTTGCCCGAGTTGGGAACCTGAAGTGGTGGGATGTGAACCTGAGTCCGGGCCTGCGCATTTCCCACTATACCTCATCTTCTGGGCTTCTGGCTCTTCCATGGGAGGAGAGACTTAGGGAGCTGGAGAGATGTGCTGAGTAAGAGGTCACCTTAATTTGTTGGGAGCTCTGGAGGCGTCCTGGGGCTGTACTTCAGGGTGACTATGAGTCGGCCTGAACTCAATGGCAGTGAGCTTGGTTTTGGGTTTTCATCTGCCCAGGCCGCTCTGGCTGGCATCCGGGTTTGTGCGGTCAGTGAGGCCCACTCTATCAAGTCAGCAGAGCTCTGATGGCATCATGGTCACTCGACAGGCCTGCAGTTCGAAACCAACAGCTGCTCCGTGGAAGAATGATGGGACTTTCTACTTCCAGAAAGAGTTCTCGTCTGGGAAACCGCCAGGGGAAGCTCTACCCTGTCCTACTGGTCGCTATGAGTTGGCGTCCACTCAATAGCAGTGAGTTTGGGTTTGGGATTTGAGTGAGGTAAAGACAGGTATTTTCCACTTTCTCTTGGATTTCGTAACACTCTTAATTTCCTTTCTGTTCTGGCAGGTTTTTTTTTTTTTGCATACTTGCCCTTTTATTTCTGGGTTCTAGCCTCAAAGACTGCTGTGTTCTTAGGCTTCTCACATAGTCTGAGGAAACCCAAATATTCTCCTTTTAAACTTCTTGCCCTCACATTTTACTTTTGGAGTGACTTTCTTCCCTATAAATCCCAAACTGTCTTTGAGACGTTTGGTCACCCCTCAAAGGCCTCAGTTTTCTCATCGCACTGCGAAAGTTGATGAAATTCGTCTTGGGACATGCCGGTCTGCGGACTCCTTTGAGTGGACTCAAGTGTGAACTGCCTAAAACTTTACGCAAAGCTGTTTTGGCATCTCTACCACCCCCATAGCCTTCCCCCCAAACTGGCCTGGAGTCCTGGAGACTATCGGAGACTCCCTGAGCCATAAAAAGGCATGGAAAGCCTTTAGAGCCCCTTTTAAAACGAGCAGTTCTACGAGGGTGGCCCTCTCACAAGTTGTAGGCTCTCTTAAAATCCAAGGCTATGTGCGGTCGGCCAGCAGGGGCCAGGCCGTCGCGGTGGCTCGGGAAACCGTTGATGATGCGAATGACGGAGATCTTCAAAACAGACTTCCCTTTGGCGTGCTGGTCTAAGCCTTCGTGGCCAACATTATTCTCAACAAAAATCTAAGAACTCCATCGAGAATTTTCAGCTCTTAGGTGCTTTGTGGGGTTTTTTTTTTTTTTGTGGTTTTGTCAAATTAAATTGTCCCTCAAGGAAACAAAAGGGGGATTTTTTTTTTTTCATTCTTCAAATGTGAATGTCTGCAGGTCTTCAATACCACCCCCCTCCCCCGACCTCAAAGTACAATCTGGAGTGTGCTCTTCTTTCTCCTTTTAAGGGAAACACCCAGGGTTCTCACCTAATCATAGACCGTGGAAGCTTGTCTGACTCCAGGGTAGGGAAGTGATTCATCCAGAGACACAGAGACACAGAGCAGGTCACTGGCAGGGCTGGGGCTAGAACCTGGGAAGCCCAGCTTTCGGGTCCATGCTCTTACCGTACTCCCCTGGCTTTCCTAGTGATCCCTGCACTTCCACTCCTGCCACGGTTCAACGGAAATCCTGCTCAGCCCACGGGGAAGGAGGGAGAGGGCAAAACATTTTACGAGGAAGCACTCACACAGGTCTGCAGCGTTTGGGAGGGGAATGGTGAACGGAAAGGGAGGCAGGGAAGCAGGGATGAGAACCCCACAGGGAACTCAGAGAGCTGATTCTCAAGGCTCATCTTGAGGGGGAGGGAGGGCAATGACCGGATTCGTTGTTGGGAGTAGCTGACGCACTGGAGGAGGAGGCAGGGCCAACAGGCCCCTTCCCTAAGCCCCTGCCCCCAAGCCTCTTCCCTACACTCCTCACTCCTAGTCCCCTGTGGATACCCCTCAGCTTCACCCCAGGAGGACGTGACCATTTTCCATGCACTGGAATGCCCCCTCTCCCTGTATGTTCATTGCAAAACTCCCGAGGTCCCTATCAGATGCTCCTGTTGTCTATGAAGTCTTTCCCAGAAGAACACCTTCCTCCTCCCGCTGCTTGGGCTCGCCCCTCACCTCGAACTTCCTGAGTGCACGGATTTCATCTGACAAACATGGCCTGAGCGCCGCCCTCAAGGACCAGTTGTCCCTCACTATAGGGAGAGGGACCAGGTGTCCCTGACTGTAGGGAGAGAAAGCTCTCCTGGGGACCTGGGCAAGCCTAGGGGTAAGTGCAGTGCAGCTGAGAAGTGCAGACAGGGGCTGTGGAAGCACCAAGTCTTGGCACTTGCTCTAGGCTGGTGGCTGAGGTGGGTGGGGAGTAACATCTGGGGAGGCTTTCTGGGAAAACGTAACTGCTCAGTGGAGAAGTACAGGATGGGTGGGAGTGAGCCAGATAAAGGAGCGGGGCTGGTGAGATAGACCAGGGTGGGATCACATGGCCCTGGGGAGGAAAAGAGGCCTTTCTGAGAGCAGTGGGAAGTCCCTACTGATGTTCATCCTCCTCCATTGTTGCAGCTCTTAGCACAGTGCTCTGTGCACCCAAGATGCTCAAATGAGAGAGTAAGTAATCCTAACTTTCCAGTAAGTCTTTTCGTGTAAGGCTCTCGGGTAAAGAGTTTGCGCATACTGTTCCCTCCTCCGGATTTGGATTTTATTTGCAATCCTTGGATCATACAGGCTGAACACCTGGATTGCAGAAGGCTATGGATGACCATGGAAGGCTCAAATCCATTTGCAGGGATGCCCATGAATTGAGCCTACAGTGAATTCCCTCTGACCAAGGCTAGATGCCACAGTCCAGGCTGTAGCCCCACAGTCCAGGGATGTGAGAAGCCTTGCTGTCAGAGAGCATTGTAAAACTGATTATGACAGATGTTGTTAGGTTAAAATAAAACATGTTTCCATTTGATCTCCCTTTTTAAAGTTGTTTGCTTTTAGTATTTTCGGCTTTTGTTTTTTACTGAGGTTTTTCTGCTTTATCATTGCTGTTGATTTTGTTTCTTTCTTGTTTTGTAGGGTTTTCCATAAATGAAATGTAAGGCAAGTAACTCTATGGCGCCATCACTGGATTAAACATTACCTAGGGGCATGGCAGGGGAGGGTGGGTGGAAAGGAGCTAACAACAAAGAGTATGGGGAAGAAGAAAATGTTCTAACACTGACTGTGGTGATGATTGCATAACTCGTAACATGATTGAACTATTAGATTGAATGAGTTGTGGATTATATGCCAATTAAAAATAAAAGTTTGTGGGAAAATGGAATGGAGAGAGAAGAGAATTTTCCACAAACATTTTGAAGCCCTTTGTACTTGGCCTAGGTCTCCCAAAACTGGGTGACCGGGCAGCAAGCAGAATGCTGGTTGGCAGTTTTCTCAACACACACTGCTCTGCAATGCTTTGACCCAAGTCACAGGGCCTGAAGTCCTGTCACGCCTACACTCTTCATTTAAGCCCTTCCTATGTTTACTCTCTGCTGCCCCTAGAGTCCTGCTCTGGATCCAGGAGGGGAAAGTCAGGAGGTGAGAGGAAGGGGTGTGGGTGGCAGCTCGTTAGCATAGCCCTCTGCTCTCCCAGGGAGATGCCCAGACACCTTCGTAGGGAAGGGACTATGCTGGAAGAGTAGAGGAAGGGAGAGGCAGGGAGCCGGATAGCTAGGGTCTGTTGGCCCATCCCCACCTGGGAAAGAAAGCCAATTTTCCACATGCCTGGCTTCCTAATGAGCATAATCCCTGGAGTGGCCAGCGAGTGACTCCCTCTTGTAATCTCTGATAGGAAGTGGGAAGTGTAGATGCATCACCCAACGGGGAACTCTGGCACCGTGCGCACTTCCTGTGTACGCTGGATCCTGGAACTGCATGATGACTCACCCCTGGCCATAAGGAGATGCTCAGGCACCGTGGTCTGCCTTAGAACGTTGACAGAATCGCCCTGCGTCAGAGACTGCACTTTTCCAAGAATCACTTCGCCTTTCCTTCTCCAGACACGCCCTCTTCTCCCTCATATCTTATGCACTCTGGGAGCAGTGCTTCCAGGCTACACAGGGCCTTCCCCAGCATTTTCGATCTCTCTGGGGGCCACAGTCTGCAGCAGCAGAAGGGGCAAGTCACCACGTGTGGAGGAGGGTCGCTCTAAAGCCCTTACATGCAACCAGCTGACTGAGTTCTAGCATCAGCCAATGCACAATGCACGCGGCTCAGCTTCTCCCTGGGCTTTGCAGGCGAGAAGAGTGTTGCTCAGGAAGGCTAGTTGCTTGCTCGTAAGAGGCAAAGTTGGTCTCTTATCCCTCCGCATACTGCCCTCCTCCCATGGGGCCTCCACTCCTGACACACTGACCAGTGGGCTGCGTGGGTTAGGCTGGAGCTGGAGCCTTGTCTGTGTACTTTGCCCTTTGTGCTCCTGTGGCCTCCAAGCATTTCTCTGTCTCTGCCCTTGTGACACTGCCATGCCTGCCAGTCTACATGGATACAACGCCTCCAAGGCTGGGACGGGGGACTCTTGTCCCCTGGCCAGCAGCTGGTGACCGCAGGCTTGTTGAGTGAATCCGTAACGCTCCAAAGGGAAGCCGGGACTGCAGATCTGAGAAGTAAACATGGTGTGCTATGTGCATACATTACCAGACACTCAATAAGTGGTTCGGAAATGACATTAGGGATGCCATTTGGCTCTACAGAGGTTCTAGAGTGTTCTACCATGTTCCAGAAGTAGCACTACCTCGCCCACGAGGGTGGCTCTTTAGCTCCTATTTATACAGGGATGAGCATGTTCCAGGCCTGTGCATAGCACTTCACAAATTATTTCAAGGAACCTTCGCAACCAGTCCATGAAGGAGTTTGCTATATCTCCATTTCACAGGTGAGGAAACTGAGGCTCAGAGGAGGAAATACTCCCAAGTTCCCAGCTAGTAAGAGGTGGAACAAGCATTCCAACCCAGTTCTCTCCAACTGCACACCCAGCACACACTCCTAACCAGAGCGCATACTGGGCTTTGGGGGGGCTGCCCGAAGTCAGCGTGGCACTAAACCACACGGCCAAGATGAGACGGCCTGATTCCAATGGCCAAGTCCCTTTCCTCCGCAACTTTCCAGCCCGCGGAAAATCCTAAAGCCACCCCGATCCAAACTCTAAAATCAGGGTCTCCCAGAGAGAAAATGGGGCACACCCTTTCAAAACCTGGCAGCCCCACTGGCTGACCCCATGCCTACCAGGGCCCCAGGGAGCCGGGCCTGCACACCCCAACCCATAACGACATCACACTGATCACCACAAACACAGGCCCCAGCTCCCCACACAAACATGGGACAACAGGACGACCTGACGGAGCTGAGCACTAGAAGCACAACGTGGGTTACGCAAACAGTGCATCGCACGCCACAGCACGCCACACAAAAGCCTGGTGGTCTCAGCTGGGTTAGAGCAAACCAAGGCTAATCTCAAAGACCCAGATAGGGCATGACGAAGGCTGTTGAGCCGGGCCTAGAGGTACCCGACACAGGAGTCTCTTCTGGGTCTCCTCAAGAGGCCAGGATTCAGCCTACACTGGCTCCACTTGGGCCCAGCCCTGACACCTGACTCAATACCCCTCCGCTCCCCACTGGGTACATAAATGAGTCTCATCCACACCCACTTGGCTTCAGTGCGGGGATCAGGGTGGGTACCCAGCCACCCTGTCCAATGCACAGCCGAGGGCACACACGGCATGCGGCAGGCCTACCTGGCTCACACCACTCAAAGCAGCTTTCCTTTCGGCCTGCTCGCCACCTCTATGCAGCTCTGTGTGCTCAGCCTCCCTTCCGGGAGAGAGGCTACCCAGGGACTTGCGGGGCCGGCCTTCCTCAGAGGGGTGGAACTCTGAGAGTCTCTGTTCAGTGCCCAGGCACCTGACCACATCTGACGGTCTCAAGCAGTTCTTCTGAGAGATCTTGGGTCCGCCAGGGCATCTCTCACCTGCCTCCTTCTCTGCTTGCCTCTCGAGCTGTCTGCTCTCGTCCTTCCATTGCTGCCACCTGCTCTGGTTGCTAAAGGCATCACTAAGCTCCGAGATGACCTTCTCAGAACTTCCAAAGAGTGGCTGGGAGAAGCTATCCTGGCGGACACCTGAAGGCGCTAAGTGGATACCACTGTCCCCGTTGACGTGAAGGGAGGCCTGAGCACTGGGTGCCGGGGTGTAGCGTTGGTGGGGCTGAGGCAGGGCCAGTGGGGAAACTCCCAAGTAGGGGGTAGACCGATCTGACCAACCAGAGGGAGGGAGGCTGAGGGGCAGGGAGGGAATGGCCCTCCTCGACAAGGCGAGGGGGTCGGTGTTATAGAGAGATGCCTCTGGCAGAGGAGGCAGGGGTGGGGTCAGGGTCAGGGGACGCCAGCCGGGGACCCCCACAGTCAGCGAGATCCACTCGGAGGTGATAGCACGCATCTCAGGGGACACGGTTCGGCAAGGGGTGGGCGGAGGTGGGAGGGCTGGCCTGATGAGCTTGCTGCGCTGGGGGAACTTAAAAAGGAGAGAGAAAACAAGAGATAAAGCAGCAGAAGATACAAATGTCAGCCGGAGGCAGCAAGAAGTCCAAACACTCACCACGGGGTGGGGGTGGGGTGGTCATAACGAGGGATGGAATGGAGAAGATGAAACCGGACACGCCGGTGTCCAAAGAGGACATCATTCAGTTAGTTCTAGAGGAGGAGCTGGGTGGTGGGTGCGTGGCCAAGAGCACGCACATGTGTGCTGAGAGCGTGTGCTGTCCGGGGGAGGATGGGAGAAGCCAGCGGTGGGGAGAAAGGGTCCCCGAAAAGTGGTTACACAGGGCACCTGCCCGGTTGAAGAATCAGATGTCCAACCTTCTCACTCTCCACCCAAGTCACCTCTGCCACCCAAGCCCTGTCCCAAGAACCACAGGCAAAAAAAAAAAGAGAAAATAAAAAAAGGTAGTTCATCTCTCTGGTTCCTCCTTAGGCCTTTATTCTAAGGGGTGCACCAAGGAGTCTTTCAGAAGTGATTCTGACTTGTGTACTGCAGTAGTTATATAATCATTTGTCAACTTGAGAGGATTAAGAGTGAAGGGGTAGAGTCTAGCCTGCCAATCAGGTCACAGCCAATGAGGCCTCTGTGTGGACATGGCCTTCTCCTGAGGATTCTGGGAACTTCTGTATTCCTCCTTGGAGGCGGGAGATACTCTTTCTCACTACTCACTCCCTGGGAGACATTGCAGCTGAGAAGACACATGTTGTTATGCTAGTGCCCTGAGCTGGAGAAGCCACATGGAGACCCCTGCCGATGCTGAGATGCTTACACCACTGCATCCACAATACTTCCCGCCCACTGGCCTGTGATCTTCCTGCACTCAGCATCATTGCATATGTTTCATGAATCTGAAGAGGACTTTATCAGACATATGGGCTAACATCAGACCTAAGGACTTGATCTGGACTGGGCTGGGATGTTTTCTCAATAATTCAATTGTCCTTGTATATGAAGCTCTTTCTTATACACATATGAGTGTCTATGAATTTGTTTCTCTAGTCACCCCGGACTAACACACGTAGTCATCTGGTTTTACAATCATGCCTGGCTCTGGTTGAGCAACAAATTCAGCTGATTGCCCAAATTATCACAAAGCAGAACGCCCTGCTCCAATATCACCACCCACCCTGTGCGATCCCAGGACGTGGTCTTGCTGGCAGAGGTCGGTGATGAACAGGTGGGTGGGAGGGAAGGATATGGGGCTTGTTCTTGGGGTCAGCAATGAGCAGGTGGGAGAGGAGGAAATGATTAGAGTGAGAAAAACGAGGCACCTTCTAAGTGTCATCTCGGGTCCCAGGGTCCGGGTGCTCGCCTTACAATCTACCCTGTGCCTTCAGCCTATTCCGTCAGATGGCACTCCCACATGCCCCTGTGGAACCCCAGCTTCCCTGGCTTTGGGAGTGTGAGGGTGGGACTTGGCATAGCTTACACTTTCAAGCGAGCTAACTCACAATTCATGTCCAGTTAGGCCAACATCTTATCTCATCCATATACCTAATTCCTTTCAGGTCGGCCTGCCAGAGATGTTATAAGTTCGATCCCAGCCTCATGCCAGGGAAAGCATGCAAAGGGTACCCTGGTGCTTTCCCCATATTTGGGAATGAAGAGGGGAAGCCTGGCAGACCTGGGGACTAAGAGCACTGTGCCAGGGCATCGTTCTCAAGATGCAGCCCCAGCTCTCGGCAATGGGGGGGGGGCTTGGAACACTGAGCTTTGGACCAACTGATTAAGAGAGGCTCCTGTCACTTGCCACTTTGTCTCCCGATCACTTTCCTTCCCCAAGATCACCTCTCCCCCAACAAGAGCGTGGCAAATGCCATTTGTACCCAAGGCAACACACCCAGTAAGCACCCTGCCTGCGGCAGGCAGATCCCAATCACAGTGCCATCAGCGCGGGTGGGCTGTCGCACTGAGTGCGCACACTGGAAGCTCGGTACCTGTGGGCTTGCAGTGGCACTACGACTTGGGGAGGAGGAGAAAGGCAGGTCAATGTAGTCCATGGGGGGTTTCACCAGTGGCCGTTTGATCACGTCCACATAGGTGATGGGGAAGATGCCCTGTCGGGACGTTCCTGGGATCCGCCCTTCATACCAGTTCTCATCCACCTGGCGGAGCAGTGTGATCCTCTCCCCCTGCAAGACACAGCAAGGGAAGACCCCTTGTCACACACTGTAAATACCTTGGCAGCCAGCGGCCCGGCCTGCCTCATGGGTGCTCAGGGTTATTTATCACATTCTTGGCTCACAGGAAAATGTCCCTTGCTGCAGCTGCCTGGGGGAACGTCATTGCGAGGAGGGTGCGAACAGCAGGAGGGCCACTAGAGGTGGCTGGACCCCGCCAGGGATGCTGTCTTTAAACATCGCAGGAGGGGATGGTCAGACGCAGCACCTCCAGCTTGAACACAAATGGAGGGCTTCAGATATATGTATTAGCAACAGGTCTGATCTACTAGAGCCAGCCAGTAGCTAACTCACTAGCTAGTTACACATCTCTCAAAGGTGTTTTTTTGGGGGAGGGGGGTATCTTTTCTTTCTTTTTATAATGCTCCCAGTTCAGGTATTGTTATAGAAAAATTAGAACCCCCGTGAACTGACAGAAGACATCATAATGGGCCAGGAGACCACCTCCTGGGGGACAGCCGCTAGCACGTTGGTACACGTTCTTCCCAGACTGCTTTCTCAGCATGTGTGTGATGTGTCACATTGTTCTTGGAGGAAAAACAGTACAATCGCATTTCACTTTTGAACACTCTTCTTTAAAAAAAAACCAACTCCGTACCATCCAGCGAACGGCCTTCCTTACAAAAGACACGCTTCTGCATTTGTGAAGGTGGTGCGGAGCCAAGTGCCCGTGAGCTCACGCCGCACCAGCAGAGGCGCGCTGAAGGCAGCTCACCTCTTTGGTAGGCACAGCCCGCTTTCCGCACGCTCCACAAAACGAGCAGCTTGAAGCTTGTTGTGAGGCGAGCCTGGGGCAGGCACAGCCTCTGAATGCTGAGGTAGGAAGTAGTCTCTTGCCAGAGCTCAAACAACATGCCGGGGTTACTGGAAGGTGACGCTGGGGGGAGGGGGGCTTAGAAAGACTGACATGTCTGCTTCCTGAGTCTGTCATGCCAGGGGGCTTTCCACTATCTGCCTCATTCTGCCCACCTACAATTCTACCAAGGGGGCTGTTTATCTTCCTGTTAGGTAAGAGCAAATCGTGGCCTGGAAAGATTACATTATGCCTCAAACGCGACACAGGCGGGTGACCTGTGACTTTGGGCCTTAAGAGTTTTTAAGATTTGGCTCCTGCTCTGGGAAAAAAACAACAACAAAAAACAAAAATTAACTTGCCTTGTCAACATGCTGTAAACCTGTCCTATCCCAGAGCTGATCCTATCATCAGGTACTCAGTCAAGGTGGGTTGGGCATTGGCTATACTTGTTGCTGGTTGCCATGTGCTTGAGTCCATTTGCTGGACCCACGGTGTATTTTGGATGCTTCCTCATAGACAGGGTTCACCTTCCAGCATGCTCTGACAACAGTCTCAGGCTCTTGACATACTGAACTTGAACACTGCAGTCGAAAACCTGATCCCTGACCGTGGCTTATGTTGACAACATACCTAAGCTCAGAAAATTCTCCACTTCCCTGAACTCAAACATGATTGGCACACGTCTCTAAGGGGTACAGATGGCACTGTCACGCTGGCCCACCAGACCAGGCCCATCACACTGCCCACAACAGCGGTACCCGCTGGAGCCCAAAGCACCTGGTGAGGAGGGCGGCTTACCTTTCTGAAGGACATTTCCACTTGGGTATCGCCGTTAAAGTTAAACTTAGCAAGAGCTTCGCCATATTCCAAAATCTGCACCGGTGTCAACTTCTTGGGCTGAGCTTTCTCAGCAGGAGGGAGAAGCTGAGAGCCGAAAGGAGGCAGAAGAGGAGGAGGAGGAGAGAGAAAAGGGAGAGAGAAAAAACGCGGAAATAAAACACAACATGCCTGGGTTAATCAACAGCGCTCTGAGTCAGGCTGGGCATCTCCTTAGAGAGAGAAAGAGCCAGGGTACCTCGATGTAGGTGCGTGGGAAGATGCCCACCCGGCCATGGTGCTCGCCTTCGTACCAGTTCTGGTCAATCTGCTTGTAGATGTAAACGATGTCCCCCTTCTGCAGCGGAAGCTCCCTGTCAACACAGAGGGGCCGTGGAGCTTGAGCAGAGGGCTCTTTCAGGGCGTGCACGATGAGGACACTTCAGTATTTTAGCAAAAGGAGAGTACTCCAAGCAAGGCCCAAGGGGACAGAGGACAGGGGAGCAGGCCCCATATATGGGAGAACTCCACTCCGGAGCAGATGACCCCACACTTGGTGTTTTTCCAGGCTTTTAAGGGACGGAGGATAGCATTGCAATTGAAGGGCAATCGCAAGAGTTCAGAGGCCTCACTGGTTGGGATCTGCTGTGCGTTTCTCGACATATCTTACAGCATGACAGCTGTCTGATGCTCAGATTATTCAACCGAGAGAAAGTGATGTATCCAGTGGTCTCCACTGATACTAAATGATTAAAAAAAACTCTTCCTCAGACATCTGCCTTCCTGACCCTCTTTGCTAGCCTTGTAAGCCACACCTCCATTTACATTACCCTCAAATCACATGGTATCATTCGGTAGCCTATGAGGCTGCCCATTCAAGTGACCCCATCCAATCAATCACTTTACCACTCATCATCTACCTATCATGCCGAATAGCTCTGAAGTAGATGGATCTCAGTTCAGAACCCAGTTCTACCATGAACTTGGACAGATACTGAACATTTCCAAAACTTGCTTTCTCTTGATCTAAAATCAGGGTTGTTGGGAGAATGCAAACACCTGCTGCCCGAGTGAATGTTAATTCCTTTTCGACATGGGAAAGGGATCTTGGAAACAAAAGTGGATTTTCCTTCAGATCGCTAACTGTTAGTCCATATCCACCCGTTTGCTCATTCCAATCTTGATGGCAGCATCTAACTAGGGCTCCTTTTTAAAAAGCACAATCAAAAGATCCATTATGAATAAAATGAACACTTAAAAGGAGAGCAGAAAATTTGAAATAGTTTATAATTAGGAAAAAAAAAAAGACCTCGATTCCACCCCTGCCATTTGCATCAAACCAAGAACACGGGGCCCAATTGTAATTTGGAGGGGGCGTGCCTGCTTTGCAGTGTGCCAGGAAGTCCCACGGTATGTGAGGATGCTGGCTAAACAATGGGGCACATCTGGAAATCTTTACACAGAATCAGCACCGCGTGGCTTGCAAGAGCAAGGCGGCCTTTGTGGGTGCTGCGCTGATAGGCAGGATTCTGACCCTAACTCAGCCTGGGAAGGGGGATATACTTGCCTTTGGAAGAAGGGAATGGGAATATCTTTGGCCACATTCTCACAGAGCCCTCGCCCTGGGGGTGTTCAGAATCCCTTCTCCTTGGCCCCGTCAGGAGCACACGGAGGAGTCAGCCGTCAGCCTATCACTATGCACTGGAGATGAACAGGCTTCTAAGCCTGCCGCCTAAGGGACTCAGCTAGAGAGGGCCGTGGGGGCTCGGATGGCTTCTGTTAGGCAAGGGAGGGCAAGGGCAAGGGCAACTGTGAGGGTGACCGACAAGTGCAAAGAGGTCTGTCGTCATAATCAGAGTTATACCACCGGCCCCTGGGGCTGTCATCCTTCCTGCCACGGGTCCCCCACCCCATCTCCCACAGAACCGCACGATGAAGTCCCATGGGAAAGAAACCTGTCGACTCCCAGTAGTTCTCTGCGCACACTCTTTGGAGTCACACGAGGAAGCGTAGAACCAAGAGACCATGAAGCGGTTTCAAAGACGCAGTCGATGGCTCTGGCATTTAGTCTTTAAATGGTTTTGTGTCATTATCTTTTTTTTTTTTTTTAAGGTAGCATGATATGATGTAAAGCCCAAGTTGGAGGGCTCTCTCTAGGATCAACTACGTTGATAATGGTTACCGTGTGCGTGGAGTCCAGCTTCTCACCTGGTTCTAGCGGACGGGATTGTCCTTAAGGAAACAATCCAGCCTTTTCCAGCCTTTACAAAGGAGATCAAGGCAGATGCAGTACCATTACCACACCTCTCAATGAATCCCACACAGAACGTTCCCAATGCAAAGGGGGAAAAGTACCAATTGGATTAAATAGGAAAAAGACCTATCTCTGCTATCTTCCCACTAGTTAAAAGAAAGGATGGGGGAAGATAGCCTATTTTGAGTATTCATTCTGCTTTACTGTGCAAAATATTTTACTGGTGATGAATGATGTCACTTGTACCCTTAACTGACATGTAAGAGAAACATTTTTATCCACATCACACAGATGAGGAAATAGAGCAGGAAACATTGGGTAACTTGTCCACCGTCACAAAGACCCTACGTGGTGGCATAATCAGGATTTGAACCCAGGACTTTCTTTCCCTTATATTTAAGGGAAAAGCCCATGATCTTTCCCTTATATGAAACTGCCATCTCTTCCGAAGCTGATGCTTCAAAGAGTTGGAGTAACGGCAAACACAGCTAAGTGCACCAATTTGTCCTTGGGTTCTAGCAATCATGGTCTGACCATTCATGTTGGAGGATTCCCAGGACCAAAGTTGCTTGGGCTCCCTTCAAGGGGTTAGGTGGGGTGGGGTGGGATATATAGTAATATGTAGTGGTTTCCAAAGTCTTTTCCTGATGAACCACTGTTTTGGAGAAACATCTTCCAGCGCTCTGGGGAAACTGCTTGGAGAAAAGTTAGTCCCTTTCTTGTGGATTTCCACAAGCCTGCTACCTCCTGGCTGTCTTAGCAGAGGCGGTCAAATAATCTTCCTGGAAAATGATGCTGCTTCCTTCCCTAGAAAGGGCTTGGCACATCAAGTCACTCCTCAATCGAGCAATGGGAGCCCCTACACAGGAGAAGGCCCAGTGGGGGAAGAGCACAGGCTCTGGCCTCATGCTTTACTTACCTGTCTGGGAAAGTTCCTTTGAGAACATCTTACTGGGATTTCCGTGAACGTTTATAAAGCAAGTTCATTTCCTGTGCAATCGTCTCTATGCAAGTTGTTGACATCGGTTGCTGCCCCTGTGCTGGGTCCCCATCTTCACCACGCTGTCCCTGTTTTTGCCCCTTCGTTTCCTGACCCTCCCTTATTGCCTTCTCATCTTCACTTTGGGAAAGATGCTGTCCATTTGGTCCAATGTATTTCATGATTCTAAGGACCACATTCTCTCGTAGGTATTACTGTGTATTTTATAGGATTCAAATCTAGTCTTGGGCTGCAAGGTGACCTCTGGAAGTGGCTTCAGTTGCAGGTTCAAAGGGTGTCCAAGGTTGAGAGTCTCCAGTCTGTATCAGCCCAGAAAGTCTGGTCTTTTTTGATGATTTTGAACTTCACATTGTCGTTCCACACGAAGCAGAGCCTTTTATTGTTTGGTTCCTGAGCCAGTTCATCAGTTTCTAGCTGTACAGAGGGGATTATAATAGTACCCATCCCCCAGGGGAGGTTATAGTGAAGGTAACTTGTGATGAGGGGTGAACAAGGTACGGACTCTGATCAATGCTTGTACCGTGGTCAGCGTTATTCAAACATTGACTTTTTACCACTTTTCTCCCGATTCTCCTCTAAAAGTGAACTGCTGTTTCAAAGAGGCAGTTAAGACAACAAATCAAAATGACAAGGCACTTACTTTAGTGTCTGTGCTTTAAAGTCAAATTTGGCTCTGGCAGGTCTCATCTAAACACAAGAAAACAGGAGAGGTTAAAGTCACGGCTCATCTGCAAGGAAAAAGACGTGTTTTCACAAGTTTCTTGAAAGCAAAGCATGAACATTCATTCCTAACCCTTTTGTTCTGGTGTAGAAGCCTGGGCAGAATCCAGCTGCCTGACTGCACAGCACTGGATGGACATTCTGTCAACTATGCCGGGCATGAGCAGGTCCCAAAGCAGGGCCAGATTTGGGAGGAAGGAGATGGTGAGAAAAGCCCTAAAGCTGACCCTGACCTGCTGGGGGATCAAAACAAGGTAAAGCCGAAGTCCTGGGAGGTTCCTTATCGATGGTCTTACTCTTCGGGGACATCTTCCATATGCTTGACTTACATCATGACCTGCAGCAGAAGCAACCTCGTCTCACCTAACTCTTCCACTTGTTTCTCGTGGTCCACGAAGTCATCTTAAACAGACCCACACCTTGCCAAGTTATTCCCATTCCTGATGGGGGCTGCTCCCCCACCCCCTTCCAGACCTCAGGCTTAGAAATCCTTCTCAGTCTCAGTCTCCACGTCCTCACCAAGTCGAGCATCAAGTCATACCAACCCTCCCTCCATCGCTCCGGACCTGCTCAGGTTTGACCTCTGGTTCCCCCAGGCACAAAGCTTCCTTTCACCCCCCATTTCCTTCACTCTGATCCACTGTCACTCAGGACCACAAAGAACATTCCTCAAATATTCGCATCACATGACTTGCTTGCTTTGAAGTCCAGAGGCACTCAACTGCCTCTCTGGAAGGAATCTCCATTCTGACTGGGTTAAGCCTTTGAGCACCCACCTCCTACCCTGACCTCACTGTCTTGCTCTCTTCTTACACCCAGGTCCTCTGCCTGGTGGAATCAGGCGAAGCGATTGGCTATACCTCTTCTCACCCTTCTGGACTTTCAGTACCCAGTCCCTCAAGAAGTGTGCCTTTACTTACCATACCATAATTTACATTTCTTCCTCATCTTTTATTTTGTTAAGTGAGAGGAAAGTAGGAGGGAGGAATCCTATGTCAAGCTATTTCTGGTGACCAGTAGAACGTATCACTCTCTCTCCCTCCTGAGCAGTTCCTAAAAAGCAGGATGGCTAACATCTGGTGCTGCTTGCGGACCAAAGCTTCCTTTCAGCACAGTGGTCTTCCAACTTAAATGGCTATGGCTTTCTGGTCTGGAGAACCAACACAATGACATCTAAATTATGCAGTTCCTCCTCGATATTGGAGAGGGTGAACAAAGTGGCAGGGGAAAAAAATTCAAGGATGCTACATGAGAGAATACAGTCCTCTAAAAGCCGAATCAACCTTAGTTTCAGATCCTAATCGCTCTGTACCATGCCTCACTCACATGTCCGGGCTCCTTCCGCGGGGGTCCTAGAGGGATCTGCTTCACGGCAGTGACTTTGCCACAGGAATTTACTTTTGTTTTTGCTTTTGCCTTTTACTTTGATATTTCCACCCATCTCACGACATACGTAGCCCTGGTGGCTTTGTGGGTTATGGCGGCTAACTGCAACGTCAGCAGTTCAAAACAAGTAGCCACTCCAAGGGAGAAAAAAATGAGGCTTTCCACTCTGTAAAGATCTACAGCTTTGGAAACCCACAGGGCCAGCTCTGTCATCCAAGGTCTCTATGAGTTAACAGCAGTGAGTGTTTTAATCTATGTAAGTACAATGCTTTCTACATTAAAACAAGACTTTCTGCTCCCGTAAAAAGTTACAGCCCTGGAGACCCACAGGGGCAGTTCTACTCTGTCCTATAGGGTCATTTATGAGCTGGAATTACTCGATAGCAGTGTTGGTTTTTATTTTAAGTACATGTACACGTTAACGGTCAATTGAATGAGCCACCGTATAATCAATTTATTGCCAATACCTATTTCAATATCTGCATTTGTGATCAACTAGCATAGTTTAACAGTTGCAGGTCAATGAGTCAAGAATGAATGTGGGGTTAATGATAAATGGCAAGTTCACAGACAAGGCCAAGTGACCTAGTGGGTGCACAGTAAGGACGACTTTCTCAGCGATGCCAATAGATAAATGCAGTGGGAGAAAGAAGTCACCACTCAGAGCTGTGAGAAGTGTCGGGAATCTATATCGACACAGCGTCACGCTCACAACCTAGAGCTATCATCGAGCCGAGCAAAACAGCATCAATCATCAGTTAAACTAATAAACTATGCAGGTGAGCTTGTTCAGTGTTTAACCTGTAAATTGGCTTGGCTCGATCAACTAAGAGTTGGTAAGATTACTATCACTTGTGTATTACAGGCAATCTATACATAACTCAAGGTCACAAACACGGACTCCACTGAATTCTTAGGAAATCCGTGGGTCCTTACTAATGGAGCAAAGCTTGATTTCCCTTCTTATCTTAATTCTTCCCAAGGCCCATTTCATTTTTCTCTCCTCTCACAACAGGGTGCTTCTCTTATAAAACTAGCAGCTCCCGAGGGCAGGCTCTGAGTCTCATTCTGTCTCCCCTCAGGGTCTTAGGGTCAACCAGTTCTATTGAAGTCCACCTATACGGTGCCCCAGGGGCTTGTCAGTCTCTACTGGTCAGGGGCATTGTCAGCATCAAACGGAAACTTCTTAGAAATGGACAGGTTCAGGTCCTACCCTAACATTCGGCTACCTGTATTTCAGCAAGTCCTTGGATGCTAGCTCACTCTGAGAACCACTGCTGCAGGCTGTGAGCTGTAGGATGGATTAGGCAGTGTGCCTCTGGCCCTGGTTACTCCAGCAGTCGCGTCTTCATTTGCATGTATATCTAGGTGGCCTTTGCAAGTCCCCACCTCCTTCATCAGTCACCAATGCTTAGGCCTGAATGTGGACAGGCCCTCAGCAGAGCCTTCAGAACTGGACTGCTGTGAGGAGCCGGCACGCCGAGGGCCGTCCTTCCCTGGCATGTAAGTAACACAGGACTGGCTTTTACCTCTTCCCTGTTAGTTTCTCCCTGGCACTGGAGAGTCTCCTTCCCCTCTTGCCAGGGAGTCCTGGTGGGGTAGTGGATCTGACCTTGCTGCCAGCAGTTGGAAACCCCCCAGCCACTCTGTGGGAGGAAGAGAGGGCTTTCTACTCCCGTGAGAGTTAAGAGCACGGAAACTCACAGGGGCAGTTCTACCCCGTCCTATAGGGTCGCTATGCACCGGCATCAACTCCACGGAAGTGAGTTTGGTTTTTGGTCCCCTCTCCCACCCACCCCAAATTCCTTCATTTATCTAGTTCTCGCTTTCTTCTCTCTTCCAACACTTTCTCCTTTTTCAAAAGCCATGCTTTGACTCCAGTATTGACGAGACAAGCATCAGTGTTAATCAATTCTAAAACTGGAAGGTTACAAAAGCTGACTTTGGGCACCTTTCTCTCTGACTCCCCTCTTATCCCAAGCGCCCCATACACAACTCTCAGAGAAGATCATTCTTGGTAGGGCTCTTGAAGGGTCATGTGGCAAAAAACAAACAAACAAACCCCCCCATCGGAAGATACGCAAGATGCTGCACTTGACCCGCACGAGAATTTCAACATTCGGGCAGGGGGCCAAGAGGCTTCAGAGGTCCCGCCTCCCTCTGTTCCCTTTATTCAGCTGTTGTAAGCTGGGTTAGCAATGTCAGCACTCAGGGAACAGATGCCACATCTCAGGACCTTTCCTTATGTCCTGCAGGCTCATCGGAACGGACAGACGTTTCTGAACCCTACAGTGAGGTGCTTCAGCCTTCCCGACACTGGACAGAGTAACTCACCCACATGGGAGCAGCAGGGCTGTTTGTTCCCTGCCACTCCAACAGGAATGGCCTTTGTAAATGGCATCAAGAAAGCGGGACTAGCTAACTGCTGGACTCTAAGGGAGCTCCTACACCATCGCTTCAAAAGGGTATCGTTTTATGTGTCTCTAGCACAAGCTACGAATGCGTATGAACTACGGACTCTAGGCAGAATGCACAGGCGGAACAGCATTGGTGGGGAAATGCGGGATGTAGAGGACTCATGAAGGCGGCCGACACGCTGAAGACATGCATGAGTGAGGGGTGCACCAGCAGGCCCCGGGCCCCGCAGCCAGGCATGCTAGAACATACGCAGCACAGGGCATGATGGGAGGCTCACATC
Organism: Echinops telfairi; assembly: GCF_000313985.2. Classification (NCBI taxonomy): domain Eukaryota; kingdom Metazoa; phylum Chordata; class Mammalia; order Afrosoricida; family Tenrecidae; genus Echinops; species Echinops telfairi. The sequence goes on along the minus strand of NW_022103968.1, from coordinate 33,370,568 downwards.
CTGGTACCAGCCACGAAGGAGCCAAAGCAAGCCTACGTGCAGCCCGGATGAGCGACACCGTCTGGGGAACTACTTTGGCCTACAGCGGGGCAATGCTGCGGGGCAAGCAATGATCGCTTTGGGCCAAGCAGCAGATCGAGGCGACCAAAACAGACCTCTGACCCAGATTTCCTTTTTGCCGTATCGTCTATATTGAGGAGGTCCCCAAAGCGCTCATTAGTGATAAACTGATGGTGTGTCGGGATGACGCCCGTGTGGCGCCGAGCAGCGATATCGGCCTCTTCTTGCTCGCGTTTAAGTCGTCTCTGGTCCGCTAAAAGTTTCTGCCACAAAATTACATAAAACGGGCAGTGAATTACCGAATTACCGGGCCCAGGGTCCTGGGAAACCGCCAACAAAAGCAACGGAGGAACAAGGTGCTGGGGAATGGGGACCCGGGGGTGGGGCCAGGGGTGGGAGGGGCCTCATGGAACCACCTCCTGCACCCTCTGGGTGGGAAGGAGACAGCCCCCCAACCCGCACCTGAGAGACTGGCGGGAAGCTGGGGTTTCAGGGAGGATGAGTTCCACACAATTACACCGCCTGGCAAATCACCCCCTGGCTCAGACAGGAGCCTCTTGCCTCCCGATGCCCGGGCATGGAAGGTGAGGTGAGCCAGGGGCTACATCCAGAGCATTCACGAGCATGCTGGGCTGCAGCCTGCTGCGGGAGGTTGGGAGTGCTAGCCTTACCTGGCAGAGGCAGTGAGGGGTGTCCACAGGGGTTCCCATGCTGGGACTAGGGTGGAGTCCATTCCCCCTGCCCCTCCCAAGCCGGCTGACCTGCTATAGGCTTTGACTATGGGGGGTGGAGGGCAATCAGGCCATCTTGTGCTCCCACATCGGCCGCTCTGCTTAAAAGAGCAGTGCCCCTCTCCTGGGCCAGCCAACTCTTCCCCTTGGAGGCCCTAGGGGCACATGCACAAAGGGCCTGCGAGAGAGCACCATGGCTTTCTACTCTCCTTTCACACGTAAATATTTCTTCATTAGGTGGCATGTAGCCCAGGCTGAGGGAATGAGGTGGAAGATAAATATGTAACTTAAGAATAATAGAAGAGATCATTCTCTCCCATATTACTTTTCAAAGCCTTTTGAAAAATTAAACAATGTTGGGTTTTACCAAATGCCCTCTTGCTACCTAGGGAAATGCACCCATGAAATAAAAGTTTTATGTGGTTTCTTATAGTATGCCAACCTAAAAGAGCCAGTGGTTTAAGCATTGGGCTGCTAACTGCAAGGCCAGTGGTTCAAATTCACCAACTGCTCCTTGGGAGAAAGGTGAGGCTATCTGCCCTCATTAAGGTTTACATTCTCAATCAATCCTAAGGTGCAATTCTACTCTGTCTTACAGGGTCACTATGATTTGGAATAACCTCTATGACAGTGGGTACATGCATGTATCAATCTATGGTTCCTGGGATTGTGTTCTTATTGAAAAGCATTCGGGGAATTGATCATTCTTGGCATGCTTAGTGAAATAACAGTATTCTCCCAGCAAGTAATTACAGGCCTTGAAAGTGACATCTAGCTCTAAAGCATAGTGGGGGCTTGATCTGGTCTCTGAAGAAAGTGACAACTCAGCAAATGGCTTTCAGCGCTCGGTGGGTTACTGTGAAGATCAGAGACAGAAGGCAGCGCTTTACAAAAAGCACAGGGCCCCGGAGAGCAGGCTGGCCTAGAAATTCTGGCCCTGGTCTCCAGCTCTGCCTCTGGTATCAGGTCACTTGCTAGGTGTCTGTGGGCAAGTCTCTTTGCCACGGTCCTCCTGCGGAGGGAGAAGGTGTATTGGATAGATGATCTACCTGAGCTGACACATTTGTCAATTCTGAAATGCCGTTACACCACTGTTAAGAATCAAGTGTTCACCCAGGAAAGTGTTGCATTCTGAGCTCTTCTGACATCGGTGGGAATGGGCTGGTGATTGAGGCTTCCGTCTTAGGCCTTTTCTTAATGCCCCCTGGTGCTTTAACCAGGGGTAAATACAATCATTGGACATCAACTAGCACAGAAGCTTCCGGCCTGGTGTTTGAATCTGAGCTCGGCATATCCATCAGGCAGGTTTAACCACATGAACTTTAACAGATAACCTTTAAGGGTCTGTCAATCCATGTTATTCAAGGGCCACGCAGCGTACCTTCTTTGTGCAACTTTTATTACACGCATTGCTGAGTTAAAGAAAATACGTCACGTGGGCAAGAACTCCACCACAAAGCCTTCCATGTTGGCTATGCTCAGGGTTTATACTCAGATCATGGAACTTCATCTTTATTCACAGAATCTTAGATCGTGACAACAGCGAAGAGCTAAATTAATGACTTGATTCTATGGCCTGATGGGTGCCCACTATGAGTTTCTGGTCTTGACTGGAAATAATTCTGTACGTGCAATGTTTCCTCTTGTTTCTTTCCACAGACAGGTCCAAGGATCTTATTGAGTACTGTCTGGATTGTGCCAGGCAAGGGGAAAGAGGCTTGGCCATTAATTTTTGGCTTTCGGCTCATCATCTGGCAGCCATGATTATTATCACTCGGTGCTCCTCAAAGTCAGCATTACGGTAATTCCCCAAAGGAAAGCCCACTCATCAGACCAGTAGCACACACCAAAAAAGGACTTCAGAATTCAAAGGAAAAGGAACAGGTTTTAGAGGGGTGTACGCGTCCTTCCCCAACTGCCACAGGGAGCCGTGGAATTCTTCCGTCTCTCAACTGATTACGGGAATATGGACATCGGGCCGTGGTTGGCGCTTACAGGCCTGGGGAATGCAAAGTCCAGAAAGCACTCATCCTATCAACGCCTGGTGACCAGAGCCTGGACTGTGCCCATTCTGACGTAAAGCCACGTCTTGCCAGGTCCCTGAGAGAACAGGCTCCACTCCCTGCCCCGTGTACCACATCACCAGCACACAGGCATTTCAGTAGCTTCAAATTCAGTAGCTGCATTTAAACGTTCCTGGCTGGTGTCCACCAACTTTTACTGGGTTATCTTCTGTCTTCTGAGTTAAAAGCAGTACAGTTAAAAAAAAGGTGACAAAAATGTTTTTGTAAAAATGTTATTTTTTGTTTTCCCTCCTGCATTCTTGCACATTTAAGCACTAGAGGAAAGTGTAGGTGGGCTTCCCTAGGGAACACCAAGGCTGGGAAGGAAGAGAATGAAAGAGTGGAGCAAATGCCACTCTCGTGTCCAAAGCATTGAGCGGAATGAATGGGGCAGCCTCTTCCTGAATCCCCCAAGCAACAGTGCTGGCTGGACTTTGCATTCCCACGCCAGTGCCTTGGGGCACTCAGTCTGACTTTCTCCACAGGTAGACCAGAAGAGGAGGGCCCGAGCCTGTGCTGCTCAGGTCTCAGTGAAGACCCGATCTATGCTTCTCCCCACCAGGCCCTCGCACCCTCTGACACCTTTCCTTCCTTCCTTCTTGTTAGCCGAGGAAGCACTCAGAGCTCCTAAAGATGGGATTTACCTCTTTGTCATCGTGCCGTCTTCGAATAAAATCCTCCGTGGAGTCCAAGTAGTCAGCCGGTATAAAATGTCTGGGTGACTCGGAATCTTCAAAACAACAGAGCGGCATTAAAACAGGCAGTGATCTCGTTCCTGGGAGCAGGCTGGGGAACGGATTCCGGCTATCAACCTTTCACCAATGGTAAACAGGACGTTTCTTCCCACAGCCATCAGCGATCCATCATCAAATTCCAAAGGACACACCCCACCTCTCTGCCCCCACCCAACCCTTCTTTGGCTCTACCTGTGAGCCCGTTTTCATGTGAAAGAAACATAATCAGAAGGCCAAAGGGGAGCAAAACACAGGTCCTTCTCTGAGAAGGGTCCCTACTAAGAGGCGTGCAGAATCTTACAGAACAAACCATGCATCACGTACACACACACACACACACACACACACACACACACACACACA
>NW_022103968.1:33283511-33366517 GCF_000313985.2 Echinops telfairi | reverse complement strand
ACACACACACACACACACACACACACACACACACACACACAGGGCCATGGAGAGAGGCTGCCTCTCAAAAAACCAGGGGGATACGTGGGGGGTGGGGCGGGGCATTGTTGCAAACAGTAAGGGAGGTCGAGGGTTCCAATGATCGAATTTCTCAGGTGAGCTAAACGGCCAATTTTTCTTTCGAAACAAGAGTTTGGGGGTTAGTCTCAATGGCACAGGGGCTTTGTTTTTTAAAGAAGAGCAGCCACTAAGAGCCATGATCAATTGCCAAGCAAAACAAACGGAAAACAAAGGACGGACCAGAAAATGAGCACCAAGGGCACACGGGGGGTGGGGGGTGGGGGAGAAGCAAGCAGAATGGAGAGACGGATGGGGGTGAGACTGGTCAAAGACACAAAACGCCACCTCGGCCGGCCGTCCCCAGGTCACTTTGTGGGTTGTTGTTCTTGTCCAGGCCGTGGTCTGGGAAGGGCACGGCGTGCCCATTGCTAATGGCCCTGGGGCAGTCCTCCGACCCAGGCTCCGAGCCCCTGCTAAGGCGAAGGCGCTCCACGGCCAGCCGGGAAGACAGGCGTTCGGGCACCAAGGGCTTCCCCCAGGGGCAGGGCTGCTCTGCCTTCTGGCCTGCCAAGAGGCCTGCGGAGTCCGTGGGGGTAGGCTGTCTTGGGGGATGCTGGAGGGGCTTTTTCAACCGGAAGGGGAGGGGGCTCATCAGGTAGATGTTCCGGAGAAGAATGCTCTTGTCCCCCCTGGGCTCCGAGGGGCGCCCTTCGGGCAGCCTGGGGCCCTGCTGCTGCTCGTGCTTGCGGATGGTGGTGAAGCGCGTGTAGGAGGCCGGGCAGGGGCCCTTGCACTTGTTGGGGCGGTGTCTGGGGACGTCTCCGTGCACGCTGCCCTCTCGGCTGTCGCTGGACGCGTTCGAACAGTGGTCCAGTTCTTCCGAGCAGGCCGACAGGGGGTCGGCGGGCCCGAGGGCCCTGAAGCCCAGGGCGGGGTCCGCCACGTTGCTACACGTCGCGGAGGCGTAGACCCGCCGGGGGCTCATCACACCGTCCAGCTCCCGGGGCCGCAGCTTGGTGGACTCCAGCAGGGACTCGGCGGAGCGCGCGGCGCTCAGGCCGTTCCGGGCCAGCAGGGGCGTGGGGGACTTGCTCAGCCTGCCCGACAGGTCCAGGGACGGCATGGACCGGGAGCGCTGGATGAGCTGCTCGAAGGCGCTGATGCGGGAGGACACGGTGTGCTTGGGAATGTGCTCCGAGCCCTCCTGCCCAGGGCCCAGCTCGTCCCTGGCCAGCGCCAGGCCGCTCCTTTCAAAGTGCGAGGCGAGGTCGCGCACGCTGGAGGCGGAGGAGGCGCCCGAGCTCAGGAGGAGGCCGGCCCGGTTGATCTGGTGCATGTCCCGGTACAACATGGAGAACTGCACGCCGGCCTTTCTGGAGAGCGGGCAAGGCCTGCGACCGCTGGAGCCGTACTCCTGCAGGCTCATGGTGCTGCCCGAGCGGCTGTCGCAGTCCCGCCGCGAGCGCCAGAGCAGGTTCTCGATGCTGCCCCCCGCGTGCAGAGGGAGGCCCCGGCGGGGATGGCCCAGCGATGCTGAACCGCAAAGGTTCTCGCAGCTCTGAGCCTTCTCCGAAGGCAACAGGAGGCTCTTCGGTTCCTGCAAGAGAGCGCTGGGAGCAGAGAGCCGGGGTTTGAATTTGGAAGGGAGGATTTCCGAAATGCAGGCTTTTGCGGCCGAGAGGGGCTTCTTGTGCTTACACCCGGGGCCTAAGGCATGGCTAGTGTTACACGTTCGGCTAGTAACCGAGGATGAAGAAATCATGTGAGCATTCCCACCTTTACGGTCCACTGGTAAGCATGCAGGATAAAATAAACAGACCCATTAGGTTAAAGCTGAAAGCTGCTGAAAATAGTAAAAAAAAAAAAAAAAAGGGGGGGGGGCATGCTCATTTATCATTAAGGGCTTTTTTTTTTTTAATTTTCCTTCTCAGTTCAGGTCTAGAAGCAACATAACCGGTGCTGCAAAGCAGGTGCGAAAATGCAACGAGAAAAAAAAAAATGGTCACCCTGCTAGAGTCAGGAGGCTGAAGCTCAGCTAATTTCTAAGAAATGGGGGTTAGAACAAAAATAATCAGAGATGCTTGAGGAAGAGCAAAGGAAGAGAAACTAATACCAGAAAGAAAAATGGCCACAGAGAGAAAACTGGGACGGGACCTCGGGCTCCGAGACTTGGATCTGGACTGGACTGGAACGGGGGAGGAGCTTTCCCGGCTGCTGGCAGCTGTTCCCACCACCACGGTGGTGATGGGGGGACAGGGACGCCTGAGAGGTCACTCACTCACCTTTAGTGGAAGCCGAGCTGGAGGGTCTCTTGAGCCCACTCAGGCCCTGCAGAGGAATGTCACCACCTTCCAAGACGCTCTTATAAATCTGCCTCTCGTTCTCCAAGCCGGCGAGGTCCCCCGGGGACCCATCGGTTTCCCTCTTCACTGCGTGGAAGTTGGAGGAATAGATACTGCGAACCATGTCATTTCAGACGAGAGAGGGAGAAAAGAAGGGGAGGGGTGACAAAAAGAGGTGAGAGATAAGCACCTACTGGGTACTTTGCTCAAAAGCTCAGCTGAAGGCTGGACACACGCTTGCTGCCGGCCCTAGGATCCGATGCGTAGACGCATATTTCCACAGACCGGACCGACCTGCTGGTGTCCTGAGCGCTCTGGGATCTTGTCCAAACAGGAAAAGTGCTCTGATTGACTATTTGTGCTTGTAAAACAGCATCTCTGTGAACAATGCCGGGGTGAGGGGTAGGCAGGTGGGGGGGGTGCTGCTGGCCAGGGGCATAGCAGGCAAGATGGCCTAATCAAGGCCCTAGTGAAGCTGGTGGCATGGTGCCACACCCAATGGCAGCCTGCTCAAGTCCACCACTTGGACTAGTCTCCTGGGTTGTTCTTCCCATGTGATTTCACCGATGAGAGCCTTAAAACTGCCTGCCCATCAGCAGTGTACCCGGGAGACTCAGTTGCCAGGGTGGCAAGGAAAAACAGGCCAAGAAAAACGGGCACCTTCCAATTCTAATGGCCCTGAGGAAGACAGACAGCCAGATCCCGCAGCCCTGTGTGTTCAGAAAACCTTCCGGCTCGGCTCGCAGCAAGAGGAGAAACTACAGCTCGTTCACAGCCGCCGGGTATTTTGTACCTCACTGTAATCTAGGTCTTTTTGCAAGTCACCACCAGATCCTTTTTGGAATGAGGTGGGGCACGGAAAAAAATGAAAAGCACTTGAACCCCTCCCTTCCTCCTAATCCCATTTTTCTATGCCCTTGGCCACTGACATGTTGAGACACACACACACACACACACACACACACACACACACACACTTTGGCTTCTGCTAGGCTGTATATTTCACTCCTACTGAATTCCACGTCCTGGGATCAATGCTATTTTTCCATTTCTGAAGAGCCACATCTTGATGGAATTCCTCTCTCCCAATTCTCTATTTTGAATGTTTTCAAGTCCACAGAAAAGTATTTAAAAAAAATTATAACCATGAAAACCTATACACCCAAACCCTACACTGGGCAACAAACACCGGGCTACATGTGCCTCTTCATACATCTGTCCATCAACCTTTCCCTCTATCCATCCATCGAGAATGGGATTTTACTTTTGCACATATCTTTCTTTCTATGGATCACCCCATCCTCCGAGCCTCCATGGTCCCAGACAGTGGCGGCCACAGCAGCACCCCACTTGACAAGATGTTCTACCTGGGAAGCACAAGAGTACGTGCTTGACAATTGTCCTCTCTCTAATCCTCATTTATAAAAATCCATTTTTGAGATGAGGAGATAGGCACAGGTGGTAGCATGGCAGAGCTGGAACTTCCACATGTCATCAGGCACCACACAGCATTCTCGGTCACTTTCTTAACAACACTTCCCTACCCGGAACACCCGTGGGGCGTCCAAATGGTTTACGTGCTCGGCTGCTAGCTGAGAGGCTGGGGGTTTCTTCCACAGGCCCCTCAGAAGAAAAGCTTGGTGCTCTTCCTGCAGACATTCAACCCCTGGAAACGCCACAGAGCCCAGCTCTGCTTTGACACAGAGGGGACTCCCCTGAATCGGATTGACTAGACAGCAACTGGTTTTGTATAGCTATCTTCTCCCTTTGCTGACAGATAGCTGGGGTGTTGAGGGGCTGGTGTCTGAGCACCTCGATTCCAGACCCTCCTCAGCACAGGGGTGACTGACAGTGGTCCCTGTACTGCCGGCCTTTGAACTGCCCCACCTGGGGCCAGAACCTCTGGCCCATCGTCCCTGTTGCATTTAGTTCTTGGTGAGCGGATGCTAACTCACACTCGGAGATCCATGTGTGCCGAGAAGAACCTGCTCCATTGGGTTTTCAAAGCTGGGGGGCCTCCTAGAAGCTGATGGTAAGGGCTGCACTGTGAGGTGCCTCTGGGTTTAAATGGGGGACTCTGGGCCAGGACTGGGCCCTGACCTCCCCAGCCCCCAGCCCCTGACCTCACTTGAGGGCATTATCTCACCTAGCATCGCCATTGTTTTTATCCTGTTTCCCCACAAGCACAACAATCCCGCCCTAAGGAAACCTCTCCGCATGGATTTGCTTAGGCCAAGTGTTTTTCTTTTTGATACAATAGCCAGCATATATTTTCCAGATGTGAACACTTTGCAAAAGAAGAGCTTTTTGTTTAGAAACAATAGCCAGAAGCTCTGGGACAATATTTTTAAGTTTAGCATCCCCAACAGGTCACCCAATGTTGGAAAGATGGGCATCGGGAGCCTTACTGCACAAGAGGGGAAACCGAGGGACAGATTGGTAAGGGCATTTGTCCAGGGTCACGCATTCATTAGGTCCTGGCTGTGCCCCAGAGGAATGAGAAAAGCAAACCGCTGACCCAGGTTCAACGGGGAAGACCCAGTCAGAATCAGCAGCTATGCATTAATGAATAAATTTTGCTCAGAAGCTCAGCTCTGAGCAGCCCCCATTAAACTAGCTTCCAAATGTGGAAGAGCCAGCCAGGAGGAGCCAGTGCAGAGAATTCAGTACTCTCTCCCACAACTGGCAGACTAAGGCAGGCACAGAGCAACCATTGTTTCCAACAGGCCGACTCTGGAGGTGAGAGCCTGTAAGTAGTCAGGGATACCAGTTTGACTCCAGCCAGGAATCTGCTGAGTTGAAAAAACTTGGAACCCATCTTCTTCTGCCTGAATTTCTTTCATCTGCAGAAATGTCAGGTATGGCTGAAATGGTCTATGGCACCTACCTGCACCTCTGTTTTTGACACAGAGCTGTCTTTTAAGCTATGGACACATAACATTAACCACCTTCTAGGTTTCTCCTCTTAGAAGTCTCTCAAGCTTTTCAAACCCAACAGTCCCAAGGCCAAACCCAGCTCTGTTCATCCTCCCGAGCTGGAAACCCACTTACCAACCTGTAAGCCGAAAGTCCAGGGACTCACCACCCCTTCCTCTTCCCTTGCTCCCACACTTGGCCGCCACGCCCTATTCACCACTCTTGCAGACACAGCACACTGCGGATGCTCCCTTTCCACCTGTTATCTCGGCCTCATCACTTCTCACCTACACACTTCTCACCTACAACGCACCATCACTCCGGCTAGCCTCGGCGTACTCCAATGAGCTGGGCAGAGCGCAGCCAGCAGATCTTCCTAGAAGCTCACGCCATCCCACGGTTCATCTATTCACTCAGCAAACAGTGACGGAGCACTTGCTGCGCGCTAATCACTCTCCTTGGGGAGGTTCAGCTGTGAAACAAACGCTCACTTGCATGGAACTGAATTCACTGTTCTAAACCACTGGGTGAATGGGGAGGGATGTAACTCTCGTTAATGGTGACTGTGGGAGAAGGAGTCTAGACAAGGTGAAGAGGGATGTTTCCTCATTAGCCTTTGCAGCTGCATTAACGTTTCCAATTATATTCAGGTTTTGTTGGCTTCTCCCTCCACAGAGTCTTCCCTAACCTTTCTCCCCTTCAAGACTGAGGCGACCCCTCCCTGCTGGGTCCCACCAACACATGCACATTCCATTTTGAGGCTTCTTGGCAAGTCTCGCTCTCCGGCTCCACGCTGGACCTTTGAGGGCAGGCAGTTCATCTTCTCAATCTTTGCACACTTGCCGCACAGCACTGGGGTGCAATAAGTATCAGCTGCACACATGATTGTTCTGCAGGCAGGTTTCTGACACATTTTCCCAGGAGAATCTCTACAGTTTCACCCAGCTCTTTAGGCCATGGATTCTTGGTTCTCAACTTGAGGGGAAAGGGTTCCAATCCACCCGAGCAGACCCAGCTTCTGTAAATCTGAAAGCCTTGGAAACCATGGAAGCCATCTGGGATACTTTCCATTCTGCTCTCGAAGTGCTTTGTGAATCGGAACAGACTCGTGGCAGTTAAGTGTGGTTGGGGTTTGTAGTTGTAGCTCGGAAGCCCTGGGGCACAGCACCTAAAGTGCTCGTTTGGTTCCTAACCCAAAGGTCAGCTGTTCAAAGCCACCAGCTGCTCCACAGGAGGAAAATGTGGCAGGTTGCCTCCATACAGATGTACCGCTCTGGAAACCCTGGGGGGCCAGTTCTACTCTGTCCTGGAGGCTCCCTATGGGCTGGCATAGACCGAGTCACAGCAGGTTTGGGGTATACAGGTCTCCTCGCTACCTCCCAGTAGAGTGTTTCAATAGAGTGTTACGCCGAAATGGCGTAAAGCAAAGAAAGAATTATCGTTATTAACGCATAAGGGGAAAAAATATGAGCATTCTGGCTTCACATAATAACTTTCCAAACCAGACCAAAGAGCTCATAAAACTTAAAACCACACTAGCATATAGTGTTCTCAGGCAGTTCAAAGCGATGGAAGCTTGAGGCGGGACCTCTGTGTAGGGTTCCCCAGGAAGAAGCAGAGCGAGGTCACTCTCACTACTAGGGTGCCTGCTGTCTCCTTAGCATCTTTCTGAAAAAACAAGTGCTGATCGATTCTTCATGAAAGTGGAAAACCGTTTGCCTTTTCATTAGCCAAAACAAGTACTAAATAGAGCATTAATGACAGTGATGTAAAGTGAACCTTCCAAAAACAGGGGGCACCTGTAATTGCATCCTCTTAGGGACCAACAGCTTGTTCCTGACTGCCACCTGCTGGTCAAACACAGTATAGCTCTTTGGCTCAGCAACCAATGATCAAAGTACTGAGAAGATGAGATGAGTAAATCTCCCCTGCTAATAAGATCTGATAACTCCCACCAAACCAAACTCACCACCATCCAGTCGCTGCGGGACAGGGTGGAACTGTCCCCTGTGAGGTTCCGAGACTGTAACTCTTGACGGGAGTAGAAAGCCACTGTTCTCTTGCAGATAGCAGCCCAATATGTAACCACTACACTAGGTAGTCTAGCAAAGTGAGGGGGGGTGGGGGGGGGGAGAAGAAGGGCAGCCTGTATTTCTGCTAAGTATTTCATGAGCTGTAGGTGAAGGCCAAAAATCAGAGTTCTTTGGAAAACTATTTCAACGATACAAGCAAAAAGTGTGGGTAAATTAACCCATCAGAAAGCTTTATATAGCTAAGTACTTAGACTGGTTGAGTCAATTTTCTCTTTTAAGTGGTATTCATCCTTCAGTCATGTTCACACAGAATTACAGAAAAACAAAAATGGTACTAACCACACCGAGCCAGCTTCTGACTCACAGCGACCCTATAGAGCAGTGGTTCTCCACCTTCCTAATACCGCCACCCTTTCATACAGTTCCTCATGTGGTGGTGACCCCAACCATAAAATTATTTTTGTTTCGACTTCATAACTGTCCTTTTGATACTGTTATGAATCTGTGAAACAGTTGTTTGGCACTGTGAAAGAGTTGTTTGGCCCCCAAAGGGGTTGTGACCCACAGGTTGAGAACCACTGCTTTACAGGCTCAGACAGCCTCTTCTTTCTCCCACAGAGCAGCTGGCGGGTGTGAACCACCAACTTTGGCAGTGAGCAGTCAGACGCTGACCCGGCAGCCCCTCCAGGGATCCTTTCTTTAACCCAGCTTACTGTCCTCACAGAGCTTCTCAACTTATTCTTAGGCTCTGGGGCATGGTAACAGTACAAGTGCATGCATTTCTAGGGGGAAAAATTAACATCATGGATCTAGGTGGCACTTTTGATTGCTACCCTAAGAGGCGTTTTCCCCCCATTATCTCAATGAAATACTCAAACCCCAGCTGACTGGCTTTCAAGTTTAATTCCTCTTGCAAAGTTCTTTGGCAAGGCAGGGTGGACACGGCCACGTGACCATAACACCTGTCCAAAAAAAATCCATGAATTCGGATTCAGATTAAGCCAGCTTCTTCTCTGAACAGGTGAGTGTGGCTCATCTGGATGTATTCAACCCAGAGGGCAGAGGGCAGGTTTGTGTGCCTTCCCCTGACCCATTCTGAAGAGTGAGTGTGTGTGTGTGTGTGTGTGTGTGTGTGTGTGAGAGAGAGAGAGAGGGAGGGAGGGAGGGAGAGAGAGAGAGAGAGAGAGAGAGAGAGAGAGAGAGAGAGAGAGAGAGAGAGAACGAACCAGGAGATGCTCCTACCGGAACAAGCTCTTCTCCCAAATCGAATGGCTACATCGGGCAGGTAGGACTGAGTCAGGCCCTGTGGAGCGGCAATCCTTGCCTTTGAGGTGTTTAAAACCTCTCAGCCACATTCATTTGGGGATACCGCAAAACATGGGTGTGCCAGGAGGGGTAGCAGGCAGAGAATGACTCCAGAAATGTTCAGTTAGGAACTACGTGCATGGGCTACGATGTTTGCCACTGACCATCCATGTAACCAGGGTCGGGGCCCAAGCCCCAAATCCAACCCATTTCCAGAGTTGGGTCCATCTCAGAGTGGCCCTAACAGGGTTCCCGAGACAGCAAATCTCTATGGATGCAGCCAGCCTCCTTTCTCCCTTGTAGCCAATGGTGGGTTTGTACCACCAAGCTTCCAGTTAGCAACCTAACACCTAACCACTGGCGCCACCTAGTACTGAAAATGGCCGAATGGAACAGTCGCTGTGTGGTAAGGTGGGGAAGGCTGAGGGGGCGTGGGGGTGGGGGCGAAGGGGCTACTCCGACTATATTAGCTGGCTATTTGTCACCAAACTATATGTCATTGGAAGCCGCTAACTGGACTGCTACAAATCACACACACTGGAACTATAACACACGCCAGACACCTTATACACAAACGTCTCGTGAACAGCTGGCTACTTACTATCCAGGAGGCTCTGATGACGCTTCCGGAGTGGGGCTGACTGCTGAGCTCTGCAGGTGTCAGAGAGAGAGAGAGAAAGAGAGAGTATATGTGACTTATTTGGAATCAGGTTATTACACTCCATGGGAACAAAGGTAGGTCACTTTTCTGTTCTAATTCAGGTAACTACCTCAGAGAGACAGGAGCGGCTGGCTGGAAGGTTTTCAGGGCTGGTGGAGGGTGGTCTCTTTCTCGGAAAGGGCATGTCTGGGCAGGTGGACTCACCTAAGCTCTGGGCATGGGCCTCCCAGTGAAGGCTGGCAAGGCCCTCTGGGTCAGAGGAGCGCCTCTGGGCTTCTGCTTATCTTACGCGGCAGTCCCTCTGGATGGATGGACCCCCATGTGGCCAACATGCATCAGTGTTCCCACAACTTCACCCCATGCCTGGGCTTCTCCTCAGATCCCCCTAGCAAGCCCGTCATCACTGACCTCCTCATGCATGCCAGCCAGATGCACCCCCAAAGGGAGACCCACCCAACTCTTTAGGTACAGAACATACAAAACCCATTGGGAACGACCACGCTGTCTTGAGCGCATGTGTTACCACCTGCAGATTGAGAAGCGTGCTAATGGGGAGACAGGCAGTTTCGTCACACTCGTGTTCATGCCCATTTCAGGGGGGGGGCGGAAACGACGCGGGGGGACGCGGAGGTTTTATCCAGCTATGAGACACCGCCCCAACGGAAGACAACAAAGGGACCCAGAGGCAGAGAAAGCTCAATGCCATCAATGCTTCCGGGTCCCGTCATTGTGTCGCCTGGGGGAGAAGAACCGGAGGGCTCAGCCTGTTTGTGTTTGAGCGGGATGGGGTCGTTGAATAAAGCAGGGCAAATATTAACTGTGAAAGTGAAAAGTCTCCTCGTTTTAATAATGACCCTTTAAACTAGGGAAGGAAAAAGTTCCCTGGAGGAGAAGAGACATTTGGGGAAGAGAAGAAACACTCAGGGTGGGGGGTGGGGAGAAAAAAAGACGCGTGAAAAGAGAAAAACAAGCTGATGGGGAGGCTACCTTCACCAGGGGGTCACTCACCTGGCATTCTGCCTGTGGAAATGCCACCCCCTCCACCTGCTGGGTCCCTTAGTTCCTGATAGTACCTTTGGCATCCCTTCGCCCCTCCACACTCTTCCTCCCAGGCTCTTTGGCTACACTATCTTGCCTGCCTTTCCTCTCCCTCTTGAGCCTCTCACCCCTTGGCACTCTGGCTCTTCTGCCACCCTGGATGCTTAGCTTGTACTGTCAGGTGCCCCTGAGTCATTTGCTAGTGTTTAGCTTCGCACTAGCGCTGATGTGACCTGGGAGGACAAACTGCACTTCTCATTCCAACACAGAACCCCGCACAGCCTGTTTCACACCCTCGGGACTGACGTGAAAAGGACGCCTGGGCGCATCAGACATGTCTTTGCCCCACTCGGCCCCAGGCTGGGTTCAGGTGCAGAACAATCTCTGCGCTCAGGGAGGCTGCAGGCAAGTCATCCTTGGGGACCTTCCACCCATGCATGATAAGAACTTCTTATCACTTTGGACTACTTCGAGAAGAGCCCCCACTTTCCCTCTTGGCTGATCTGAAATCTCAGAGCTTCCATCCATGCCCAGACCACTTTCGGGCTCACCTGTAGCCACAGTCTTTATGCTAGAATGAGACAATCAATCCCACGGTGGCTGTATGGTTCCAGTCTCCACAGCACAGGAAATGGTGAAAGCCCCGCCCCAACATCTCAAAAAGTGTACTCACTCACTCGCTATACTCCAGCTGCTTCCTCCCAGTTCTGATTCCTCAGATGAACCACAGACTCCTGTCCCCTCATTCTCTGGGGACTCTCTGGGGCCCGAATCCTAAGCCCTCAGGTCTACCTGCAGACACCCAGCTTCTGGCTCTCCCAACCCGGCCCTCCTTGGCTGCTGCCACAATCCCTAGTTTCTCTGTCCCTTCCCCGGTTTGAATCTGACACTGAAGTGACTTTTCACACCCAAATCACTTGTGCTAGGGCCTGACTCTCCTTGTCTTAAATCTTCCTAATGGGTCAAGTCCTGCCATTCATCTACAGAACTTTCTGGCTTCTTCTGCAGAGTCTCCATGCTTTTAACATGCTTGTATAACAATATCTTTTTTTTGGGGGGGGGGGGGAATGCATGGACAGGTTTTATCTTGGGCCACTTAACAAATCACCTGTAGGCAAAGCTTCCTTTTAAAATGCCAGAGGGAGTCAAGTTTCCAATGCCTCTTGGTGGCCTATGGCGCGCATTTTTTAATCACAGATAACATTTGTCTTTCCAATGACAAATACCCATGTCTGACAGTGACGTGCTCAAACGAGGCATTCGTATCATGGCTGCCGACCATGAAAATGAAAATGATCTCCCAGGGCTGAAACACACACACACACACACACACACACACACACACACACACACACACACAGCCAAGGCAACTACCCTAAATTTAAAAACTCCAAACTTACTGACATCCAACTGATTCTGACCCACAGGGACCCAAAGGGGAGAACTGCCCCTTTCAGTCTCTGGGGCTTGAAGTTTTTACGGGAGGAGACAGCCTCATCTTTCTCCTGCAGAGCGACTGGTGGGCTTGAACTGCTGACCGTTTGGTTAGCAGCTCAACGCATAATAGCCTCCCTGAAAAATCAGAGGCGAGGGCAGGGAATTTAAAGAGCGTCACCTCGTGGAACTGGAGAGGGAGAACAACAGGGGAGGGTGAAGAGTTTACGTCACCAGCCATGTTTCATACACGCATCTTTGGGGGGGAAAAAATCCTCTTTAAGGAAGATGCCAAGCTCCAAAGAAATCCAAGCAAAGCTCTAACGTGAGCGGGTGGGAGGAAGTCTACAACAGGGGCCAGAGAGCCACGCACCAGCATAAGCAGCTGTCAACTACATCAAACCCCGCGGAGCCAAGGGAAAACAAACGGGCCCGGAAGCATGACCTGACAGCACGAGAAAGCAGGAAATACCTGGGCCAGGTGTGCACTGGGTGCTTTGTTAAGCGTCTCCACTTTGTCTAAATCTGCCTCTAACTCTGCTTGGCAGAGGGTGAGCTCTGTGTCTAGATTAGTCTGGTTCGAGAAAGAAAAGACCGGAAAGAATGTTTTAGTTTCGAGAACAGGGAGAGAAGAAAGAAAGGTTCAGTTAGGAAACACCAAAGACTGTTTTATATTTCTAGGCTTGCACGTTCAAAAAAGGCAAAGATGGCATGAGTAACACACAGGTATGTACAGGAAATTCGTTAGAAACATGAAAACAGCGAATTCCAACACTAGGCATATACATTGTTAAGTCCTGGGGTAACCAGAGCGGCTAGACATCTATTCTACTTGCTAAAGAAGAGGAAGAACAATAGTTAACACACAACCTACCTTTCAGGAAATATCTCTCTTCCAAAGTATGGTGAATGTAACAATTGTTTTATACCAGAAGAAGAAATACTTTCTTCCCCAAACCTTTTAAACATTCGTATAGGTTCTTAGAGGCTTTGTTAAATAGTTTTATCACCAAGTCAGAAAGAAAAAGAAAAGCTATCACACTAAATTTAAAAAAAGAGAGGGGGGGGAACCCCACACAACACACTCCCACTAATCCAGGCTAGAGCAAACACACACACACACACACACACTCACTCACACACGCATGCACGCACTCACTCCACAGAGGAGGCACAGTGGAATTACCTTTCTATCCTCTCTAGGAAGGATAGAGCAGGCTCCAGGAGTATAATCCCATATCTTTTTGGGAGGCTGACGGGAAGCAGAGGAGGAAATGAAGAAATGAGCATAAAGACAAACGTGGAGACTTGTTCAAACAGAGGGGTGGGGCGGGCACACTCAGAGGACCATATCAACACAGAGGGGAGCTCACAGCAGACGGGGCAGGGGGTGGGGGTGTCCTGTTCTAAGGACCACCTGAAGGGGGACCCTCTACAACTCCGGGGCTGGAGACAGTAACGAGGAAGCTTGCTTTTATGGCTGTGTCTCAGGAGGTAAGTTACTGTTGGAACTTAAATATCACACACTTTTAAATGAAAAGAAACCCCCACCAACTTGAACACACACACAAAACATTGCAATTCCTCAGAGGGGTGGGGTCTGTATTTTCGACAATGGGGTGGTGTCTGCAGTTTTGGAGCAGGCTTTTTCCCACTGTGAAATTCATAATGTTTGGACCGATGTGTGGATTTAGCAATCTGGCCCATTGAGTTAAGTCGACTCAAGTGAATGTCCTTTCTGTGGGTTTCTGACTGTCCGGTGGCAGCGAAATCCTCGCCTAGCCCTGTGTAACTATGCGAAATTATCATCTTACAGTTCAGTCGGAATTTGATAGTGCGGTTGCTGATATAAACATCCCTTTCCCCACCCACCTCCAGAGAACAGGCTTGATCTTAAACCAGTGTTTAACTTAAAGCAGTGCGCAGTTCTCTGCTTTCTCTTTTAGCCTCATTCCGGCCAGGGGAATCAGTCAGATGATATCAAGTGCAACAAGAAAGGGGCTGGGTTGTTCCGAAGTTTACGGTCAACTCTAGCTCCTAGACTTGTGTGTGAGGAGCCTCGGTGGCAGAGCAGGTTAAGCGTGAGGCTGCTAACCACAAAGTTGGCCGCTCAAAGCCATCGAGCACTGGGCAGGAAAAAGATGAGGCTGATGGTCCCTTACGGACTTACAGTCTCCGAGACCCTAATGGCATAGTCCGACTCTGTCCTACGGCGTCAAAGTGAGTCCGAATGGACTCTGTGGCAGTAGGTTTAGAATTGTGTGCAAATTTCACGATCATCGACTGACTTGGTTTACACTGTGAGATTTTGTTCCCTCTTGAATTTACTCATAGGACCTACTGACGACTTTTCGGTGAGCAGCCCGACGCTTAACCGACTGTCATCCACCAGGGCTCTTCAGAGTCCCTTACTTGGTGCACAAAGCAAGATGGCATTTACACATCACAGTGGTTTCAAATACTCCTCAAAATGGCCCTGTGGTCTTGGAATAGTTCACATTTGACAACAGTTAATCAGGGTCTTCCTGAAATTTCAGCCTGGGCTTGGCTCAACCGGCCAGCGCCCAGTGTCAGCGTCTCCGATCTATCAGGGGCCGAGCGTCCTGACTGGCTGAGAACAAATCACGGTGAGGCTTCACATGAGTTCAACTCCACTTTTCTTTCGGATCATCTGTACCAATGGACAGCAGGCTTGACTGGTCTTTGAAAGGTTGGAGGTTTTAAAACACCCAGAGTCAGTTCCCAAAAAAGGCCGGGTGACCTCTTTCTGGAGTGCACTCCACGGCACTGGTGGCAGTCATCTGAATAGCTTAAAAAAAACTCCCCCCCCCCCCAAAACACCCATGGTCCACACTGTTGGTATTTGTGTTTCTTACACTTTTGTCTTTGGGGGTAAAAAGGCAAGTGAAAAGAAACAATTTCTCCCCAACTCACCTTGCCATTCCCACGCACCCGAAGTCATATGCAGCCATCAACCTGGAGCCATTCTCAAACCTAAATCAGGGCTGGGGAGTCGATTCTAACTCATAATAACCCCCTCCCTATAGGGCAGGGGAGAATTGCCCTTGTGGGTTTCCCAGACTGTAACGTTTTACAGGAGTAAAAGGTTTCATCCTTCTACAGAGCTGGCTGCTGGTCTCGAACGGTTTACCTGGTTTACCTTACGGTTCATAACACACCATGGAACCACTACTCCACCGAGACTCCCCTGGAAACATTCTGATCTCAGTACAAGGGCAGAGAGTCATTCTGCAAACCTTTAACGGCATTCTCTTTTCAAAGAACACCTGCCTAAAAGGAGCAGTTCCATGACGGAAGACTGCGGTCTATGGGAGGAACGCTGCTGCCTTCAGGGAAAACGTCTTTCAGGAAAAGCCTCTCAAGACTCAGTATTCAGAGGCAGTAGTAATTCGAGATACTCATTAGAGGAAGGACTCGATACACAACTGGATCGCGTGCCTAACAATCGTTTACACGTGTGCGCAGTAGTCACAGAAACCCACTTAATGTTTTCAGGGACAGAAATACTATCTGTTGTTAACAAGAATAAAATGATTTGTGATGACAGACTTAGCAAAACAAACAAGTCATAAGTAATCGGAGGAAAAAATGGTCTCCTAAAAGCTAGTGGTATTTCTGATAAAATAGGCTTAAATTTCAGGCAGATAAGGAGATGGCTGGAAATTTGTGGATTCTGAAAGGGACTTAGAGAAATCAGTGTGTCTGGACTTCTCATCATTTAACTTCAAAGGGAGTCTTTTTGTAAAAATTTCTCTGATGGGCGGTATTATTGATAGATGGTATTACTGTTACACATCAATTGTAATTTTTACCCACTTTTGGAAATACACATATTAAAGTTTTTATTTATTTAAAAAAAGAAGTAGAATACTATTAAATGATTGAACGCAGAATGGATTTCTTTAAGAGAGACTTAATTGGTGTCTGAATGGTGAACAAGAAGGAAAAGGAGAGGAAGGAGACTGAATGGCACCCGCACCAAAAGCTTTAGGGAAGAGGAAGGAGCACGGTGCAGCCTTGAGGTGAGTTGCTTCCCCTCCTCTGGTCTCTAGAGGGTGCTGTTCACTCACAACACCTTGACTGCTCTTTAGCACTAGGGGTCTACTCCAGAGCCTGCAGGGAAAGCTGTTCCCCCAGTCAGTATGTTCACAATGCGGGTGCCCTTAATTCAAAAGATGCCTGGGCTTTCAGGTGAAAGCCCATCACTAACTCAAAGTATATTCCTGGAGCACCTGCTTTTGACTTCGTCTTTATGGAAAATGCCTATTTTGATTCTTTGCTGAACTACAAAGTTAATTCCAGTCTGCAAATAAAGCTTTCACCTTAAATCAGAGTTATTCAGATGCTGGATTCAATTTTTAAGGTCTCAAGCAAACATCTGCCCAAACTCTCATTTTTATACATGTAACTCCTTGGTCTAAAGAATCTCTCTTTTTTAAAAAGCAGTTTATTAATTAGGATGTAAACTGGACTCTCTGTGTGTGCTGGGCTAAGAAGTGCCAAAAGGCATTTTGCACCCAAGCCAAACCAGAGCTATTGCTGGAAGGTGCGGAATATTCAGTTGAATGCCCAATTTGCTAAAATTCCTCTCTTCTCACATTTTGGAAAATATGCCCTCAACTCATGGGACTCATTCCCTAAAAGTGATTGCAAGTGGAGCTGCCTGTATGGGCCACACCTGTGGGGAGAGGTCCTTCCCTTGCACCTGTGTTGTTAAAATGCCGTTCCCAGCAGACTCAGTGCTGCGTGCGTGCATGCGTGTGTGTGTGCGTGCGTGCGTGCGTGCAGTGCAGCTCCCTGCCTCTCTTCCGTTGCCATAAGAACTGGTCGAGGGAGTGAGAAACGGTGGAACTGTGCTGCTAGTGGGGGCAGGTCCTAGGAGAAGCAGTGTTCAGTCGTGTGTCTCTCTGGGATATCTGGGCGGGAGATACTGCAGCGCCTACAGCCCCTTCCTGGTGAACTAAGCAAGGGGGACCTCACAGGCAGAGAGAATGGACCATCCACTACGGGAGCCTGGGGGAGACTCCTTCCAGTGTCCCAAGTCCCTTAGCGATACTTCTGATTCTCTAAGTGCATCAACAGCGTCATTTCAAAAGGCGTCATTTCAAAAGGCGTCTTTAACCAGTGAGGCTAGTAAACTTACCGGTTTCCCAAACTCCAATTCCGAAAAGAATTTATACCAAGGTTCATTCTTTAAATCTATCTCTTCTGGGCTTACATCCCGACTCTATAGGGGTTGGTGACAAGGAAATGGAAGAGAGAGAGAAGGGTAACATTATGCAAAGATCACACAGGAAGAGGCCAGTAGAGATGCAGTGGTTTTTCCGGGCTTTCTAACAACGGCACGTAACTGCAGCCACCGCTCATTTTCACCTGACAGCAAGCAAAAATGAAAATAAGAACTGGATGGAGCTAAAAGGCTGGATGGGGATGGGTCTGTTTTTAAAAGGGAAACTGAGGTAGGGAGCCGCGAGTGGCTCGTTCTCAGTCCCTCAGCAGAAGGCGATTGGACTGCAGGTGTAAGTTCTGAACCACACTGCTGCCCTCTACCATAACCCTGAATCTGGGCACAGCAAGCATGATCCATGCCATGGGAGCAAAGTCCCCCAAAACCCAAACCCACTGCCCTTGAGTTGCTTCTGCAGCACAGAGACCCCACAGGACAGAGTAGAACTGCTCCTGAGGGTTGCCAAGACTGTACATCTGTCCGGGAACAAACAGACTCAGTTTTCTCCCACAGAGCAACTAGTGGGTTTGAACCGCAGACCTTGTGGTGAGCAGCCCAATACCTCCCCACCGGGGCTCCTTATCCCCTCTTTACAAAGAACTATGAGTTCCAAGGGGACAGCCTGGTGAGAGCACCAAACGTTTAGCCATCTATGCCAGGGGAGCAAAACAAACACTTTTTAATGGGCTAGTAGTTTTAGTGCTTCTTTGCAAAGCGGCCTGCGGGTTTTTGAAATAAACGCAGATACGGACACTTTATAAAAGCCAATCTGTTAATACTGCATCTTTAATGGCACATGAGTAGGTGAGAAACCATGTCCTGCACAGTCAAGTGGAAGATGATGTAAGTAAAAAAACGGGACACAGGGAAAAGAAACAGGTCTCACACGTGCATCCGTGGGGATGAATACAGACAGAGAGCACTCTGCGTTCGAACACATACATGTTAGAGAACTGGCCAAAGCCGAGCGACGAAAACGCTGGACAAGACAGAGAACGGAGCAACAGGAGAGGGAAAAACTGGGTCACGCTCCACAGTGAGACTTCTCACACTCTACAGCTCACGGAGGGGCGCCTGCAGACTGATAATCTGACCCATGGGACTTCATGTTTGACCAAATATTTATAAAGTTCTGATAACTCACGCGGTGGAATGAGAAGTGTTTCTGGAACAAAATGAGTGCCTAGAATGCAAATCAGGACTTTCCCTAAATAAATGAGAGATCTGTTCACCTGAGACAAGAGGGGGTGGAGGCTAGTGGCATAAATTCATGTACGTAATATACACACGTCAATTTCAGGGGGGAAATGATCGTCAACAAAAACCCCACCAAAACAAAACCTGGTGGATTTCCGACAGTCGTGTGAGGACAATCATCCGAAGAGGCTTCAAAAAGTGTGTGGGAAATGGAATGAAAAGATGATGGAGTTTCCCATAAACATTGGGGGCTCTTGATATTCAGGAAAAAATCAAAATGTTTCTTGAGATAGAAAACCTCATATGAGAAACTTCACTTCCTGGGGACAAGGACGAGGACTGCCCGGAGGAAGGGTCCTGTGTCCTGTGTCCACATCTTTGGTGCTTGTGAAGTGGTATGAGGGGACTTCAGAAAGTGTGTGGAAATTTCCATTATTTTTTTAATGCCATCCACCCATGAACTTTTTGGCGTGCCCCTCATATATCAATCAACTTGGGTCCGCAGCCAGCTCCTCAGAGATTACGGTAAAAAGGTACCACAGCCCCGCACTAACCTCTGCATTTAGGACCCAGCTGGAGCCCCAGCGCATCGCAAGCAGAAAAGGTTCTCCAGAGCAGACAGTCCCTGCAAGGCTGGGCAGAGTTCTTCGGCTTTGCACGCTACTCTCATCCCAAGGCAAGAAGGCCCTCGGAAAAGTCAGGTGACTTCTCAGGAAAATGCCCCATTTTCCCTCCAGGACAGTTTTGCTACTGGGAATGGGACCCAGAGAACAGCCTTAACCTTTCAATTAAATGAGTGATATGACGGGGTATTGGTCACTAGGCCACTTTACAGCGTTCACAGTTGTTTGATCCGCATGGCCACACGGGGTCCTCTTACTTCATGCTTCCGCAAGGTTTGCAGGCCACTTTACAGGGGGCTCAGCAAGGCAGTGCGACTTGCCTCACGACAGAAAGTGGAGTCACAACTTGAACCCCGAATTCAGTCTTTCCGACTCCT
Organism: Echinops telfairi; assembly: GCF_000313985.2. NCBI lineage: Eukaryota > Metazoa > Chordata > Mammalia > Afrosoricida > Tenrecidae > Echinops > Echinops telfairi. Next base: position 33,347,283 of record NW_022103968.1, on the reverse strand, counting down.
GGTCTGATGTTCTTCCCGCTATTGCCACAAGAAGGGGGCAGACTCACTAAGTTTGTGACGCTCGGTTAAAGAAGGGTAAGTAAACTGCAGAAGTCAAGGAAGGAATTTGAAAGTGACCTCTGTGATCTTAGAAGACACCAAGCCCCGAGATTCACAGTTCCAGAACAGGTCACTGTGTCCATCCTTATTGTTTTTAACGTCTGTCCTTCCTACTATGGGGGCACAGGCACCACCGTCTCACCCAGGGCTTGGTTAGTAAAAGTTATCCCCTGTACATCTGCTTAATTGGATGTTAGTTCCACTAGAGACCCGGGAGGAAAGTATAAAGAAACAGTACAAAAATGGCCATTTCTGACAATGCAGGGGCTGACCAGTTAAGAGCTAAACTCTGAAGGCCAGAAGAAAGCAGACTCCAGTTGCAAAGTTTTTCTGGGGGTGGTCCTGAAGGGGTTTCACTGACTGCAGGGTGGGGTCGGGTGTGTATTCTCAGGACAAGATGAGCTCTGAGAGAGCTCTAGAGTCTCCCCTCCACCACCTCCTCCGATTAACGCCCAGGGATGCCTCTGAGATGCGCGATTGAAATGGCCAGGTTTAACCAATCCCAAGTACCTCCCATTGAACATAGAAAATGAGGTGTACATCTCTGAGGGAAAACTTAGGTTCTGTCTCTGCCACTAGTTGGCATACTTATCCACGGTAAACAACGAGGAGGGGGGGAGATTCAGCTTCTGCCAGCCCGTCACTGGCTACCCAACGGTGAGTCTCGCACGCTCCAGGAACTCCTAGTCCAGCTTGTGTTCTGGGAGCCAACAAGGTTTAGAGGGACCCCAAACTCAAAGACTAATCCAACTACTGCGTCTGTGAGAGGCACAATCCCAAGAGATCTAGATTTGCCTGAAATGCCTCTCATATGAAAACACAAACAAACACTCTTTGGAAGGGCAGTGCCCAACTGGGAGAAAGACACTGGGAGGTCCCGTTCCCTCCTGGGCACAATGCTTCAGGGTTTATGTCCCATTCTTGGGTCCAGTGAGGGCCTGGGCACCACGCAGAAGAGGCTCTTGGGTAGGAACATCTACACGATGCTGTGCAATCCCTTCAGCTGGTCACCACCACCCTCTAAAAGGACACACCCCCCCATGGGGGAATCACACACTTATTTTCAGGATTGATTAAAAAAAAAACAACCCAATACAAATGATCTTCCAAACTGGAGAAGTATGGAAGATACTTGTGAGCGGTGTCAAAGAGAAAAGAAAACAAAACAGGGTTTTCTGAGTCGTGGTGACGTGGCTAAGAATCAAACAAGGAAAGGAAATGAAGAAAAAACCTAAGGGGCAAGTCGTCAATCAGAGAAATGAGAACTGATGGATGGTAATGCTATTAAAACAAAAACAACCAAAGGCCTACAGAGAATCCCTGATAGGAGGGGACTTCGAAAGGTTCATGGGAAAATTCCTCTGTCTTTTACTTCCACTTTCCCAGGAAGGGTTTGAAGCCCTCTTGGTATGTTTTGGAAGGTGCCAGACTTATTATTAATGCCACGAGCGGAGCCCCACCCGCACGGTTTCCTAGGAACCCCTGTGTGGAGGTGCCCTTGCCACATCGATGATGTACCAGGGACTTTATAATGGAGAATGATGAGCCTCTAACGGGCGCGGGTTACAGAGGGAAAATTCTCTGCCTCTCTGAATGTCCTTGCTTAAAATAACTGTGGCGCACACAGTAAGAGCCTTTCTGTGAACCGTTGGCCTCCTTTTTGGTAATTACAACGACTTATCCCTTTGTGCTTGTAAAGATGTCACCTTTTTATTTTTAGGAAAAGTCTTCACATCAATTATTCCTTAAAAGCATGTAGGGCCGAGGGAAACCCACTGGAATCTGCATTCCGGGACCTGCTTTTGGGGTAAGAAGCACAGCAACAGCACCATTTTAATAAGAACCAAGCCCCAGCAAGATAATTCAATCCTGCTGTCATGGGCCAGAGCGCTGCAATGTTGTTGGAGCTGAAGAGAAGCCTTTTAACCACAGTCGGATTATGAACCAGCTTTTTCTAATGATGGGTCCACGAAAGGAAACATGATTAGCAGCTATGAAATGAATGGGTCTGTCAACATTGTTTCCTGTGGCACAGAACAGCCTGTCTTTCCCGGGTGGTCTCCTGTACCCAAACCAGCATTCCCCCACTGCAACTGCCGGAGACGTGATGAGCCAGGCAGAACTGGAAATCAGGGTTCCACTGCCTGTGCTGGAGCAGGGACGTCTCCAAGACCTCTTCTAACCGCCTGGGCTCCCACCACAGCCCAAGTCGTAACATTACATTAATTATTCAGCTAATGATGTGCTAGAAGCTGCTGCAAAATGGATTTACATTCAAATGAGAATCATTTGGAGAATCAACGGCTGACGGCCCTCCAGTTAATAACCAGACTGATAACTTTATACACTGTTAGACGTTGAAAACAAGACACCAGTAAAATCAATCTCGGCAGGAGTATCAAGATGAACGTTAGTGAAAACCACACACAAAAAGAGCCACAGAGTCACAGTTAAGAAGCAGTCTTTCGGGGCTTGTTTTTATGAACACCTGCAAAAATGAAAAGGGTAAAAAGACTTCACTTTCTCATTGTCTTCTAAACAAAGCAAGCCTATGGGGGGGGGGGTGTAGGGGGAGGCTGGGGGAGGAACGTAATCCAACTGCACAATGCATCCGGATTAGAGCCCTTGCCCGGGAAGTGTGAGACAAAGGGCTTTAGAATGCACGTTACCATCTTTTCGTTGGTGAGAGCGGAGGACTTGCCCGGCTGATATTCGTAAATGCTTCTGGGCTCAGCACGGTATTTTCTCGTGTCCACTTTCTTATCTGGAGGCTCCCAGTCGTTTCTGCAGAAAGAAAGTCCTGTTAGAGCTGCTCTCGGGAAAACCGATATCCGCTTTCGTTGGACACAGTCTGCCTTCGGTTGACTGCCGTCGAATCAAAGGAATCTTTATTTATAAAGCAGAACATCAGAGTTGAGGGGGAGCAAATCCAGTTGTGCTAACAGCTAAGCAACTGGAATTGGAGCAACGAGCTCAGTCTTGGTGTTCAGTTCACCAGAGGGCTTGAGGCGTCCTGGGCTCGACACCAGCCAAACTCGACCTGGAAAAATCTTTCACCTTGCTCTGTTCTCGTGAGTGGATCACCCTGCAAGCATGACTGTGCTTCCCGCTCGCTCTAGTGCAGCGAGCGGGGGACCAAACACAGGTGCTGGAGTCAGTCGGGTGTGGTTCCCATCCCCGCTACGCCACTGGCTAGCCGAGTGATCTTGGCCAAGCACTTTACCCTCGGCGTCTCAGTTTTTCCTCATCGGAAACATGGAGGTGATCGTGAGGACCAGGAGAGTCCGAGCTACCACCAGGCAGCATGCTTGGCTGGCTTGCTGAAACGTCGGGAGGTTTCGAGTCCACCCAGTGACGTCTCAGAATAAAGTCCCGGCGGTCTACGTGTGCAAAGTATAGTCATGAAAGCTTACAGAGTGCAGTTCTGCTCTGGCATGTATGGGGCCACAATGGGACAGAACTCAGAACACTGTGACATGGGCTCAGTGCCAGCGGTGGTGAGGATGACACGAGGTGGTGCATCCGTAGCTGGGCCCAGTGACCGCTCCGTGGCAATCACTCAGGAAAGGTCGGCTGCTCTCTTGAGTCCATCCTGGCCTGTTCCACCCCCACCCCCAAGCCTAGCCAGCTCAGTCTTGGGCAGAGATCCTTAACATGGGCTCCAGGAGGGACGGGTGTTAGAGGATAGCCTGAAGCCTTTGAAGGCGGCAGGCAGATTTTATATCCATGTACGCTTGGTACTGTGACGACATGTAGCTTTTCCTGTAATGCTATGACCTGTATGTATGTGTGTATGTATATACATATATATATTGTTGGGAACATGTCAACAGCAAAACAGACCAACTCCGCCCATTTCTGCATGTATCATCCAGTGCCATTGATTAGATTCATGTCTTGCCACCAGTCTCGACCCCTTGCCCCAAACTGTTCCTTCACCATTAGCATATGCCCTCTGCCCCTGATGTTTCTGCTCCAACCTTTCCCCTTTGCTGTTGTCAGTTTGACCTCATAGAGATAGTGCTTTATACAGCTAGATAGATAATGCTTTTATAGAGTGAGAGCGGAAGACCTAAGGCAGATATGCTTTACTGCTTGAAGTTCACTATTGTTTGGTTTACAAATGACTTCAGGGGATATTTTTGGTTTAAGGCTCCAGAAATTCAGGTCTGGGACTCTGAAATTGTTCTGCATTTTCTCCCCCTTAGGATTAGTGTTCTTCTATAGAATCTTAGATCAAAACATCCACAATGATATGGTTATACAATTCCTGAAGGTAAGGGTGAAGACTTAGCTGTCTATCGATTCTTCCATAACACCTGACTCAGCCTGCACCGAGGCAGCACCCATAGGTGCTTGATGAAGGAGCCTATAAAGGATTTATGAATGGTCTCAGACTTTACTTCAAATTAACCAGCTCCTCAGGCTGACGCCACTGGGCATGGGTCAGGCTTTTAAAAGAGCCACTCACTTTACGAGGATGACATAAAGGATACGGAGGTGTGAAACTGAGCGTGTCCGAGGGGGTAAAAATAAATGGGCTGGTATGTCTTTGTGTGCAGACGTGGTGGAAGATGGTTAAGGCACACGGAACATCAGTCCAGACGACAGAGGAAGGTGACACCACAGGCCATTTTCAGCATGGAAGTCCCCATGAGGAAATGGGTTGTTCAGTGCAGGCATTAAGAAAAAAGGAATGCCGCTGAGAGAACCACTCTCAAGAATATGTGTTGCGTAAGCAAGTAGATACTGGAAAGTGAAGCTTCGTTTACAAATGATATTTTCTGCCCTAGGATTTATCAGTATGCACACAGGGCGTGACAATACTGAAATGCACAGGATAAATCTGCCGAGACACACGGACACACACAGCAAATCTTATGGCTAAGACTCTTCTTGTGAAAAAGCAATCGTTACTGTCAACGTTCATTAAGCACACATGGATGTATATGATCCCATTTTCCCCATGCAACATTTAAGTGGGAAGGGTGCTGATTTTACCCCCATTTTTAAGATGAAGATGAGATGCCCAAAGGATAAGTCATTGCTAATAGGTCTGAAAGTACGGACCAAGGTCTACCTGACTTCTACCTCGGATGCTGCCTGGCTCAGCTTAGAGAGATCACACTTCCCTGGCAGATGGTGTTCAAGAGCCTAAAACAAAACCCACAGAAGCCGACTGTGATTGCATGAGACAAAAAGATAAAGTTCTGCTTCCATTTTCCTCAGGAAGAAGGTTCCTGGTCCCAGTAAAGGAGCCCTAGTGGTGCTGTGAGCTACATATGTTGGGCTGTTAACTACTAGATTGGCAGTTCAAATCCACCAGCGGTTCCTTGAGAGACAGATGAGGCTGTCTGCTCTGGTAAAGATTTGCAGTCTCTGAAACCCCATAGAGAGCCACTAGGAGCTGGAAGCTGTGCTTTTCTTTTGTTTGTTTGGTTGTTTTGTTTTTTTTTAGGTCTCAGTTGACGCTGACAAGGTCCTGGCTGTGAACAATGAACCAGCAGTGAGGGTACCTACCTTTCTGGGCTCGACTTGAGGGAGGAAGAGCGAGCTGGGAGCGGTAGCGTGGCGGACCTCTTAACTACCTTCTCACCATCGATGTAGCTCATCTCACTTTTTGAGCGAGGCACTGAAAGGGGAGACTTTGCTGGAGGAGGAACATGCAAACAAAAGACTTTTAAAAAGGGCAGCTCCCCAGGAAAATAGGAAACAGGCAGACATCTTCCCTCCACCCCCAGAAGCAGAACTTTCCAATCACTTACTGTCTTCAGAAAAGGAATATCGAGGAGAATACAGATCTGAATCATCATCTGGAGAACAAACAAAATGTGGTCAGGAGAAGCAGCTCTATGGTAAGAGAACGGAGTTCCTTGCTCCCCACCTCTGTGGTCCCACACTGGTGTCCGGCCGCAATGGGCCAGCGCTGGAGGCTACACCACGGCGAACATCAGAGGGGCAGGGTTGGGTGGCGTCACCCAACCAAACTGGACCCGAGGTTTCGCGCACCTTCAACACGGCTGGTGCCCAACACTGGGAGTGCCTGCCTAGTGACAAACAGTCAGCGGGCGGCCCCCCTCAAGAGCATCCTCACAACCAAAGATGGAACACAGGGCCCTTAGCCTGGCTGGATCAGAATGAGGCTAAGCTGGACCTTCTTGGAAGGGCCAGGCTGGGGAGCTTTGTGCAGCTTGCTGAGTGCTACAGAGCCTTTCCCAAGGGTCTAGGAGATGGCTACTTGAGGCCCAAAGAGTGTACTTCCTAGTGCTCCATCTCTGCTTGGACCTACCGTAGTTTGTATGTTAAGGCCCCACATACGTCACCTTTCAACAGAGAGAGTCCCGTAGCTCAGAAAACCACTACCGTTGTGTTGCCCCACCTCCCTCTTTCCTCTGGACAACAAAGCGTTGCTTGTTTCAATTCCAACCGGGCTTGCTTCGCCGAGAGGCTTTCTTTCCTTGAAGTGCAGCACACCTGTGGCCACTGTGGTTAACCGGTTTGCTCTGCAAAGGCATTGCTTAGCGAAGTGCCTAAACGGTAACCCTGGAGGAAATCAAGCTCACAGGAGTTTCTGTAGTGGACAATGGCTCTCTGGGATGGTGACAGCCACCTCTAAACCACCTGACACTGCAGCTCTCAGGCCTTCGGAGTCTAACAAGATCTGAACCTCCAACGCAGGGCCCCTGTTGTCTCCAACACTGGGCCACAGCAGCACTGATGGGGACAGATTTTTACCATGGGACTGTCCTGAGAATGCAGGAGATTTAGTCACGAAAGCACATCTCCACATTATTCCAACCAGAGTTCATCTGACACCTTCAGCCTTTTCCATTTCTTACGACCTCGCTAACCGGGAATGGAGAATCCATGCATATGGAATGAAGGTCTAACTCTTTTAAAATCCATTAACAGCTTCAACAAAGGACATGAAGCAACCTACAAAAAGGCAGGTCAAAAACTCTATTGCAATAAGTTAATGACTATGTCCTTTTCTCTATGCAAATAATTTTTCGAAGCCCCAAAAGGCCAGAATAGTTTGTGAGAGGCAAACAAAGCTAACACTTGCAATATTTCAAGGACCGTTCAAAGACAGCCTCCCTAAAGATTGTCCCTGCTTCCCCTGCACCTCCACGCTCCGTTTTTATTTGTACAGTTTCCTCCAGGCCAGTGAAAATCGTATCAGTACCCACGGGCCACCACCCTGCCTTTCTCCTCATTTTAAGGATAATTAGTCAACATCATGGTTGAAAAGGGATCAAGGCTCTACCAGTAGTGTCCAGTTTTCTATTATACATTGAGTGTGCAATCTCTAAAAATGGGAGAGGGGAAGGAATTAGGGAACTCAGGATCCAGAATAAGTATTTTGAGAACGTGTGCTACATAATTTTGCATGGCCAGTCTTCTCTATAGAACTGCTGATTATTATACCAATAAAATGCCATGCTGTGAAAGGGAAGGAAAAATTGGTTGGGTACAAATATTTGATTCCCCCCACCCCAAATAATGGAGTCTACCCCAAAGGAAAATCAACTACCGTATATTCTGGAGTATAAGCTAACCCGACTATCTGCTGAGGCACCTAATTTTACTATGAAAACAGCATTAAAAATGTGCTGGAAAACTCGGCTTATACTCCACTATATATGGTAAGTTAGAAGCCAGAGTATGAACTGCTTAAGTACCAGTCTAGCATTTTAGTTCAAAAACCTGTACCCCCTGGATCATGAAGAACTTACAGTCCATGCATCAGTAAATGGTGTGTGTGTGTGTGTGTGTGTGTGTGTGTGTGTTGGGGGGGGAGGTGCTGGAGAGAGCCGGGATTCAAACAGGACTGCCTGGGCCTCATTACTTTTCTTTTTAATCATTTTATTGGGGGCTCATACAACTCTTATCACAATTCATACAAACATCAATTGTATAAAGCACATTTGCACATTCGTTACCCTCATCATTCTCAAAACATATGCTCTCCACATAAGCCCCTGGCATCAGCTCATTTCCTCCCCTCCCTCCCGCTCCCCCCTCCCTCATGAACCCTTGATAATTTATAAATTATTATTTTCATATCTTACACTTTCAGACATCTCCCTTCACCCACTTTTCTATTGTCTGCCCCGAAGGGAGGAGGTTATATGTAGATCCTTATAATCCGTTCCCCCTTTCCATCCCTCCCCCCTCTTCCTGGTATCACTACTTTCAGCACTGGTCCTGAAGGGATCATCCATCCCAGATTCCCTGTGTTTCCAATTCCTAGATGTACCAGTGTACATCCTCTGGGCCAGCCAGATTTGTAAGGCAGAACTGGGATCATGATAGTGGGTGGGGAGGAAGCATTTAGAAACCAGGAGAAAGTTGTATGTTTCATAGTTGCTACACTGCACCCTGACTGCCTCATCTCCTACCCGCAACCCTTCCATAAGGGGATGTCCAGTTGCCTACAGATGGGCTTTGGGTCCCCACTCCACACTCCCCCTCATTCACAATGACATGATTTTTTGTTTTTTGCTGCCTGATACCTCATCTCCTCAATACCTCGTGATCACACAGGCTGGTGTGCTTCTTCCATGTGGGCTTTGTTGCTTCTGAGCTAGATGGCCACTTGTTTACCTTCAAGCCTTTAAGACCCCAGATACTATATTTTTTGATAGCTGCGCACCATCAGCTTTCTTCACCACATTTGCTTATGCACCCATTTGTCTTTAGCGAACATATTGGGAAGGTGAGCATCATGGAATGCCGGTTTAATAAAACAAAGTATTCTTGCATTGAGGGAGTACTTGAGTGGAGGCCCAATGTCCATTTGCTACCTTAAACCTATAAATATATATGCCTCATTACTTTTCTACCCCTGGCAGATGCAGCCTTACCATGTGTTTCAACATTCTCTTTTAGTGGAAAATATTTTCGTTTTCCTTACACAGGTCCCGGCTTTTGTAGGTTTGTTGTATAACAGTTACTCATTTCTAGAGGTCAAAAGTAAAAGCTTTCTTGGGAATTATGCACTTAAATAGTCGAAGATTTTTCTTTCAAACCCTGAGCTCTTAAAAAAAAATCTTCTCCCTAGAGCTTTCTAATGCAAAATTCAAGAAAGTATGTTAGAAGAAAATGAGGAATCATTTTTATAGAGCAGAAAAAAAATAGCACTACTTAGGGAATAAGATAATCTATGCACTTTGGGAAGTAATCGATAACTTAGGGAAGATGGGGAGGAAGGCTGAGCAAGTGGACATTCCTCAAGTGGGTTTCTTATTTGCTGTTGGTGGAAAAAGGAACAAGAAGGCTAACCCCCAGGGGGAGGGTGACTTGCAAACCCTTCTGTCTCTCACCCAGTGGCCACAGGATCTGAGTCTGGTTATTGGATTTCAGTTCATCCGATTTGAAGAGGGCAAAAGGAAGCTGTACAAATTCACCCGAAAAGCACAGCAATCAGGGTACATTTTGGATGTCTAATTTATGCTTTTGACTCTTGATTGGCTTACAAATCTAACGAAGGGAAGTGCGATCTCAGCTGATACATACACGTGACCATCAGAGGTATCACTAGATGCCTAATCGTCGTGGTAATTTAGGAATGCCATCGGACTTAATTCTTAAAGGCCCTCTGCGCTAAGTCATAACAGTGTCTCATTTTACACACGAGGAAACGAAGACTCTGCGAGGTTAAGAGTTTGAATTGGTCTTCAGCTACAGCTAGGTGAAGCTAGGTGAGCAACTCCCAGCTGGGCACCAAGCCCCCCGCTACTGCGCTCTGAAATACCAAGGTCCCCAGCCAATGAGGCAGAGACAAAGTGGAGTGCTTCTGATTCCCCGGCCCCTACGCTGCCTCTAAGCCCTGCCAAGGGGATGGACACTTTAGCCTTTCCTCGTGGCCTCTTCTGCCCAGTCTTGGGAAAGGCGACACACGGTGGCTATTCCATTACAGGTTTCCTTCTGGAAGAGGCAGGGGAGGGTGCTGTCCTGAAACTTAAACCCTGCACAGTTGTGTTGGCCAGGCTGATTTCCAGCCCCCGAAGCCTTTGCTCTATTTTTCTGCACTGCGCCTCCCTGGTGACGCTTGAGCAAGTGTTCTCTGAGCTACCCACCCCTCCGCCCTTTAGCTTCCCTCTCGCCCGTCTCCAGGGACCATGAGTGAGTCTCAGGCACTCTTGCTACAGGGTCCTTTGCTCCTTCTCCGACTAGGCTAATTGCCACCCTGGGAGAGGCAGTGTAAAGTCAGAAAGGCCAACGAATGGGTAAACTAGTCTGCTTTCCTTTCACTAGCGCTGGCCAATCAAGTGTAGGGCTAATGCTTTCCTTGTTTTTTAAATCAGTTACAATATTAAAGGCATCATTTCCCAAGATGCCAGAGCTCCTGTCTCTTTCTCCATGGGTTCTTTGAAGCAGTGTCATGGCAGGCGTGGCTGAACTAGGGTCCTATGATCCGAGTGCGTAGTGGAGCCACAGGCTCGTGGTGCCCCCAGAGCACTCAGCAGAGGAAGTCAAGCCTTGGCAGTAAGTGCTCGCCTTCCTGTGCCAATGACTTCCAGAAGGCTCCAGCTCTAAGCAGGGTTTACGCAGGGTGAACAACTGCCAGCTGGGTCCCGAAGGCACACACTGGGCCCTGATGTACAAAGGATTACATACCCAGGGTTTCCAGTGGGGCTTTGGCAATCTGTCCTCAGAAGCTCGATTTGGGGACAGCGACTCCCCTAAAACTGCCACGAAGCAACCTACTTGACTTTTCAGCCAGTCTTGACATGAGCTTCTAGAGGACTCTTATTGGTGGCTTTTATTTGCTTGCTTGCATTTGTGAACTGACAGCCCCCTGAGGGGCACCTGGACAAAGTGCTAGTTGAGAACGGTCGATCTCAAAAAGGGTTGGTGGCTGATCAAAAACGGGACAGTGAGGAAAGAGCAGAGTTTGCATAAGCGCTTGCCGACTATCACATCAATTTCAATTCGTGCATTGCCTTTCAACGTCAACTCATGCTTGACTCATTTTTACCAGCCCCCTTTCCCACTGTCCGAATTCATTCCCTCTCCTGCTTTCCCACACACGGCTAAGGAGAGGTAGCACGGAGATCTAAAGGGAGACACAGACAGACAGACACACCACAAATAAGGTTTTCTTCAAAGAAAAAGCCGGGTAGGATCGGATACAAAGTCTGGGTAGGATGGAAGAGGACAAATGAGCCAAAGGAAGTCAGGGGATGATCGGGAAGATCCGGGAGCTGGGGAGATGATTCCTAAGGCCTGCCCGGTATGCTCTGGGGTTAAAGGCAAACAAGTTTTAAAGGGTAGGGGGAAAAAAAAGTTCAAGATTGGGTATGGCGTTTGGTGAAGCAGACAAATAAGGAAAAGGAAAAAGATAAATAAATAAAACCCTCAAGGCATTGAAGAGAGTGAAGTGGAGGCAAGAAGAAGTTAAAGGATTAAAAGGATGGGGAAGACAGACTCACCGTCTTTATTTCCTATTCGATTCCTGGACTCTTGAGTGGAAAGGGAATCGCTGCCACCGCTCCACTGACTCCCAGGCCAGTGGGAGGCTTTTCCGCTGGCGAGGCGGGTGGAGACCTTCAGGGCAGCCTTCCTCTGGAGAGCAAAGGTGGCAGCTCCCCGCGGCTCAGCCCCTCCCTCTTCCCAGCAGCACTAACTCGCTGGAGTTTGGGGCAGGAGGCACAGATGCTGGCCAAACATCTTCACTTAGAACATGTGCTTAAAAAATCAAAGCAAAAAGAAGCCTATTCTTAGAAAGCCGGGGAGGCTGATAGCTATTTTAATTCAAATACGGATGTGCCTGGGGGTGGGTGGTGGTGGTGCAGACACAGCCTCCTGAAAGCCTTGTCTAGCAAAGCGGGAAGAGCACAGGAGGCAGATCATCAACAGACTTTGTTGCTGCTGGGTAGCTTAGAGATGGACACATCACATGTCACCAGGAGGTGGCAGTGGCTACCAGCAGCCTGAAAGTGGGGAAAGAGGTGTGGCCAGCAACAAGGGGGAACTTTCTGCTGGTCCTCATTGATAACATCTCTTCTCATCGCCACCAGCTTTCTGGAGCACCTCAGATACAAGGAAAGGACTTTTGCCTCTAACAAATGGGATGAAAGGAAACTCAGGGTTTGGGGCAGAAGGGAAGAAAGGATGGGAAGGAGAAGGTCAAGTGCAGGTTAAAAGACAAAGAAGTAATGGGTCATGCAATATACCTCTGATCCCTAGAGGCTCCTCAGCCTTCCCCCGCCCCGCTATCATAACCCCAGTGCCACCTCCCAATCTAGACTAGACTGGAGCATGTACATAGGTAAAGGCAAGAGATAAAACTCACAACACATGGAACCCAGGAACAGGAGTGGGAACAGAGACACCAAAAGGGCAGAGGGAAGGGAGGGAGAGGTGGGGAGAGAGAGGCACCAATCGCAATGAATGGCACATAACCACACACCCCCAGCCAGGGGGAAGAACACCAGAAACCAGAGGGGAAGGGAGACAGCGGTTGGTGTGAGATTTGAAATAATGAACAATCTACAATCGATCAAGGGGCTACGAGGGTTTGGGGGCGGGCAGGGAGGGGAAAAAAGAGGAGCCGATCCCAAGGGCTCGATGGAAAGTAAATGTCTAGAAAAGAACGATGGAATATATATATAAATAGGTTGGATACAATTGATGTATGGTTTGTAACAAGAGTTGTAAGAGCTCCCAATAAAATGATTTAAAAAAAAAAGACAAAGAAGTATAAATATCACTGGCCTAAAACAGAGCAAAACAAAACAAATGAACAAACCCCACTGCCGATTTCGATTCAAGTCCATTCCAATTTATAGCTACCTTAAAGGACAGAGTGGAGATGCTCAATGTGGTTTCTAAGGCTGTGATTCTTGATGAAAGCGGAATGATGCAGCTTCTTCCGCAGAGCGGCTGATGGGTTTGAAACACAGCCCGTGGTTAGCAGTCCACGGGTACCCAACAGAGCCATTCAAACACGTTCTACTCTCCCCCAATGCCCTGGCCTCAATTCCTTCCAAGTGTCTCAGGAAACGAAGTATAATTATATCACCTCTCTCCTGTCTCATAGAACAATCTCAAAAGGCTGTGAAGTGATTAGAAGTGACTGCACTGTGCTGGCATCTAGAGTGTTCTTTTTTAAAAAAAACACACATGCACATATACACACCCGCATTTCAAAGCACCATTGAGCCAAACATGATCATTCCTATGTATCTTCTATACGTCTGGCCAGAAGTTTATTTTGCAATGCTGCTGGGAGGTAGAGGGAAGGTTGTTCACCTAGTATGAACTTTAACAGACTAGCAACATGTCACTAGTTAGGAGAACCAGTTGAGATACTTAGAGGTGCCTTTCCTGTACCAGAGGCAGCAGTTCTTAGGCTATACTTCTGATATGTTCGTCCTAAGTCATTCCAGTTTCAGTTCTGAATTAAACACCACCAGCGATCATCTTCTCTTCCCCAGGGATGACTCTGAAATCATGACTCACTCTCAGAAAAGCAGTCTGTTTATCCAAAGCTCATTAACAACCGTGGGGAGCCTGCTAATCTATCTTGAATGCCCTTCTTTGAAAGCCAGAAAGCTTTCTCGTGCTGAGAAAGATGTCCCCAGTGCCCAGGACCCTGGCAGTGGGGCTGGAGCAGCCCCCAGGACAGAGCCCACAAGGGCCTGTGAGAGCTCACCAACATCAAAACCCCGAATCCGAGATACGGCCACAAATCCAGAGAATTCTCAAAACTTAACAAATAAAGAAAACAAATCAGCTCAAACTCGAATGTCACATTTGTAAAATGTCTTCGCCTTGTTAAAAGAAACCAATGGTATGTGTCTGCCTGTCAACCAGGCAGGGCTTGGGGAGAAAAGGAATCTTCTGAGAGCTCTCCAGCAAAGAAGCTGTCTTAGAATTGGGTGTTTAAGTCTACTCACCTTTGTTATCATGCACTTTTTTATGCCCAACCTAATTTTCCTTCTTTTACCACTTAACAAAGACTATTTCTTCTTCTCTTCAGTCTAAACATTTTAATGGTCAGCCTGGCTCCTAAACAATACAGAAAAGGGTATTTTGTTTCCCCTGCCACTTGTTTTCTCTAAGCCACATAACCTGTACCTGACTTGATGGGGCCCAGTGAGCAGATGTTACTGGTAGCAGGGCTGCCAGGTGTGGTGGCTGGTGAGGAAGGCTGTGTAGGGGTTTGAGCTGCTCATTAGAGAGAGGGCCAAAAGAGGGACAGACCAAGGCGAGAACTCTGGCTCTGTGGTTACAACCCTTCATGCACCGATATTCTGAGCACCTACTAGTACCAGCAAGGTTTCCGTGGCCTTTTGGCACATGCTCCTGCAAGTGCTACCACTGGACATCATCTGCCATGGTGGTTACCTTGTCTAGATGGGAGCTCCTTGGGGACAAGGGTCATGCCTCCTTCCTGGTAACATGCTTGGTGGCACAGACAGCTCATGGTACACAACCAGTGTTCAAGATCCCCAGGGAGGGAACAAAATGGCGGGAGTTCAGGGCATCCTCTAAGACTGGGCAATCCTCAAAATATTGCCCTTCCCTCATCTATCAGAACCTTCTTTGACATGGGGTGAGAATAATTATTTTAAAGTTCGGCCTTTTTTTTGCCCCGTAAAAAGATGTCTTCGATCTAAATGTGGCTGCCTTCCTCCCAGCAAGTTAAAATTCTTACTCGGCTCTCTCATGAAATGTTTTCCAGTTTCACCAAAATCCTCAATTTTTTTCTTTAGAGACATAACTTCTTACCATTACTGATTGTATACTCAGATACCACTTGAAGAAATCCCTACCAAGGAGATCAACGCTGAAGGCCCATGCCAAGAGACTCGGTGGTACACACAGGATCCCAGCGATTTCTGTGAGCAAGTACATCTTCTCCTGCTCAAACGCCATAATGACTCGTTTCCCTGAACAACTGCCCAGCCATGGACAAATGTGATCTCCCAAAATTGGGTAGGGACAGTTTCCCCCAGAGCCCCATAACGTTGAAAGCAGTATAATGAAGTCACACTGGGTACCCCATTAATCACGTACACCTTAAGGGAACAGGAGAAAAACACCATCTGGATAGGTTTTGGTGCAGCAGTCAGCGAGGAATGAGACACTACCACAGAACACAAGGGTAGAGGGAAGCAAATGATTGGGGAGCAGCTCTTAGCAGCCAGGATAAAACCCCCAGGTGAAAAAAGAAAGCAACACTACCAGCACAGCGGGAGGCACACAATTTTCCTTTAGTTACCTTCAGATATGGGGCTAGGAGTAGATTCAGGAAACTGGTAGGTTGGAGTGTAAGGGCTGTCCTCTGTAGCAGAGAAAAGCAGTGGGTTTTGAAACTATCCACCTTGAAGTGGAGGAACTGACACATACCAAATCAACTCTTTTGAATGACTGATGACCTACTTTAGTGTTATTAAAGCACCCGGGCATCACACTTTAAAACAGATTAATACATTAGAAAGGATTTAGTTAGTTAATAGAAGCACGTCATGCAAATAAGTGGAATAAAACTTTTTACTAACCAAAAAGAAAAATTTAATTTTTAAAAAAAGACTACAAAAATAAAATCTAAAAGCCAAATCGTATTCCTATAGCAGAACTATAGGAAGTAATTTAAGGCTAGGACAACAGATAGACCGTCTAAGTTTATGGTACCTTGAGAATTTTGCCGGATTTCAGGAAGTTCGGGGAATTTGTACGTAGGGAAATAAGGGTTTTCTTCAGGAATGTCTGGGCAGAGGAGCAGGTTTGGGAGAGAGAACAGAGGAAGATACAAATGGAGAGAATGAGCGAAGAGGAATCCACATACAGTTCAAGGTCCTGGAATTCTCTAACATACTGAGCTTCCCTAATGACGTGAGGGGAAAAAAAAATCAAACTGCTAACAAAAATCCAGTCCTTTTGCCTGAGACACATCTAAAAAGACATTATCCGCTTCCTTCTTGGATAAAGGATTACGTGTGTCTACCGGCTCTAGAGGCAAGCAGCACTGCGCCCAGCGTTTCAAGTTGCTACTTCTTGAAGGTAAGAAATAGATCAGTATGCTAGTAAATAGTGTGTGATGAAAACGCCACCGTGGACATGATTTTATTTTTAAAAATCAAAGCTTGTGTTGTGGATATTAGAGCCAGGGCAAGCAAGTGGGTAATTGCTATTATTCTTTCAAATAACACTGCCTATGTGTAGGGCAGGCAGTGCTGCTTAGAACCTGAAACTGCAGTGGCGTTAGCAACTATGACCTATGAGAGGACCCGCATCAGCAGAACAAGGGATTCTGCAGATGGGCACCGGAGTCTCGGCCTTTGAGCAGCCAGAATTGGGTCTCCAGGAGAAAGAGGCACAGACTGCGCCAGGAAAGGACGGCGGCTTGAGGGCAGGACCACTGGAAGTGACCCCATCCGATCAAGGAGACACAGTCTTTCGCATCACCACCAGGGCTGGGCTCATCTCCCGACTACACGATGTTGACTTTGGCCTCTCAAATGGCCTTCCACACTGGAAGTATGCGAGGGGGCTGCCCGTAAGGTTTAATCTTGAGCTCTGCATCAGAGAATCAGATAGTTGCAGCTTCAGTAGGATGCCTGGGCTGAGCCCTCCTGCGTCACCTGTGCCAGGCAGCCAGACTGGATTTGGTCACGGGGAAGGCCTGGATGCTCTGTCCATGGGAGGAGTGATACCTACCTCCCACTGGGCAGCTCCATTCCTGCCTATCGGATGATTGGCAGCACAGGGGTGAGGAGAGCTGGGAGCGGGAGCTGAGGACCTAGACCGCTTGCATACTGGCCTGGGGTTCAGCTACCATGCTAGGGCACCTGCTGGCAGCCCAGAGGGCCCCCCCAATCTGAAAGCTCATCCATTCCAGCTTGAGCAGGCTCTGATGTGTCAGCTCTTGACCGACTTTGCAGGGCTACCAGCCAACTGCTGGCTCTCGGCTGGGGAAGACATGATTTCACACTCCGGCTGCCTTACAGGTAACACCACACATTCTTCTTTCACAAGGCATGTCCAGGACGTCAAAGCAGTTCACTCCCTGGGCATGATTTACTCCTCCTTGGGCCCGGCAACACTCCTTCGAGTAAGGGCGGTGGGACAAGCAAGAAGAGGCACACGATTGGACCAAGGACGCAGGAGTGCTTGGGGACTGAATCCAGGAGAGGATCCAGTGTTCCTGACAACCAGTTCAGTGCTACCTCATCTTGCTCTGCCCGCAAGGCAGCCGTGGGCTGACACACGGAGGTGCACCTTAAGCTGAAAGCAAGTGGGTGTTGCACCCGTCATGTCCCCGGGCTGGAGCACAAACAGATGCATGCGACAGCATCGGAGGCAGATGCACCAGGGCCTCCTCGTGCCTTCGCTCTAAGGGCATGTGGCTGGGCTCAGGCAGACCACAGCCATGAGATTTGGGTACAGGCCAGCCATTGCCTAATTCAGTCCAGCCATAGGACCCATCTTCTGGCATTGAAGCCCTCACCCCAACATTCAACAGTCGACATACAATAGCACAGCACAGCACACAGCACCACATCTACAAATGAAATCAGTACCTCTGTTGAGCTTGTGGATCTGTTTAAACATAGTCTTGTACCAGTCCTTCGATCTTTCGGTGTTCTGGATAAAAAGAAAAGCAAAAAGTAAAATAAAATGGTAGTCGAGGCCACTGTGAAAACTTCTTGGATCGCAAGCTCAGAATCAAATGAGAGCGCAGCAGCCTCCCAAGTCAAAACCTGGCCTGTCACTCTGTGCAGCTTTGTGGCCCCATGTACGAATCTTTTATTATTATTAGAAGGTCCTTTTATTGGGGGCTCTTACAGCTCCTGTAACCATCCAGCCATCAATTGTATCAAGAATATGTGTACCTATGTTGCCATCATTACATATGTGAATCTTTTAAGAGATGCACAGCTTTGGAGAAAGGACAAGCAGACCAAGACATTCAGACCTGAATCCGCAGAAAAAGATTTGGTCTGAAAGGTGCAGAATTTGAAGAAAGTAGGCAAGGACTCACTTGAAACGTGTTCGTTCTTATAGAACTTTCTAAAAAGGCCAGATAGTAAATATTTTCCCTCTTTTAGAGAGGATCTGTCTCCATGGCGACTACACTGGACTGAAGTGAAGAGACGAAGCATGTGCGCGTTAAGCCCGGCCTCTACCACATCCAGGTGACTCTGCAGAAGGATAGCTAGGTCCCGTGCTGGATTTAGAATGCATATACTAAATCACAGCCCATTACAGCAGCCAATGGCAGGGTATATTCATCCTCACAAAGGCTTTGGTTTTTTTTAAGTTAAAAATAAACCTGGGAAGGGGACAGGTAGGTGGTTAGATCAGATATTTTCACTCCCACTTTACAGACAAAAAAAGTGGAGATAAAGAAAGCCCAAGGGAGTTGCTCATGGTCATCTCCAAGCCGCAAGCCCACTGCCCTTAAGTAGATTCCGACCGACTCTTAGCGATTCCATTATGGGGTTTCCAAGACTGTAAGATCTTAACAGGAGTAGCCAGCCTTATCTTTGGGTGGGTTTGAACTGTTGACCATTTAGTTAGTCACCTAACACCTTCCCCCTCAGGACCACCAAGGCTCCCTGTCTAATACATCACAGAGCTAGTGAAAAGGTGAGCGGGAGGGTAGCTGACACAGGGTTAGGCCTTGGGTCTGGTTACACAGTTCTGTCACCTACTTGCACTATGATCTTGGGCAAGGGAACGAGTCTCCAGTCTGCTTCCATGGCTACTCAATGGGAACCAAACTAGGACCCAGCTTGTAGGGGGAGCGATGTTGAAATGAGATCGTGTCAGGAACAATGGGAATCTGGTAGTATTATTTGTAGTAATTCTCATTCATATTCTCTCTGTCTGTCTGTCTCTCACCGAGGACCAGAGAACAGGCCCATTGGGGCTTAGCCCGCTGTTCTACGGGTTAATGTGCTTCCTTCTAAGGGGCACAAAGGACAGTCCCATTTGTCTAAATGGGAATTACAGAAGAATACATTGCAGTCACCAGCAGCACACGGGGAGGAGTGGAATTGGCCTTAACCTAGTTTCACAAGTCAGCCTTCGGTGGAAGCCGTAGGGCCTGGGCTGCCCTGAGCCCTTCTGCTCCGGGGGGTCTAGGCAGAGGGACCCTGCTCTGGCTCCTTTATTGTTTCCTATTCTCTCAGAATGACAGGAAGTCTCCAATCAAGGGATATTCTTCCTGAACCTGTATTCAGAGACTCTCTCCCCTTCCCCCAAACCAAACCCATTGCCAGTGAGCCCATTCCCGCTCCCTGGGACTCCACAGGATGGAGCTGGGCTGCCAAGGCTGTACGTCTGAACAGGACGGCACCACATTGCTCTCCCAAGCATGTGTGGAGGGTGCAAACCACTGGCCTTCCACTTAGTATTCCATGGCTTCACCACGGAGCCATCAGGGCCCTGTCCACTCCCCCCGGGGTTGTCTACACGTAACCAGGGACCAACAATCTCCACACGTGCTCCGCAGAACAGAGGAAGGCCACCAAACAGAGCACCTTCCTCTTCAAGACTCAGCACACCTCAAGCTCGGGAAGAGCCACTGAGCAAGGAGCTCTGGACCAGTGTGAGCTCAGGGGCTGGGACAGTGGTTGTGGTGGGGTCCTTCCTGTGGGGCCTCTGTAACCTGCAGGTGGCCTGCACCTGCCCTCAGCGATATACTTAAATGGGCTTTGGGGGATGCTGCCGCAGAGCACTCTGTCAGGCGTCGTACCCGGAGCGGGAGGCCCACTTCATCCACGGGCGCATCGCGCAGGTCCTGAGCACTCCTCACTATACGCCGGGCGCCATCCTGGGCCTTTCTTTCAGAAGCCCTGCCCAGTGAGGTGGGTTTTTCCTGGGTGGGCGCCAAGCTCTGTTCTTCTACTCTTCGTTCTGGGCCAGAATCTGGAAACAAAGACCGCATTAGTGGGCGCTCTTCTTGGACCCTCAAAGCAAAATGAACATTCTAAGCGGGGGAACCCGTCTTTGCAAATTCTCAACTGGAACTGCTCACAACCGGCGCAGGGGTCGGCACATGTGTGGGGCGCAGTGGGATGGGAGTAATTAGGGTGTGTTTCAGTAAATCAAGTTTTCTTGGGAAAACCAGCCACACCCACTCACACCCTGATGGACTGTTAGGGGTTCTTTTGACGGCCATGGCCTTGGTTGGGTTGAATGGTTAAGACCCAGACTGTAGCCATATGGCCTGCAAAGCTATGGGGTTCTTTAAAACAAATAAAACGCTGTTGATCTCCAGAACGTTGATCAGACACCAGCAGGGAGCTGAGAACCAGAGGACTTTATGTAAAGGATGCGAATCTACTCAACTGTGGCTTTCTCTAACC
Source organism: Echinops telfairi (assembly GCF_000313985.2). Lineage (NCBI taxonomy): Eukaryota > Metazoa > Chordata > Mammalia > Afrosoricida > Tenrecidae > Echinops > Echinops telfairi. The sequence continues at coordinate 33,326,854 of NW_022103968.1, read as the reverse complement.
ATCTTCAATGATCAAAATGTGGAGAAACGTACGTGGAGGAGCACAGTTTGGGCAGTCAAAGTGGAAGTAACTTGCAGGCAGAATTTATAAAGGAAGGAAGGGATCATGACATGGCTTTAAATATGGCGGCAAGGAAGTGTGTGTGAGTCTGTGTGTGTGTGTCTGTACAGAATTGAACTGCTGGCTTCTGACAAGTTGGCTCTGTAGCTTTCCTAGTTCCCAACTAGCAACACCAGCAGCAACTGGTAGGCAGTGTCCCCACCCAGACCCACAAAGTCAGAATCTGCATGTTAACAAGATTCCCAGCTGGTTCCTAAGCAGGTCATAATGACAAGCACTGAACTTCAACGTGGCAACAGATGAGCCATGGGAAAGTGCCCAGACTCCCGAGGGGCTCCCCTCATCCATCCTGTACCATCTTGCTTCCCTCAAAGATGGCACCCTGGGTTCTGACCCAAGCAGGGACATTAGGAAAGAGCTGGGAGAGGAAGAGAGAAAGCACCACTTCTTTTTGGACCATGGTAACTTTGAGGTGGCAGTGAGATGCTTCAAGGTCAAGGGAAGTGCTGAAGTCATGCACTGAGGGATGCCCATCATCACAGATGGAAAAGCAAAACTGAATCGCCCAGAAATTAACTGAGTGACGGGCAATGGACCAGGAATGTACAGCAAGGGGCCCTGGGAACCCAGAGAACTTCAGGAAGTTAGGCGCTGACACAGGTGAAACACAGACCAACCAGGAACAAGCGTGGGCACCAGGTGAGATGAGAGAAATCTTCTCAAGGAAAGCATCTCTTTACCCCCCAAGCTTACTTTGCCCTCAGGGAAGGGTGGCCTGGCCCCTGCCACCCTCTGCCCACTGTCCTAGCCTCTATCTTGTTTTCACACAAACAAGTGTGCTGTGAGCTTCACGAGGTCTCGTTCACAGAGGGCGGAGCATCGAGATACCTGTTAACAGGAGGAAGGCTGCCTGGTGGCCCCAGTGAAGCTCATCACCACAGAGGCACTGGGCATAGCCCGGCTCCCCCCAAGGCTCAGGGATGGAGAGTAGCAGGCCTCTCCTTCAGAACCTACAGAGGCATCTAAGGGCGCCTTTTCCTTTTAATCCTAACGGAGCACCAGTCTCTCAAATACCACTACTAGATCTACCCCGGAGCCCAAGGAGGGTGATTGCATCCAGCTTATTTTAGAGCTGAGAATGACCTCTGGCCTGTCGACATTTCGGTGAAAGCCTCACATTTACACAGCACTTTACCATTTGCAAGGCCCTCTCCCCTCCTGTCCCCCACAGGTGGTGCTTACAAACATCTCTGAGGCCCAGTTGAGGATTACCTCCCCTTGTCCCCTCGTAAGGAGGCTCCGGTCAAAGAGGTGAAGGAGGCAGGTTCCCCAGAGGCAGATAACAGCTAGAAGAGGATGGAGACAAACCCCGGCTCTCCTAGCTCAAGGTCGGAGCCCTCCTTCCACACGCTCCACAGCGGAGGGAGCACACAGGAGCCGCTCTGTTCTCAACTCAGGAGCCTGGCCTGGGGCCAGGGAATGAAGTGGGCTGGAGGGTGGCAGTTCAAGGAGGGGACAGCGAAGGGCACCTTGAGTTCAAGCACAACCTGTCCTCGTCCTGAGGCCAAGTCCTGATAAAGCGGAGAGGGTGTGACAACCCCATGTCCACCCCCATCCAGCCTCTCCACACATCACGGGGACAGCAGAGGAGGAAGTCACACAGAACTCACCAGGGCACAGCTGCTCAGAAAACGGTGGCTTTCAGTATCCACCAGATCAGGAGTTCTCAACCTGGAGCTCCCGGGACCCACAGGCCCAGGGAAGTCCAGTGCATGTGTGGGTACGAGGGTGGTTTTGGCTGGAGAATGGTTTACTGCTCACATCTCGTTCTTCAGAGGTGACCGTGAGTGACCAAGGGAAGGTGACCAGCTGCCATGCCTCAGGGTAAGGGGCTTGAGGGCTGGGGTGCAAGGGCTCCCCGATGAAGCCCCAGAGCCCGGCTCCATCCAGACACCAAGCATGAGCTCAGTAACGTCACGGGGGAGCGAGGCTGTGGTGGCACCCACTGAGAAGGGACACTCACATCTGTCAGGCACCGAGCGAGGGCCGAAGGCAGACACTCAGGTATTTCTAAGCTGATTCTCCTCTGAACTTCACCACCACCTGGGAGACAGGCATAGTCACGCCCCACCTTTGACGGGCTAGAACAGTGAAGCCCGATGGTGGGGGATGCTCTGCTGAGTAGGTGGTAGAACCAGGGCTCAAAGGGCAGTGCGTACACGAAGCCCTGAGGGAGAGGTGCAAGATTCCCACTGGGGAGAATGCTCCTAATTTCAGCCAAGATGCTTCTGCCCCAACACTGTCCCAGCTGCGCTGCCAAGGAGTGAGTCCTGACACCTGATATTTGCAGTTACCATCCCCCTCACCCCCATCATGTTTGGCTCTTGATGAACCACCTGCTCCGCCGAGTGTGGGCAGCCCAGAGGGTGGCATCAGCACCACCTGGTTGGAAGTGCACTTTCGGGCCCAGGCCTATTGAATCCGAAGACCTGGAGTCTGGCTCGGCTCTGCAGTGACAGGTTCTCCGGGGCATGCACACTCCCTCCAGGACGAGCAACGTGCGCTTCTCCAGGACTCTGCTCCAAACACTGCTGGTCTGGAGGCTCTACCTGGGCCCTCACCTGAGGCCATCTGCTGGCATTTACTCCGAACTGAAATGGGAAGAACCTGCCCACACTTCCCAACTCTGGACTTGTCACAACGTCCCAGGAGAGAGCCAAAGGAGCAGAGAGGCCTGCCGTGGACGCGCCATCAAAAGCATAGCTCCCTGTTGGTTTTATGTGGAATATTCTGGTTGTATCTAGCCAGGCACTTACCACAGTTCCACGGGGCAGAGTTACTAGCTTGGTGGTCTTGTCTGGTCTGTGCCCGCCAGGCTACAGGCAAGAGGCTAACCCATGCCTGTTTCCAGCCACCCTGGAGCCACGGCAAGCCCCATTGTGACACTTGACACACTGAGCATTCAGTGGTGGCCAGAGAAGGGCTTCATCAGAAAAGGGTAAACATACCAACAGATATTTTCCACCTACCTGAGAGACTACTGAGTCGCTTTTGCTGTTCTGTGACAAAAGAAGAGAAGATCGTGTAAGTGACACACAGTACAGGGTGAGACCAAGGTGTCCCAGCATGGCTCATCAAGATCCCAAACACCGTGTCCCCATTCTCCTCTGGGCTTAGATGCCACAAGGACGTGTGGCCCAGCTGACTGCAGAGTGTTACCATGGCCCCCGTTACCTGGACATGGACCCCTTAGGTTGTGTGCCAGGAGAGGTGGTGGGCACTGTTTTCTAGCCGTGCACCGCTCCTCCCAAACCCACTCTACAGTCTTGCTTTCAAGTAAGCAGGACCTTCGACTGCCTACCTCACTCAGTCTTGGTACCTTTAGGGAGAAATGTAGCTGGAACGATAACTAGGGCACTGTTGTAATGGTCACAACAACTCTGGCAGGCTGCCAATTCTCCCCACTGTACCGATGGAGAAACTGAGGCATCGAAAAGTTCACAAGTTTGCTCAACATCATGCTCTTAATCATTATATCAATTGGCTGGTCGGGATACAGGGGACATTTTAACAAGTCCATGTTGGTTGAGAGGCCTCAGGTAAGGGGCACCGATGACCCAAGATGACACAATCTAAAACCTGGGTCCGTCCATTGCTGGTCCAGTGTTCTTGGTCACTAAAGACATGCTCTGCTGGCCTATCACTCGCCCACTCGCTCTCACACTCACACTCTCCCTCTCTCTTCTGGGCACTCATAGTCCTGTGTGTACGTGCTATGGGAAATGCACCCCCAAAATGACCTTTACCTTCCCCAGCTAAATATAAAGTAGGCACGTAGATAAAAATAGACTTCTTGCCAGCCCAAGGGTGCTCTGTCATTAAAGCACGCCTCCATTGGCTGGGTCCCCAATCTCCTACCACAAGCAGTACGGACAAGAGGTAAACAGAGTGGCCATGGGCACTCGCAGCTCGCAGAAGCAGTGTCCATCCAACCCCTGATGTGCAGATGGACCATGCATCTGGGCACCAGCTCTGTCACCAACGGGGGCCAGATGGCACGACGTCAACCCCTACCCACTCAGCCTCAGTTTAAATCAAGGCGCTCGACTAAACCTATGGCTCCCAAACTCGGCAGCGGGCTTTCTCAGCTGACGGAAGCAAATGTATTCCACTTAGAAGGAGAGGAGGAGCTTCACACTCGGGAGGCGTGGATGGCCTTTTCTTTCGTGGGGTGAACAAAAGGTTCTGCTGGAGAGTAGCAATAGTCTCCCAGCAGTGTTGTTTAGCTGAGTTAGGAGCTGACCACCCTAGGCTGGTGTCCAGACTAGACCCCAAAAGCCACGGCTGGGAACTGTTAAGCTCTTGACCTCCATGAGTCAGCAGACACTCTTGCCCTGTAAGCTCGTGGTAATCACTTGCTTGTTGAAAATGTAGAGTATCAGCTCCCCAGCTTCACCAGACTCCCGAAATCCAAGAGCGTCAGTGATCAGTGCACACTGAAGATCGAGACCATCTGAAAAGGGGACCCGCAGGCCTCTCTGAGTCCCTAGTTTTCTGATTCAAATCTTCTCATACTGGCCACATGTGATTTACTCTCAAATACGTGGCATGGGACAGCTCGGGAAATGGGCTAGGTGCAGCAGTTCTCAACCTGTGGGTCTCAACCCCTTTGGGGGTTAAATGACCCTTTCACAGGGGTCACCCGATTCATAACAGTAGCAAAATTACAGTTAGGAAGTAGCAACGAAAATAATGTTATGGTTGGGGGTCACCGCTACATGAGGAACTGTATGAAAGGGTCTCCACATTAGTGAGGTTCAGAACCACTGGGCTAGGGTCTATGTTGTTCCAACGGATGGGGCCAGACAAGGGCTTGGTGCCCCTGTTTGTTTAAAAGTAGGAGGAAGCTGGGCTTGGAGAGGCATATGCATTGTCACACTGTGCCCTGGGACAGTGTGAGCTGGGCGGGGGTGGCAGGGAACGTGAGGCACCTTTTTAGGAAGGACTCCACCAGGATCCCAGCAGTGGGGTCAAGTTATTCTTCCCTCAGGAGACTTTGCGATCGTTAAGAAATTGTTGTTACGGGTACCGTCTATGAGGCAAGGCAGGACTGCGAAATAGGGTACATTACAAAAAGAGGCCCAAAACACGCTTGACCTCAACCCCATATACAATTAGTAACACAACGCTAGGCAGCTGCCCAGCCCCTGGGCGCTTCCTGCCCCACCTCCTCAGTTAAGCAGACTCGTTCTTGACGGTTGTTGGTGGCTGATGAGTTCCCCCCAGCCAGGCCTGACCTGTTGAGGTACTGGACCCAATGTTGTCCGGGTGCCCTTTACGGAATGCTGCCATTTCACCGGAGCCACAGGACAATACATGCAGTGAGCGTGCTCAGCTGCCATCCAATGGGTTGGAGGTTGGAGCCCACCCAGGGGTGCCTTAGGAAAAAGACCTGGGAAATCTTCTTCCAAAAAAAAGACATCAGTCACTGAAAACCCGACGGAGCACAGTTCTACTCTGACATAGCGGCCTGATTGACAGCCTGACATGACTGGGGCCTGATTGACAGCCATGGTTCTATCATGATGGCTATTGCTTCTATTCCTTTATTTTTAATTTTTAAAAATATATTATATGCCTTCATCATTCATTTCTTTTTTTTGAAACCACTTTATTGGGGGCTCGTACAACTCTTATCACAATCCACACATCCATCCATTGTGCCAAGCACATTTGTTGCCCTCATCATTCTCAAAATATTTGCTTTCTACTTGAGCCCTTGGTATCAGCTCATTTTTTCCCTCTCCCTCCCCAATCCACCCTCCCTCATGAGCCCTTGATAATTTATAAATTATTATTTTGTCATATCTTACACTGCCCGATGTCTCCCTTGACCCACTTTTCTGTTGTCCGTCCCCCAGAGAGGAGGTTCTATCTTTTCTGAAAGGTGTGTTATCTATCTCCTCCCGAAATTCTGACCTTCACACCCAAGGGCAGAGCTCAGATAAGAGAGAAAAGGCAAGAGTCAAAGAATATTTGGAAAAACACGAGGAGTCATGGGTCCTAAGGAGAAGCAAGAACTGGAGTCACGCCTGCGGCCGAAGCTGTCTCACCAGCTGCCCCCAGAGAGGAACTCGGAGAAGCAGCTGACATTAGACTTGGCGTTCCCAAGAACCGGGTTGCCTGGGGAATAAGCCCCCCCCCACCCCCTTTAAAGAAACGGCTTTTCTTTCTGGGAACTCACTTGCTTCTGTTTGGTATTTTAAAAGGATGAGTCACAAAGAGGTTCACAGAGAACCCCACACGCACTCAGTCCTGGATTACAGACCCTTTCTGGATCGAGAGCGCCCCTGCTGGTAAGGGGCAGGGCCGGGCTGGATGGAGAAGAATAGGGTCTTGCATAGCGCAGTGTGAGGGTTGGGCCCTTGGGATCGCCTGAGGAACGTGGGGCCGTGCAGAGAGGGCAGAGGCAGAGACGCACCACCAGAATGAACATCTGAGTGGGAAGCTTCTGAGTGAGAGAGGGAGAAAATGCTCCATTCAGCCACTCTTCGAGTGAGGAGCCGGCAACAGAAGACAATTAAAAATAGACTCCAGTCTCATTCTCAGCCGAGCTAATGCAGAGGGAGGCCGAGGTTGGGGAGGGCAGCTAAGAAGCAGGCAAGCGGAGAGGCAAGAAGAGGAAGATGTGGTGCCCAGTGCTGAGCTCTGAGCAACGTGCACCTCTACAGTTCTTCGGAGTTCAAATTCAAACACCCTTTCTACCCTAGGAAGCAGCTTGAAGTTGGTATTGGTTCACACAGCAGATGGCTTTATCCCTCGGTGGGATTCCAAAATGCAAAACTCTGGATTGAGTCTCATGCACTGGAATTGTGAAGCAGAAGGGTCAGACACATACAACTATTACCTCGGAACACTTCTGCTTTGCCTAGTCCCAATATCCTTTAGTGAGGAAAATGACCCACTGGACCCAGTAAGAGAAAGAAACAGAGCAACACACTCAAAAGCTCAAAGCTGAGTCGTCTACGGCCACGCAGAGGAGCAGCCTCGAAACGCAACCCAGCCAGGGAGTCGGTTCCGACTCACAGCAATCCTATAGCGTTTCTGAGGCTGTACAGCTTTATACGAGCCTCGTCTTTCTCCCACAGGGAGACAGTGGAGCTTGAACCAACAACTTGGCTGGTTAGCAGCCCAACGCGTAGCCTGCAGTGCTACCAAGCTCCTTGTACCAGTAGAAGGTCACATAAATTCCCTGTCCCCAAGGGGCTCGGGGCAAGAAGGATTGTCAATAAATGATGAAAAAAGTTCAACGCCCTCTGTTTTAGAGCAGAAAAAAATATTTTGTATTGTATGCATTTTTCTACCAAAAAAAAAATCTGTAAGAACAAAATTTTTGGTCCTTAAGGGGATTGCTAGGTCTCCTAGATAATTCATGGTGTCAAAGAACTAACGCGCTTATGACCTTACGTCAAAGAGGTCTTAGGGTAGCTAGGTCTTCCATGCAAAGCCTCTAATTAGAATTCCCATGACAAGGAATTACAAGGTACAGACTTTAACCCTTCTCTCGACCAATGTGTGGTCTTACCAGCTGAAAATGACCAACGTACACACCTAAGGTATAAAAGCAATGTGCACGACTCTCAATTTACACCTGAGGTATACAAGCAATTCGCACAACTCTTACCTTACTTACCTTTCCACTCAAGGTAACCCTGAGGATACAGAGTAGAGCTACACGCTATGGGGCCGTCAAGACAATGACCTTCTGGAAACAGACTGTTCAACCTTACTTCCAAAGTGTGTCTGGGTGGATCTGAACCACCAACCTTTTGGCTTGTAAAGCTGGTGCTTAACCAACTGTCTATGCCACCCAAGAGCTCTACCTGAAGTCACCCCGTGGACAAGCCCTCTGCCAATCCCTGTAACGTAATCTATAGCACCTGGGAATGAAGAGAACCAGGTGCAGAGGGCCTCAGGGAAGCTCTGGACTGCTGAACTTGTCCATGGAGGGCAGACTTCTGGTCAAAGGAGCGCTCTGCTGATCCCAATGAGCGGAGGACTGGGATGCACGTGAAGCTCCCTCACCTCGATTGTGCTGCAAGAGCACAATGGTCGGGTTGACGATGGTGGTGGAGGGGTAGGCAGAGGATGGCTTGCTGACCGGTGTCAAGGGCTGGGCATCCGTTCCGATGCGGGGGGAGGAAGCTTCATTTAATAGAGGACTTGAGCCCTGGAAAGAAAGCACACGCTGTCACAAGCTGTAAACACACGGAACCTGGAGTTAATACTGTCTGAGAGGGAGAAATGGAAAGCTTAAAACCACCTCATTCTAAAAAAGAAATGTAAACAAGGAGACACATCATTAATTCCAGTTAGAAGTTTAATCTGGGAGACTCATTCTCTTTCTTGGTATTAGTGAGGGGAGGGAGAGGGAAAGTGAATGTTACTGAGGGGCTCAGTAATATCCGTCATTATCCCTGCCCGGCCATCATCGCGGGTCAGCCCAGTTAGGAGAAAAAGCCAGTTCAGATCCAATTCGAACAACATGCACAACTCATGCAATTCCAGAAGTGAGCCAGGAACAAGAGCCGGCTGGAAGGGGTCAGTTTCATGCGCGTGGTGTGGAGAAACTTGAGAGAGAGTGAGGGCAAAATGACAGCAGTGACCAGCGAGGAGTGTGCTCTCAGGAAGCAGCTCGGCTTCACGTCACTGAACAAGTTCACACAAAGCGTGCTTCCGGGACCTGGCTATGGCCCTGGCCTGAGGTGATGTCTCTCACTCCATACTGGAATGACCAAGATCCCCGTGAAAGATGCCCTGGTGAAAACCCGGATTTGAAAAACCCGAGGTCACCATCAGACGGACCAGTAAAATGATTAACCCCGAGGCTAACGTGCAATGGCTGGAATACAGTTTTGGTCAACGAGCGAAAACGAGAGCCCGGCACTGTAACCAGGATACTCAGGCCCGTGTTTCCAGTGTATCTAGTCATGCTGTTAACGTTCCATGCTGGAATGCTCGGGTTCTAAAGCCAGGGAGAAAGACGAGGCTCTCTACTCCAGTAGAGCGTTACAGCCTTGGGAAACCCACAGAGGCAGTTCTACCCTGCCCGGGGGTCAGAGCTGACTCGATGACAGTGAGTTTGGGGGAGAAAACCAGAAGGCACCTCATTCTCAAAGGCGTTGAAGACCAAGATGTTTTAGAGCCATCATCCATGATGGCCCACTAGAGACGCACTGACCAAGCCCAACTCTACTATGTAAGCAGAGTCCCTGGACGGTGCGGGCTCAGCTACTAACCAAAAGTTGGCTGTTCGAGCCAACCACGGGCCCTTGGAAAAAAGACTTAGTGATCTACTTCTGAAAAACCCATCACGGAAAGCCCACAGCTCGACTGGCACACAGGGGAATCTACTTGATAGCAACAGGTTGGATGTTGATCCCTTCTCTGGGGACCCCCAGAGACAAGCACCAAGACCCTCTCCTCTTTCTCTTGCTCTTCCCCATTCCAGCTCTACCCTCTGCCAACAGCAGGTACTTAATAAATGCCACCTGAATGATGGGACTGTCTGCCAGCAAAGGGGTTTCTCAGGAACTTTTGCCCAGAGAACATGTGCCCATGATGGCATGAGCGTCAGCTCTGGGGACAGTTCCTGACACCCACTAGGGGCTTTGTAAATTCTGGCTTGGTCAGTCCACCCCTGTGGAAGGTTCCATAAATAGCCCCAACTGTTAAGAGGGGCAGCTCCACTGACTAAATACGATCTTTCCCCAAGACTTGAGGGGCTCAGTGTAACCTTGTCCAAAGTACCTCTTCTCCAGTTCATTTGTTAGTGGAAAACAACTACCCTTCCTAATTGACTTCCAAGGTGGCATAATAATGGTAAGTGACATACCGATGGCAACTGCTGTAATGTAACACCCCAAACCACCACACACCAGGCATATGGTGCTATGAAGGATACATGTCTACAATGTCTGAGTGGACTGAGGGGCATGTGCAATGTTTCCTGCTACAGCGTGTGCTTTGTTGGAGCGCCATAAAAAGGGCTACTGCTGAAGAGAACCCAGACCAATCAACAGGACTCCCGTTCCTCCTTCCGACTCTCAGCGCGCTGCAGGCCCAGGGACTGACTCATCCACTGGGGCTCATTCTCCGATGATTCTCATTCAACAGAGGAACCCCAACAGGTTCCTCTTTCACCTCCTTCTCTACTACTGGGGGTTGATCTGGAAGTCACTGGGTAATTTTAAGTCTCCCCCGAGATATATCTATACCAGGATGGATGCAGAAACTTTGGAAACGGTCTTGGCACTGCTACAGGAACACCTGTAAGAACCTGGACATGCAAACCTAGATCTAAGCAAATGCTGCACTGCAGGTGCACAACAGATCTCACGGCGGCAGACGAGGGCCAAGACTCACTTTCTGTGCCCAAAGCAAAGACATCCGCACTTTTCAAAAACAACACCAGGCTTCCAAATTCACCCTCACGTGGAGCTTGAGGTGAAGGAGATGCTGGTAGAAGCCAGTGCAGCAGAGAAGCAGCCAACAGTGTTGAGCCATGTCTAGCTCGTGCTGACTTAACACTAGGGTGGGCACATCTAGAAATCTGAGAAGAGGCCAGTTCCCAGGACACAGCAGCTCCCAGCTCTGGCTTGCCTGATGCCTCCTGCAACTTCTCTAACAGGAAGGTTCCTTCCCGCTTTGTGAATGACCAGCATTAGTTTAACGAGCTACTGGGGCCCGTTTTATTAGGCGAGTCTCGCTGACAGTGGGTTTGGCTTGGTTTCCCTTTACTCGAAGGGATCCCAGCGAATGTTTACTACCATCACACAGTTACCCAACCACTAGACCACTATTTCTCAAAGTGTGTTCTGTAGACCATTCAGCATCAGAATCTCCCAGAGTGACCATTCACTCGGTCAGAGTTCCAAGTCTCCCTATCAGATCCACTCCATCGGAGACTCTGAGCCCATGACGCAGGGATCAATAACTAACTTTTCTGCCCCTCCGGTGACTCCCAAGCACTCTAAGCTTGAGAACCTACCCTGACCTTTAAAAAAAATCCTTTGACCTGCCCAGTCATACCTAGCACACCAAGCAGAGCCCAGAACATGACAGGAGCTCAGGGACTGATAACAAGCCACTTACTTACTTTTGAGTGGCTTTGACCACCCACTTAGTATGGCAGGTCCTCAGTAATGTACCCTCTTCACTCCCCACCACAGCAGCCAATACTCATTGGGCACTTGCTCGATGCCAGGCATGCCTGGCCCCACTGAACGTCACAGCCCTGCGAACACACCCACAGACTCCCGCCGTATCACGGTCACTGAGGTTCTGGGTAAGTCCCAGGGCTCCCAAGGGGAGGAGAACAGACCTAAGTTCTTGGACTCAGCTTTTTCCTCTGTGACAAGCTAGGCTTCCTCACCTGTGACAGGGCTCTTCTCCCACAGGATGAGACCTGAGCTCTCAGAGCCCTGTGCCTCCCCGAGTGGGCAGTGGCATCCAGCAATTCCCTGCCTTCGGAGGAAGCAGTCCTAGCATTTGTATAAGGCGTCCCTATCCATTGGCTACATGAAACCCAGCTCTCTCCTGGTTCTGTTTCCTGTCATCTCTGTATATAAGAGGGGGCAGGCATGCTTCCTGGTTAAATCAATGACAGAGCTGAATTTCTCCCCCCGCTACAACCACCTCCTCTGCTGGAGAGACGCTTGCTATTCAGCCCCACATCTGCCACGGACTTTTCCCCCTAAATCCTCAGCTTTCCTGAGCTGCACCTGTCTTGCTTATCTTTATGTGTTGCTTCATCGCTGATGTCAATGCAGCAGGTGCCGTTCTCTCCGAGGGAAAAGGTTCTTTCAGGAAGAGGTGCATTCCAGATAGGACAGAGGAGGATAGGCACCCCAGGGCTCCGTGAGATCCAGGGCACACACGTGGGTGGCATGCACTCGGGCGAAAGCACACAGCCAACGCTCAGTTCCTCAGGGGCTTAGTATTCCAGTGAGAAAGGGGGCAGGATCCTCCTGCAGGGAGTAGTCATTCAGGAAAACTGGGAGAGGAGAGGAGAGGAGAGGTGGGGTGGGGTAGGGTGGGGGTGGGATTCCGGCAAGCTTACGGTACTTGAGACAGCTCCTGTGAGGTCAGGCTCCAAGACTCTGTGGAGGTCCTCCGGGATGGGGGGGACCAGTGGAGGTGGTGGTGAGAAGGATGGTGAAGTCTGGCTAATGGGGGGCAAGGAGCCAGGAGCACTGGCAGGCTGGCTGTGGTGGGGCCGCCTCTGCAGATGAGGGGGAATGAAATCATCTAGTGTCGGCAGGGTCAGAGGCGAGCCGGCAGGGGTGGTCGCCGGGAATGTGGGGGCATGGCCAGTCGGCCCCAAAGGTGCTGGAGGTCTGGCAGTGGCTTCTTGCCCTCTGTCAGTGTTAACCAGGTAGAGAGGGACAACTATTATCTCAGGCTGGGCTGGGCTGGAGGAAGTGGCATCCTGCAGGAAATAAGGGGGTCGTTACGCAAAGGGGAATGGCAGAGAAGAAGGAATCCCACATTTAAATCGTCGGGAACAGCCATCCCATGATGTGCTCTGAAAACTATGTCATCGGTGCCCTTTCCACAGAGGGCAGGAGATGCCGCTGTGAGCCAGCAGGCCTCCTGATATTCGGTGACACTGGAGGGAGCCCCATCCAAGTCCACTTTCCATCCATCTATTTTTGAATCCCTTTAACACTTTAGGAGAGAGGGAGAGGGAGACAGAACCACAGATGGGGCAAGCGGGCAGTGTTCAACCCCACAAAACCACCTGTAGCACCTGGGCGCGAGGGGGCAAGTTCCCTGGCATCATGTCATACAACGTCAATGCACTAGAGCTCACCTCTGGGTTCTACACCCACTCAGGCAAACTCAAACCTTTGGGAGGGAGGGAGAGGAGCGAGGCTGAGAACAACCAGGCTGCTGAGCTATTTCCACAGGGAGAGGGGAGGGCACTCCAATCGACAAACACAGGCACTGGCATCCGTCTGGAAAGAGACGGTGCAGAAGAGACAGAGACACACACACACACACACACACACACACACACACACACACACACACACACACAATTTCTCGTTCTTGCCTTGGCTGGACAGCACGGCTGCAAAGGGGAAGGCTCTTTTCTCCTCCGGTTTTCGGGATCAGAGGGCACCTGAGGGTCTAGCACAGGTGGTCTTACCGCACCTGGGAGCGAAGCCCGAGTCCCTGGGGAAGGGCTCTCACCGTGGTTAGCGGCATCTTTAAGGCTGGCAGAGAACAGCTGGGGAGAGTCAGGAGGAGGAGCAAAGGGTGGCTTTCCGGCGCCTGCTGTGTGGGAGATGCTGGGAGCCCGGGGTGCTCCAGTGCCTGCAGCTTCCCGGGGAGTGCCTGGGGCCCGGTGGTCACGTGCAACACGGGAGGCGCGCTCTGATGCCACCAGGCCAACGTTATTGGATAAACAAGGCACATATAAGCTGCTGACCTTTTTGCTACCAACAGCAGTGTGACGTGGATTAGAGCTCACATTCTTGCTATCCACTGTCCCCGTGGCTGCAGGGTGCTGCCGCGGGAGCTGCGGAAAAGCAGAGGGGACCGCGGTACCCGGAAGCCAGGGACCAGGGCACACTGCACCTTTGGGAACTGAGGTGGGGGGCTGGGGTCGTGAGGGGGCCTGCTGGCTGGGGGTGCTAAGTGAGAGGTAAGGCCGTGGTGAGCTCAGGTAGAGGGAATCCCTGGAGGCACAGCAGAGGGTGGGGGGCTGCCGTGCAAAGCTGTCCTCTTGAGGAAGGAGGGAGCGTGGGGCAGAGAGAACCTTCAGTATTTGGCCACAGGGTGCCAGAGGCAAGGTGGGGAGAGAGACGAGGGGCAATGGGAAGAAGGACGACCATTAGAAACAGCAACAGCTCACGGGAACAAAGAAAAGGCAATACCCGACAGGGCTTCCGGCAAATCCTCAGCTGAGAGCTGCTCGGTGCCCACACGCCCCTGCTGGGTCAGCCAAGCCGTCCAGCCCTAACCATACTCACCTGTGAAGGACCAGGCCCCGCCCTCTCCTTTACAGCAAAAGGAGGGAGCAGCCCCGGGGCGCCATTTGCTAAGCCCATGCTGGTACCCAGAGTTTTGTGGACCTGCACTTGTTTCCGGGCCTCCTGACCGAACAGGGACGCCCGAGTGGGAGAGGCCCCCCAGCACCCCTATTCCCTCTCACACTTTTCCTCAAAGACTTTTCCAAGTTTTTAACTTTCAACATTTAAGTTCCTGCTCTCTGGACACCTTGCAAATGTTCTGTAAACCATCCATTTTCTCGGAAAAAGTTTGTGAAATTAAAAAAAAAAAAAAAGCTCACTGAAACTCTTCTCCACGCCTTTCAGTCTTTTCTGGGAGGAGACAGAACTGGAGGAAGGGGCCTTATTTCTGTCCATTTGCAAGACTTAGATAGAGGCTTGTTCTGATTCAACTCCCTAAGAATTTGATTTCAGAGCCTGTATTTGAACAAGGTCTGTGTGATTCTTAGGTGTAAGCCTTTCACCTGGGGGTTTTATGTATACTTGTCCCCTGGGGTCCTGTTACTAGATGGATTCAGTATCTGGGTTGGAAATGCAAATCACCTCATGTAGAGGGGGGTGTCAGACCGCTCATGGAAAAATGCAATTGACAGATATTATTTTTCCATGCCCTCCCACCCCCCTCCACAGCACCTGGGGATCTTGTTAAACTGTTGATTTTGACTCCATATATCTGATGTGGAAATGCAAATTCTCAGGAGGTGGGAGCTGAAATAGGACCAATTTGAAACCCTGGTTCAGAGGCGACAGATGTCTTCATGGAAGCACTCAAATCTAGCAATGCGCCCCCTAAGCAAGACAAATTAAAGCTCATCACGAAGAGAACGCGAAGGCCTCTCCTCCACATGCGCTCTTGGAGGAAACACTTTGATAGAGCTCACGATGACAAAGAAGACGAGCATGAGAGCTAAGGCACATGAGAGCTAAGGCACCTGTCTTCCAGTTGTGACGCATGCAGTCAAGGGTCCAGACAAAGAAGCCCCGGAGGGTCCGTTCAGCCACTCCCACCCTGCCCACTGACAAGCACAGATAGCCCAGGACTCAAGTGCTTCAGCCCAGAGCCCTGGTTACAAGTTCACAGCTAGAAAGTTGTACTTCACGTCTCATTTCCCTTCTCTCAGCACAACTCCTAGTTCTGCTTCGGGTCTCAGCGGGGGAGAGGGCAGAGAAATGGAGTGAATCTCATTTCAAAGAGAGCCATCTGCCAGCCTGTGACTCCCCTGGGAATCGGACCATGGGAGATGGGAGGAGGACAGCTCGTTTTCCTGGATTTCCTTCACTGACCTTAATTGTATTTAACGAGATTGAGGGAGGGGAAGACATCAGAACCTTCCTCCACAACTCGTAGGTGGGGCATATCGGTGCATGGTCAACGGGCAGTAAAGGGCTTGTGACCAAGAAATGGGGAGAGTGAGGTTTTGTTTTTGTTTTCTACTTTGTTGTCTTCTCTTGTGTTTGTGTGTGTGTGTGTGTGTGTGTGTGTTATAGGCAGCAATAGGAAGGTTGGTAGAGAGCGTGAATAGGTCAGAAATAAAACCTTTTTTGAGTCTGGGTTAGAATATCAACCCAGAGGCAGTAAATCACCTTATCCTTGAACAAACTCATTTTTCAAAACTCCACAGAAGTCAACGGAGAGGAGCTAATTGGGCTAACCTGAGGCCCGCCTGTTCGACCAGGTGGCTGTGAGGGTGCCAGGGAAGGGTGGCCACGTGCACCAGCCCAGCCTCACACCATGGGCGGCTCCTGTGCCAGCAGCCAGCGAGGGGAGGCACTTTCAGATGAACTCCGCTGCTTTCGTTCAAGTATGGCTGGAGGTTGGGGCAGGGTTACAGAGGAGAACACAACACCTGGGGCAGCCCAGCCCAGAGGGACCGCTGGTCAAGTGGATGATGGCTGCTAAGGAGGTAAGTAAAAGACCATTTTGATTTGGGCCTGGAATTACTTTTACATAGCGCTCAAGTTTCCCTAAGTGATTCTTTCTTGTCCAAAGATAGAAATCAATTTCTGTGGGAGCATTTAACTCAATTTGGCTGTCGCCATATAGGGTGGCCTGGCTATGTGACATCAGGCCTCAAGCCTTCCCAGGGCTCTGACCCTGAGGGTTGACTGTGCACTTAAGAGCCAAAGGTCTTCCTGTGCTGGGGCTTCTTTGAGCCTTAACGGAGGAGGGCGATTGGTACGGTGACTTTACCGGGAAGGAGTGACTTTCAGTTTTATTTAAATCATTGTAGGAGCCACCTTTACACCCCCGCCCAACTGGCTATCAATGGATTCCTTGATCTTTTCCGAAAGTGGGCCAGCGGAAAAGGGAGCTGCCTGAAGAAAGCGGTAGGTTCCCTGTTTAGTTTCAGAAAGCACCATTCTCCGAAGCCTGGGGACATGGAGGCAGGGGTGCGGGATGCCTACAGAACACTCCTCCAGGAGTGTCAGCGGTGGGATCCTCTCTCTGTCTTTGCGTGGAGATGCTGGGCCTGACACCAGCCGCAGACGAGCGGTGTCTGCCTGCACTGGGCACACACTCGCAGCCCTGGCAACGGCTAACCAGACGCAGGAAGTCCTTTCTGAACTAAGAAAGAACAAACACAAGAGGTAATGGATGCCTCAAAGCCCCTGACCAGGGGTCCTCAAACTATAGCCTGCGGGCCATATGCGGCCCACCGAGGACATTTATCCGGCCCGCCAGGTGTTTTTGCCCTGTTTGTTTTTTTACTTCAAAATAAGATATGTGCAGTGTGCATAGGAATTTGTTCATAGTTTTTTTTAAAACTATAGTCTGGCCCTCCAACGGGTCTGAGGGACAGTGAGCTGACCCCTGTTAAAAAAGTTTAAGGACCCCTGCTCTTGACTGTTGGGTGCCTGAAGTGGTGTGGAAGATGCAGAAGGATACCTGAATATGGCGATTTAGCAGGTTCTTTTGAAGGGAGAATTCTTGGACAGTGACGGACCCTGAGAAGCACCCATTGTTCTTAAGCGGCAGTATAGGGAGGCACAGGTGCCATTTGCTAAGCCGATGCTGGTACCCAGTCTTGTGCACCTGCACTTGTTTCCGGGCCTCCTGACCGAAGAGGAACGCCAGAAGCGGGAGACGCCCCCAGCACCCCAATTTCCTCTCAAACCTTTCCTCAAAGACTTTCCCAAGTTTTTAGCTTTCAACATTTAAGTCCTTGCTGTCTGGGCACCTTCTGTGAAAATGTTCTGTAAACCCATCAATTGCTCTGCTCCCCTGGACCTCAACCTTTCCCAGTTCAAGGTTTCCAGCGTGGGCCAGAAGCTTAACTCAGAACTATTTCGGGGAGCAGGAGGTCGCACGTCCAGACTTAAAACTAACTAACTAAAAGCCTGAACGGTTAACACTCACTGGTGTCCACGTCCGCTTGGGCAGAGGCCTACCTGGGGCTTGTCGGGAGGAAGGTTGGGATGCACGCTTCGGTAGCCCTTGGCAGCAAGCGAAGAGGGTTGGGCGTTTCCATTGGCATCCGCGTTGGAAGAAAGTCTCCACTCATCTATGTTAAAAAGAAAGGGCTTTCAATCCCAGGAACACCCGCTGGCTCCCCTCTGATTCCGCAGTGCTCTGCTGGTTGGCAGAGGGCCAAGGCAGAAACCATGCAAGAGACACCCTACCTGCTGAGGAAGTCTCTGGCTCCAGACCTACGCGTGGTGCAGAAAGTGGTGGAAGCAAGAAGAGGGAACACAGATGGTTACATTCACAAGAACACAAGCATGTGCCGCCGCACAGAGGGCTGGCAGCCCAGTGCCCCGCTGCCTGACACAAACGCCCCCAGTCACGATGGCCTCATTTCCATAGGACCCACTCGAAACCATGGTGTGCTCACAGGCGCTGACCTTTGGAAACACAAGGCTCACATTCACAGGACTGAAGAAACGATTGTTCCTTGGCATTCTTGTCTTACAGACAAGCAGGCAGCGGGCCACTCCGTGGCCAGTGCTCCCTAGCTCGCTCCCATTCCCCTTCTCAGCCTCCCGCGGGTCCAGGATGACCTCTCCGCGTCAGCAGGCCTGGCACAGCGAGCGTGGAGAAGCATTTTGTCCAGCGGTGCTGGAGCTGGCCTTCGGTAGGGCATGATTTAAGCCCAGAGGCATCTACTGTGATAACGGATTCTGCCCCCTCCATCTGCTTGGCTTCGTTCCTTGTTGGGGCCATGAAAACACTTCAAAATCTTATCAGTTGTCCTGCGTTTTCAACACATTCTAAGGTACCCAGGGTTCCCTTCTGCTGCCAACCAGTCTGCCCCCCCCAACAACTGCCCAATGTAGGCAGGGGCCCTAAACCTCTCCTACTGTGACCCCTTCATGGCACCTGGTGGCTGTGGAGCATAGGGCTTATGAGGTCGGGACGGGGGTGGGGGAGCCGAAACCTGGCTTCACCCCCGCTGCTGACTCCATAGTGCCACCAAAGCGCCTCCCTTCTAATGGAAAACCCAAACCCAAACTCGCTGCCAACAAGCTGATGCCGACTCAGTGGCCCTATGGGACAAGAGGGACTGCCCCTGTGGGCTTCTAAGACTGTTAACTCTTTATGGGAGCAGAAAGCCCTGTTTTCCTCCTGAGGAGCAGCTGATGGTTTTGATCCGCTGACCTCGCAGGTAACAGCCCAATGTGTAACCACTCTGCCCCCTGGGTTCCTGTTCCTCCTTATTAAGAAAGGTGGTATTTCTGGTGCTCAATCATCCAACAGGTACCGACCGAGGCTTCTGGACCTCGAAGGTTGACAGCAGCCGAGGGCCAATTTATGCCTCAGTGCAGTGGGATAGAGTTTTATATACATCATCATCAATTATTAACCCTTGATTGAAAAGCGTGCCAAAATGCTTCCTCCAATACATGTTACCACACAGCTTTTCAGGAGGAAGCCTTGGAAACATGAATCTCAGGTTTTACCGCCCTAAAGATACCAAGTCTTTCAGCAAAAAGGATCATTGGTTTGGCCTTACCTTTCCCCATCTGTTCTTTACAGACAACCTTTTCTGGCCTGTGGCCAGGGTCTCCTGAGGCTCTCACCCTCCTTCGCTACTTTCATTCAGGCCTAATGGTTTTCGGTTGTTGGGTTTTTGTTTATTTGGGAGATTTTTTTGGATGATCAGTTTCTCCTGGGATCATAGGATAATTTTCTTTGAAGGTTTAGAACACAACATCAGTTTTCTATTTAGCAATTCATAAACATTTTGTTTCACCTCATTAGTTGCAATGCCCACAATGTAACATCCCCGGTCCCTACTTCCTGTCCGTTTCCATCCCTTCTTTCCTGATCCTCGTGAACGGTTTTGCCCTGGAATGAACGCTACTCTTCTGATCTCAAATGGTTGATTACTCTAAAGTGTGTGTTCAAACAAGTATCCAAGAGTTAGATGAGCTATGTTAAAAAGTGGACCTAATCTTATTTGCATTTGTTTTCCTGCATATCTCATTAAAAAAAATCTGATGAGCTGGACTACAGGACCCCGGGGGCCTAGTGAGTTACAAAGTGGGTTGCTAACTGCTAGCCCGGGGCGAAACCACAAGCCACTCTACGGGAGAAAGATGAGCGCTTTCTCACGTAAAGTCAAAAACCAAACCAAAACTCAACGCCACTGAGTGGAATCCGACTCAGCGACTTTACGGGACAGGGCAGAATTGCCCTGTGGGTTTCTCAGGCTAACTCTTTACGAGAGCAGACAGCCTCCTCTTTTCTCCAGCGCAGCAGCTGGTGGTGTAGAACCACTGACCTGCAGGTCAGCAGCCCACTTTGTAAGGACTACGCCACCAGGGCCCCTACCTATAAAGAGTGACAGTCTGGGAAATCCAGAGGCAGTTCTACCCTGTCCTAGAGGGTCACTAAGGGTCAGAACAGACTCGATAGATAGCACGGAGAGGGGTGTCGTAACTGTATGGTCGAGTGACATTTCTTAATATGGCTCTTCTATCCATGTCTCTAACGCCCACCAAAAGACTGGGGAGGACGATGCAAACAGGGTGTGTATCATACTAACAGGGATCGGTCTGTTTTCATCACCACTCCCTTAGCTATAAGGATGAGCCATGAGCACAGAGAAACCCCGAGGGCCTTGGAGGAACAAGTTCAAGATCTGTCTGAAGTGGTGGAGGCCACTGGGACCAGATGCACGCATCACAGACTGTGACGGGAACACTCGGAGGCGCAGCACTGAGACTGTGGGGTACCTGTGGGACAGCATGGCAGGTGTGCTGGCTTCCTGGCCTATGGAGGCGAAGGCCGAGAGACCATGTGGCTAAGAGTCTGAGAAGCAGAGACAGACGACTGCTGGACGAGGAGACGGATGGCTGCTGTAACCTTACTCTGCTGATCCTGCCGGTGGTAACCTACTGAGCTCCCTAATAAGCCCCCTGAATGGCCTGTAAGTTCTGTGTGGCCACTGCAATGAAGTCCCGACCCCAGCACAGAGGCAGAGAGGTCAGAACAGGGAAGGAAGGATGGAGAGTGGAGGCTTGCCTGGCCCCGCCTCTTGGCAATAGGAAAGCCAAAAGAGGTCAGTTGGATCCACCTCCAGGGTCCTTTACCATAAACTGCTTCAAGGTCAGTTTTCTTGAGACAGGTATTTGCCATGGTCACTTCTGGAGAACCAATCTGAGAGTCAAACCAGAGGGTCCAAGACCCTTTCCATCTAAAACTAACTCTCTGGCTAAAAACCAGGCAGTAAGGATGGGAGCTAACTGGCACAGAATCAACCAAATTTAAGAGTTGAACTGGACCTCAGGATCAGGGTCCGAACACAGAAAATGACAGATCAAGCACAAGGTCTTCAGGCTCAACCGAAGGGCAAGCTTGATTTCCCCCAACCCCGAACATGAGCTTCCTTTTGCCCAGGGAACAACAGTGGAGTGAGTCACTGTGGACCACTCCCATGTTCTCCCCAGCCCTGTGGCCAGCCACGGAGACCAGAACACAGGGATAAGATAATGAGAGCTCCCTCTCCGTGGGGCCCGGGGCCAGCACTGAGAATACTACAATTCCTCCTAGATGGTTCCTACCCCCAAACCAAGGTCTACAGTCAAAGGGTGAGAAAGGGCTGTCTGTGGTTCCACCTCAGAGAATGTTTCCACCTTCCCATCGCTCACTTCAACCACAAGAAGGTTCCCAAATCCACACCTTGAACCCCAAACGCCTCTTAGTAACTTCCTCCTCAAGGTCCTCCCCTTGCCAATAAAGTCAATGTTTTTTAAAACTGGGAACTCACCTCCAGGGATACCGCAATGATCCTCTTAGTCAACCCAGGAAGATGCCTGCTGGTTAGCACAGCATCTTAGCCCTTAAATACATTGCATTAAGCCCTGTCATTTCTTCCTTCCAAATGTATGTTTTACAGCTGGCCCCCGTTCTTCATTCCCCACAACCCCACCCTAGGTCCAAGCCTCCGTGGGCCTTAAATTATTTCAAGATTTAACAGACCCGTTAAGGGTTGGAATTGAATAGCACCTGCTACGTACCTGGTGACCCTGTAGGCCAGGGGTTGGGCTGCTAACTACAAGGTAGGCAATTTCAACCTCCAAGCCACTCCTTGCAGTGGTTCTCAACCAGTGGGTCTCGACCCCTTTGGGGTTCGAACAACCCTTTCACAGGTCATAAGAGTAGCAAAATTACAGTGATGAAGTAGCAACAAAAATCATTTTATGGTTGGGGGGTCACCACAACATGAGGAACTGTATAAAGGGTCCGTGGCATTAGGAAGGTTGAGAACCACTGCCTTAGAGGAAAGAGGAGGTTGTCTGCTCCTGAGAAACTTTATAGTCTCAGAAGCCATGTAGAAGGTTGAAGGCAATGAGTTGGGGTTCGGTTTGCCATGTGCCTGGCTTGTGCTAAGTGCTAAATATGAAAATGCTCGTTTAACACCTCCCCCAATCTATTATGATCATCTGTAAGACAGATATAAAAATATGAGGCTCTCTCTATGGCTAAGCCATTTGCTCATATCATAAAAGCAGCAGAGCTGAGACTCCATCAAGGGCTGTCGGAACCCAGACGATATATCTCCTCTCAAAGGAGCAAGGACTAAGTATAGGAAGCACCCCTGAAATATGAATGTCCAGGAGTGAAAGAAGAAAACTGGGAGAATATAAATACTGGCTTGTACTGAGAGTCCTGGTGGTGTAGTGGTTACACATTCAGGTTGCAAATCGTGAGGTCAGCAGTTCAAAACCACCAGCTGCTCCGTGGGAGAAAGAGGATGCTTTCTACTCCTGTAAAGAGTTCCAATATTGGAAACCCATCGGGGCAGTTCTACCCTGCCCTATATGGTTGTCGTGAGTCAGAACTGACTGGATCACAGTGGTTTCTTTTTCTGTTGCAAGACTGGGGCTTCTAATCTGGGCAGATAATCAGCCACCTACAGCCCTAGAGGGCGTAGCAGGTGAAGGCCAGGGAATAAGCAGACAGAGCAGTGAGGCAAATGCTGGCTCTGACGAAGAGTGGAGCGGGATGCTACCTGACCACGGGGATCGAGGAAGAGGCTGAGGAGGGGAAGCTTGCCCAGCCCTTGGCAACAGCCACTCCCATCCGGAGTCCCAGTCTAGGCAGAGCATAGGTACCTGCAAACACCCAAACAGCTCTCATAGGCCACTCAAGACCCAGGGGCTCTTAGGGCAGGACTGGAGACTGGGTGGCGAGCAAGTTGCCGTCTAGAGATGGAGGACAACACAAGGAGGGGAAGACTGAGGAGCCTTATGGGCAGGACAGCAAGCCGGTCGGTGGGGATGTATGGTAAGAGAGCAAGCTCCCCATTCCTGAATATCCGTCTTCAGAGCCACACCCGAGTTTAACACTCCCTGGTGTGAACGCTTTCCAGTGTGTTTTATGCTCTGAATGTTTTCCCCTCTACCCAAGGGGGCTCTTTCCTTTCAACCCCACGCTGCCTCGGGACACAGAACCAAATCTGTCCCCAGTGAGTGAGTGTCTGTGTGAGATCGAGTGCCAAACTTCCCATGGTCGTGGATACTTTGAAACTGGGCAGGCTTGGAAAGCATCTAAGTCCCTCAGACTTTACACGGGAGTCAGAAGCACTGTGGCTGACCGATGACCTCAACGCAGGTCAGTCCACTCCTGACTCTCCTGTCGCAACAAGCACGCTCTTGCCCTCACCTCACACACCCAGAATTACTCTCCTTTTTCCACCTTCTACCCCATTTCTCATCACGGTGGCCAGTGACTAGCTTAGCAACTGGCACATATATGATGTGGAATGAATGTTGTCGATTTGGGTCCAATGATTTCAATCAGTAAGAAAAACACCTACTAAGCTTAATATATTGTAAGATGTGCTTGGCTAATTAATGCTCCCCTCCGAATTCTTCAGTTTTGTATTCAATTTTTTTGAGATTAAAAATAAGTTAGGTTTTTTAGAACTCTGCTAGATGTCAGATTATTTGGGGACTAGAGAGAGTTTCCTACAGCCCCTCAAATCACTGTATGACCACAGTCCTCCTAGCACAAGCCCCCCAGGGCGAGGTACAGCATGTGAAGCCTGTGTGCTGGTCTCCACATGTGTGTTCACACTCTAACCACCAGGTGGAGCTCCAGGCTCCCTCTCCTCCACCATCCCCACTTTTGGCCACGGGGTCAGGCAGTGGACAAGGCTCTTATTAGGCTGCGTGGTTTCAGGTGACCTAGTGGGTTACAAGTAGGGTGGCTAACCAAAGGTCAGCAGTTCATAACCACCAGCGGCTCCTTGGGAGGAAGATAAGGCGTTCTGTGCCCATACAGATTTACAGTCTTATGTGGATTAAGCCTCTGGTGAATACTCTCTAAGCATACACCAGGGACGTGATTGGAGTGCACTGGAAAATGGATTGTTGCAGATGCAGTTAGGTTAAAATTTAACACCGTATCATTGCATCTCCCTTTTGATCCATCTTAAATCTGTCCTAGTTTTTAATATTTTCGGATTTGCCATTGAGGTTTTTTATGTTTTACCACATATACTCAAGTATAAGCTGAGTTTTTCAGCACATTTTTAATGCGGTTTTTGTGGTAAAATGAGGTGCTTCAGTGGATATTAGGGTCGGCTTATACTCCAGTATATGCGGCACTTTGTTATTGGTGTTGGTTTGTTGTTGTTTTTCTGTATATGAAGGATAAGCAAACCTATAGAGGCAGAAACTGGATTAATGATTTCTTGGGGTTGGGGGTGGCAGGGGAGGCTGGAAGGAAATGGAAAGCTAATAATGAGGAGCACAGGAACGGAGAAAAGGTTCTAAAATGGATGGCAGTGGTGATTGTGTAACTTCTCGATGTGAAGGAACTACTGAATTATAGGATATGTGAATTCGATACCAATAAATCTTATTAACAACCCTGAAAACAATGGGTTTGCTTTTTAGCTAAAGCAAGAAAACACACAGTACATTTGTTACACTGTGTGAAAACCAAGTGAATGGAGACATCTACATGTGTAGTGCAGCCATTTTTGTACCTGAGAGCATATTAATACCTTAACATTTTAAATAAAGTTTTTGTGCATGGACAAAAATGATGTACAGTCTTGAAAACTCTATATAGTTTTTAATTTCTAAGGGGATACCAAGTAACTTTCCACCCCCAACTGTGTGGTAGTTATATATTCGTTTGTCAATTTTAAGACTAAGAGTGTACGGGTGGAATCTAGCCTGGCAATCGGGATATATAGCCAAGATGAGGCCTCTGTGTGGGCCTGGCCTTCTCCTGAGGATTCTGGGAACTTCATTAATTCCTCCCTGGAGGTGGGAGACACTCTCTTTCTCTGCTCACTCCCTGCAAGACATTGCAGCTGACAAGACACATGAAGCTACCCTGAGGCAGCCAGAACCCTGGGAACTGGAGAAGCCACGTGGAGACCCCTGCCAGTGCTGAGATGCGTATAATGCCACTGGATCCACAAGACTTCCCACCCACTGGCCAGTGATCTTCCTACGTTTGGCGTCATTGCATGTGTGTCATGAGTCTGAAGAGGACTTTATAGATTGGTATCAGACATATGAGCTAATATTGGACTTATAGACTTGATCTGGACTAGGCTGGGATATTTTCTCAATATTCAATTGCTCGTGCATATAAAACTCTTTCTTATACACGAGTGTCTATGGATTTGTTTCTCTATTCTACCCAGACTGACACATTGAAAAGGGGGTGGTAGACCAAATGACTTTAAATCATCCCATAGGATCCAATGCTGGGGATCTGGGTGTTCCCTAGTTGGGCCTGTAAGGTTGGGACAGGCTAATTTTAGGAAACTACCTCTTCTCCTGGGCCTGACCTTCCCTGAAAGCGGCAAACCGCAAGGGCTCAGTAGTCAGGTGTGGGCTCAGGCGTGGGGGCAAGAAGCCATTCCACCTCCTCTCAGTGCTGCAAGCCATCCAGACCTCCCTTTCTGAGAAGCAAGCACCTCCCACCCATCCCACGACACAACGACACAACGTGACACACCTGGTTTGCCCTCAGCAGATGGCGCTTCCTGAGGGCTCACGGGGCTAGTGTTTGGGGTTTCTCTGTAGGAGGGCGAGGCCCTTAGCGTCACCGCTCCCTTCCCCGTGCAGATTTTTGTAGGATCCATGTCTGAAATGAAAAGACCCAGAAGAGGATATTGGACCCCATGTTTCACAGAAGATGACAGCAACAGTCAGCTACTGACATGTACAGACACCCCCTCCATCCCATCCCCCCACCCCGGAGGAGATGAACCAGGTGGCAGACACAGGAAGGCTCCATACACGTGGGCGGGGGGAGAAATGAAAAGTTTCCCGTGGATGGTGGCCAGGGGACCAGTGCCGTGTGCCGAGGTCTGCTGCACGCATCATGAGGTTAGGGGGGCAGGTGGGGGTGCCGATGAATTCTGAGTACATGTATGAGTTCAATGTCAGCAGGGGAGTTTCACAATGAAAGCAGGTTGATTCCTTGTATTAAATGACGTTTAGGCAGGCAAGCAGACTTCTCATCGATTAGTTAAGTGCAGTTCAGCAAAGTTTCCAGGAACCACCCCCTCGCTCCACCCACACTTGTAAAAGAACATGCTGCCAACTGAGGGGACCAGGGGGCTGTCCTGAGGACAATGCTGCCCCTTGCAGCCCTCCAGTGGCAGGTGGAGCAAAGCCTCCCATGTCAGCAAGTCAAGAACCTGGAACTGACCGGAGTGACCAAGTCCCTGCCTGGAGAGAAAGATCCTGGGAGAGGCCGCCTCACACATTCCAAAAGATAACACCAGAAGCACGAACTCCTTCAATGGAAAGCATTCGCTGCCCCAGGGAGCCTGCCCAGCCCCTGCCCCATGCCCGGCTCCTAGAGTCTTCAGAGTGGCCTGGTAACACCCTGATCCGTACACAGATTTCAACCGACCGGTTCTGAGCCTACAGGAGAGTCGGCAATAGGGAGAGAAGCAGGCCACGGGTGGTGGTCTAGAAGGTTCTAGAAGACACACATGCTTCTTTCGGTGCAGCTCAGCTGAACTGAACCCCATGGTTGCTTTTGCAAACTGCACCGCCTGGATTCCTGGTCTAAATTTAGGATTAGGATGAGGAGCTAATATGCAAGGGGCTCTGGGAAGGAGCTGAGCTCAGAAGTCTACCTCCTCCCACTCCTGGGTCAGGGCAGTGAGGAGCAAAGCCTCTTCTCTCCAGCTCTCCCGGCGGGAGCCCGCCCTTCCCAATAGCTCAGCTGCAACGACCATCAGGTTACAGAAGAGATCTGCCCTGTCAGCGTCCTTGCGGTGAAAGCCGAGCACAAGAACACAATGGATGATGGAGCATCTGACTGGTCCAATCCCATCAGGATGTTAAGTGACAGATGTCACCCACTGATCGGGGAAGCTGGTTCTCGGCCATTTCCACAGGACACGGTGCAGCCCATCAACAGGTCCCAGGGCGCCCGGCCAGGAGTGTCCAACTCCTGAAAGCACCCTTGTCTGCCTCATCTGGGCACCCTGGTGGTGCAGTGACTAAAGACTCAGCTTCTCACAGAGCTCAGCAGGCCGACCCCACCCGCTGCTCCAAGAAAGGGGACAGACAGCCTTAGGTAGCCTACAAGACAGACCGATGCTGGCCTGTAAGGTTGCTATGATCCCTACCTAACCCACTGGGGAAAGGGCTATGTGCGTCCTTTGGGTGGGGTGGGGGGGACGGACAGTAGTCCCTTCACTTCTCCTTCAGCAGCTCCACAGAAGGAACTCTGGACAATCTATTTCGGTACAGATCCCAGCCAAGAAAACCCTGTGGGTGTCCCAGTCCTACCCTGTAACCCACAGGGACAACCAGAGGTCAGGATCACCCAAGAGGGAGCTTTGGGGGCGAGGTGGAGCGGGCTTCAGCACAGGAGGCAGCTTGGAGATGGAGAGGGCATGGGGATTACCCCCCCTCCCTGGAGGACGGGCAGGAAGTGGCTGCAGGTGGAGTAGGGGTGGGCCCGCGGGGGGCTTCACAGAGGAGAGTCTCAGGTTTGGTGTCCAAGGCAGCTGCTGCGTGGCCCGGCCACCCCAGGTGCTCCGCAGGCCCACACTAATCCTTCACTGGAAACCCAAGTCCTGGGGGTCAGAGCGCTACAGGGAGAGCAGGACAAGTGCATGGACACCCCCCCTCCCCAGCCCCCTTTCTCTCTCACACACACGAAGGAAACGCACCAGGAAGTGGGAGAGAGCATGCAAGGATGAAGCGTCTAAGTCATTGTTAGAAGGGAGGAAGACAACGGCGTGCGTGGTCTGCGGAGACTCAGGAAAGAGGTACCTGTGCGGAGGACTAGGTCTGCGGAGTTTGTCACTGTCCTCACGGGGATTATTTTAACGGCCGAAACAGAGCGTGCGCGTAAAGGGCTGGTGGTGGCTGAAAACACAAAAGGGTAAATGGTGCATCCAGAGGGAACACTTGGGAAACACTCGGGCTGCTGAGGAACTGGGCAGGGACAATAGGAGGAAGTCGCCCCCATGAGAAGAATAACACAAAGAGCCATGGACGCAGCGATTAAAAATAACCTGCTTTCTCCGGGTTCCGGTTATAGACCACTACGTAGGGGCTCTTCCTCAAGCCACCGCCCCAGATTCGGGGGGTCAGGGTTGTTCACTGCCCTCCTGCCACACCAAGAGCTTGCCAGGGCCCTGCACAAAGAGGTTTACAGAGGCACAGATGGCCTGGCAAGCCGAGGAAGGGGAGAGTGGCGTCCAAGGGCCCCCTTGGGGCAAGCCTGGCGTTCACACTGAGGGGAGGGCCCGAGGAAGCCAGCCATGGCCCATGGGGCTCAGACGAGAGAAGAAAAGAGCAAGTCCATCAGTTGCCCAGTCCCTTCAGCCATCACAGATGCCTCCCCACCATTTCTTTGATGCTGGGTCTGCTCCACCAATCATATCCCTCCTGCCCCCAGCAAGTCAGAGCCCCATCTGTCGGGCCGCAGATGGTCTTGCTTAAAGCCACTCTTCCCCAGTCAAGAGGTGGCCAAGCATCCAATCGCAAACTCAAGACTCTGGGCACCACCCAAGTGACGCAGGCTGGGTTCAGACTCCTAGCTGAGCTTGCAGGGGGATTGGGGTCACCGGCTGGAATGCAGGCAGGCTGGCTGGTATCCTCCAGCCCTGGGTGGTCCAGGCTACCAACCTTGCAGGGTTTCTTGGGCTCCCTGCCTCCCCAGATGCTGCAGACTCAATGGTGGGCCCATCCCCAAACCCTCTATCCCAGAACAAGCTGGTTGCGAGCCCCCGACCCCACCCCTCATCCTCAGTCTCTCATGCAGGCAATGCAGAGAGCTGAAACACATGCGCTGTGGTGCCGACGCCCCTGCCACTCCGGTGGGGGACGCCCAGAGGTCTTGTAGCCACAGATACCGCCTGCGGGTAGGGCTGTTTCAGAAGCAAGGCTTGCTGAAGAATCAGCCATTGTGCTGGAAAGCCTGTCAGTGCCTTTCAAAGGGGGGAGGGCGGCACTTCGGCAGAGGACAGTGCCCTCCCCACCCGCCAGTCCCTCGAATTATCCATGGCCTCTGCCAGCCAGTAACCGAGTGAATAATAACCATACTCCAAACACTAAGCGGTCACAGCAATTCTCCTGACTGCTCCGGTGACCCTCAGGGTGCACTTGCCTCCCCCTTTGGTAAGACAAAGGGGAGTCTTACCAAGGACCAAGTGGGACCACTTCTATCTGTTACCCTCCTTCCCTCTTCAGTCTCTTCTCTAAAAAAATTCCCAGGGGTGGGGTGGGTGGCCCCATGGGGTTTAAAAGCATCAGCACACCCATCTCTCTCCACATTTCTAACTGGATGTTCACACACTCCCGCCCTGTGTCCACCCAGTCCAGGAGCGCCGGTGGCCCAGTGGCGATGCATTAGGTGGCTAAGTGCAGGGTCCACTGTTGGAAACCACCAGCCAGCTCCAAACCATGAAGCTCTCTACTCCTGTACAAGTCCAGCCTCGGAAACACACAGGGGTCACTGCGAGTCGGCATCCATTCAATGGCCGTGAGCTGGGGTGCTCACTCCACACTAGGTCCACCAACGTTCCTTACATCCAGCTTTGCCGAGAATGCGGGAGACCAAGAACACAGCAGGCAAAGCTCCACCTCAAGCATGGAGGAGGGAAACTGGGCAGGGAAACCAAGAGCCACAGAACACAGGACCCTGCCACCCCCAAACCGCACCCACCCCCAGACCAAATGGGTCCCCTCGCCCCACCTCCTCCTGCCTGGTATGTCTTCCCTCTCCAGCAGTCTGTCTCGTACATCTTGCCCCGTCTCAAAAAGAAGATTTGCTGAACCAGACAGGAATGATAGTCAAAGGCCAAACATGCCAAACTCCGAAATTACTCTCTGACAGCTGTTGCACTTTGCTTTAAATACCCAGCACCAGGACTGTTTGCCCTTCCTTTCTGATACCATACAATCTTGTCAGATGGGTGATTCACTGAATCACTGGAACCCAGACTCGGAGCACGGTCCTTGCTCCTGTGGACCCTCCAAAGTGGTTCTCTCACAGACGAGAAGATTCACGCTGCAAAGATAAAGGGCCTCCCAAGACACCTCTCTGCTCGGGGCTGGCACCCAGACCGCACACCACGCCATTTGAGTGCTCTCACAGCGCACGCCTGCCTGCATGCCTATTTGGGGATCTCCGCTGAAAGTATCAGGATGAGAGCATCGAGGGCAAGCGGGCCTTGAAGGTCACCTTCCGCACCACTGATTTCACATTGAAGGCTTTCGTTAAAAAAGTGTTAAAAACCGAAAGCACACAGCTTTGGAAAGCACACGTGCCACTCTCGGAACCGATTGCACTGGGTTGGGACTCTGAAGGTTATCACCACTGTACCACCGGGCAGGAGGAAATGACAAGATGATTTCAGACTGACAAGTGCTGCAGGCACCTGGCATGAAGCACACCTCCTTTGAGGTATCTGATCTGCAATTGACACAGCATCCCTGCCCTGTGAGCCAGGGCCAGTATTTTAATACTGTCATCTCACAGTACGGAAAAGGTAGTAGACTCATGAGATGCACGCATATGCTCACGGGGACAAGAAGCAGGCCTCCTGTTCATGGCCTCGTTAGGTCGGGCAAGTGGGGCAGGCCAGGTCCGAGGCACCCTGCTCCCTCTGGAACGGGACACTGTCCAGGACGCAGCCCAGGTTTCTCTTCGAGAGCCTTACCTTTTTCTTGCCCGTTGTTGCCTGGTGCCAACCCGTTCACCACGGCCTTAGAAGCGTCAACATCACATTCTGAAAGAAAGGGAGCGTATGATCACACATCCCCACATCCTACCGAGTCCCACGCAGGCCGGGCTGGGATGGAGTGGAGAGTGACAGTGGCCGAGGACCTGCCATGGCCGATCTTGAGGGGTTCTATCCATTACCCTCATGCACATCCTGCTGGTTCCACCCCATGCAGACTTCCTGGGTGTGGGAGTGGGTCCCTCAGGCATCCAGGGAGAGCTCTGAGAATGCTTTGTGGCCCCAACCCGGGACAACTGAAGAACTGCTAGAGGAGGGAGTGTGTTGTGGATAATCTAAGTTATCTTGCCTCTTGCTATGGTTTCCTTCCTGGCATTAAAAAAAACCCACCAACTTACGTAATTCCCTCCAAATAGCTTCTCCTAACAAAGGTCTATCACCTTAGTCCATCTGACTTTAGACTCTAGAAGCTCTGCCAAGAGCTGTTTCGTATCATAGCAACACAAGAGCCTCCACCAACAGACAGGTGGTATCAGTGTATATGGTACATTTGCCACAAATCAAACTTGGGTTTCCCACGTAGAAGGCAAGCATGTCCCCAATGAGTCACCAATGCTTCAGGCGGCGTCCTTTAATCTTCATCACATCCCAATGAGCTGGTCCATTTTACAGATGAGAATGCTAAGAAGGGCCCACCCCATGATCGAGGCCACACAGGCAATGGGGTGACACACCGCAGAGTCCTCCTGGTTCCTAACACCCTCTCTCCTGCACAACTCAGGGCGTGACTAAGAGGGCACTGTCTGGAAATGAGTGAAGATGCTTGTTTTTAAATGACAGAGATCTCTGATAAGACTCTAGGAAGAATGCAGGTCTCCAATGGTAAGAGTGGCGATACCATGAGGGTGGAGGGAAGGTGGGGTAGAAAGGGGGAACCGATCACAAGGATCTACATATAACCTCCTCTCTGGGGACGGACAACAGAAAAGTGGCTGAAGGGAGATGTTGGACAGTGTAAGATATGACAAAATAATAATTTATAAATTATCAAGGGTTCATGAGGGAGAGGGGAATGGGGAGGGAAGGGAAAAAATGAGGAGCTGATACCAAGGGCTCAAGTAGAAAGCAAATGTTTGGAGAATGATGATGGCAACAAATGTACAAATGTGCTTGACACCATGGACGGATGGATGGATTGTAATAAGAGTTGTATGAGTCCCCAATAAAATGATTTTTAAAAAAAGAACTAGAAGAAAAAAAAAGAATGCCGGTCTAGGAGGTCCCTGAAGCAGGAGGGCAGGTCACTGTGACATCCACATGGTCAACCGCCACTGCCACTCACGCCTGTGGGTCTCAGAGTCTTCCCGGTCACTCTCAGAAGCCAAGGTGGGCCTTTGTCTGCAGATGGAAAACTTCCTTGCTTCGAAGCCAGGGCTGGCAATCCATCAAGTCCGTCTGTTCCCAGCACTGCTTTCTCCAGCCCATGCTTTCCCCGCAAAGCCCTAAACTGAAGATACTCAGACCCTATAAGGAGCCTTGGTGGCATCGTAGCAATGTGTTGGGCTGCCATCTGCATGGTTGGCAGTTCAAGAGCAAACAATCCTCTCTGTTTAGCTATAAAATAATAAAATACTCAAACCCGGTCATCTGTTGAAGTCTGGATTTTTATTGTCAAATGCAAAGCAAAAGGGTGAGCAAACTGCTCTTCCAGCCTGGGTGAAGAAAGGGCAGGGTCCACTCATACTCTGACACAAGGACAAACTCTCTGTGTACTCTTTTTTTTAATTAAAAGATCATTTTATTGGAGACTCTTACAGCTTTTATAACAATCCATACACCTGTATCAAGCATATTTGTACAAACGTTGCCATCATTATTTTCTAAACATTTCCTTTCTATTTGAGCCCTTGGTATCGGCTCCTCTTTCCCCCTCCCCCACCTGTGGGCTTTTGCTACAGTCACTAGGACTCGGTGTCATCGAGGTGCGTGCACATGTCAACACTGACCCACCTGTTTAATGACAATAGATGTACTATATCGTAGGCTGATTATATCTCAATCAGGTTCTTCAACGTAGAAAAGGGCAGGATGATTGTCAAAATTAAAGGCATGGTGCATTTAATTAAGCACACAGTTCCCAACAATAAGTTGGTGCTCAATAAATCATTAACAATAAAGGCAGCAATGATGATGATGATGACTTATGTCAACTTGGGCTGTCATCAACGTCTTCCAGCTTAAAAACTAAAATGCCACTGAGGCTTCCCAATGGGTGTTGCTGGGTGCCGTAGGGTTGGTTCCGACTTACAGTGACCCTATGCACGGCAGAAGAAAACACTGTCAGGCCCTGCACCATCCTCACAAGGCCACCGTTGCAGCCACTGTATCAATCCATCTCATGGAGGGTCTTCCTCTTTTTTACTGACCCCCTACCTTACCACGCAAAGCATGGTATCCCTTTCCAGGGACTGTTCTCTGCCTTCTGGTATAGGAGCCCTTGTAGCATAGCGGTGATGCGTTGGGCTACGAACCACAAGATCAGCAATTAGACCACTCGTCATTCTGCTGGAGAAAGATGAGCCTTTCTACTCCCGTAAAGAGTTCGTCTCGACCATCCACAGGGCAGTTCTATCCTGTCCTACAGTGTCTCTGTGAGTCGGCATCGACTCAATGGCAGTCCGTTTGCTTTCTGGAGTTTTGGTTCCTTATGAAAACATGTCAAAAGTACAGGAGACAGAGTGCTTCCAAGGAGCATTCTGGCTGTACTTCCCCAGGACTTGTGTGTCCTCTGGCAGCTCATAGCATGTTCAATATTCTTTGCTGAAAAAAAAACTCTTTGCCAATTCTTTGCCAACACCATGGTTCAAACGCATGCATTCTTCTTCAGTGTCCCTTTCCTGGTCATTACCCAGTTTTTGGAGGCACGTGAGGCAACTGAAAGTACGATGACTCATGTCAGGCACAGCTCAGTGCTCCGTGTGACTTCTCTGTTCATGAACTTTGAAGAGGTCTGTGCAGCAGATTTGCCCCCGATGCAGTACATGTCCTGATCTGTCGGCTGCTTGCCGCTTCCATGGGCATGGAGTGTGGATCCAAGTCAAATGAAGTCAATCCTCGACCACTTCAGTCCTTTCTGTTCTCAGGATGTGGTCTATTGGTTCAGTTATGTGGATTTCTCATTTCTTTACATTGAGGTATAATCCACACGAAAGGCTGTCTTCTTCAATCTCCATCGGTACAGGCTTCCGTTCAGTATCGCAGGTTGTCAATCAGTCTTCCTCCAATCCTGCTGCCATGTTCTTCTTCGGATAGTCCAACTTACTGAATTACTGGCTCAGCATACAGAATGAATTCAGTGTGATGAAAGACACACATCTTTCCTGATTTTAAACTATTCAATAGCCCCTTGTTCTGTTGGGATAATTTCCCCTTGGTCTCTCAAGAACACAATGAAGCGTTCTGCAAACTCTTCTCCTCAATGCCAACTATACGTTGTTGTGATGTACAGTTGAATGCCTTTGTAACGCCAATAAGATACGAATAAACACTTTTCTGATGTCCTCCACTTTCAGCCAAGATCCA
Organism: Echinops telfairi; assembly: GCF_000313985.2. NCBI lineage: Eukaryota > Metazoa > Chordata > Mammalia > Afrosoricida > Tenrecidae > Echinops > Echinops telfairi. The sequence goes on along the minus strand of NW_022103968.1, from coordinate 33,292,503 downwards.
TATGACATCAGCAGTACTATCCCTTTACGCCACAGCATCTCCTGGCCGCTCCCTGTTGATGCACTGCTACAGCGATTTTTAAAAATTAACTTCCGTAAGATTTTACTTGTATGTGATATTCAAAATACTGTCCAATAAATTCTGCAGTATGTTGGGCTGCTTTCCTTTGGAATGGACACGAATGAAGAACTGTTCCCTGTCTGCTGGCCAGGTGGCTGTCTTCCAAATTTCTTAGAAACATGCTTCCAATGCTGCATGAGTTTGTTCAGACATTTCAGAACCTCAGAACCTCAAAACATTATACACGAAGAAGGCAAAAGGTCATTAAAAAGATAGGAAAAAAAGAAAAGGCCAGAGTGGATGTCAGAAGAAACTGAGACTTGATCTTGAATGTACTCATCTAAAGCGAATGGACGAAATGGTGAAGTCCAAGAGCTGAACCTCAAATTCCCAAAGGCAACTAAAGAAAACAGTGCATTAGAGTGAAATGTGCAAAGAACTGTAGTTAGGAAAACAAAAGGGGAAGAACATGCCCGACATTTATCATGCTGAGAAGTGAAGAAAAATATTCAACCCTGGAGTTGTAATGTTGAAGGATTCTATGGGCAAAAATATTGATCTCTGCAGGAAGCATCAAAAGAAGATGGAAGGAATGCACAGTCACTATACCGAAAAAGAACTGGACAACGTGCAACCCCTTCCAGAGTTAACAAATTATCAGGAACCTGTGATCCTGAAGGAAGAAATCCAACCAGCACTGAAGGCACTGGTGAAAAACAAGTCTCCGGGGATCAATAACTGAACACCAGCTAACCAGTGCTGGCGGCCTCTGAGCGAATGGGAAATCTAGGGAAGTTTCCAAGAGAAGATTTGCAAAGGACAGAATGACAAGCTTAAAGTGACTTACCAGAGCTCATGGTGATGACAGGACAGGTCTTCTGCGAGTGGGGCCCTGAATCTCTCTGCAGAAAAACAAACGCCACGCGTGAAATTAATGAACAGCAGGTTCAAAAATACCCTATTCTATGGATTGTGATAAGACCTGTATGAGCCCCATAGACAATGATTTTTAGAAAGAACGCCCTATTTTATCTTCTTTGGCAATGAAAGTACAAACACCAGGAGCTTTCCTACCACAGAGCCGAAACAGGACTCTCTCAGCCAGACCTTGAGCGCATCGCCCCCTGCTGCACTCTGTCTTGTTAGCCACTCAACTTTGATACCATCCCAGATCTCTTTCAGCTTTAGCATTTTATGAACAGTCTCGCATGCCGTGAGTGTACACAGGTCAAAGTAAAGATGAAGGGAAAAGCCAAATTTCAGGACAAAGAGGTAAACTCATGATCAGAGGTTATTAATAATACTAGGGAACAATTACATACCAGACTGTGCACGGTGACATTTCCCAAATGCTTTAAATATATTAAATCATTTGACCCAAACAAAGAACATTGAATAAGCTTCGAGCTGCCAGAAGGACACACAAGTCCTGGGGAAGTACTACCTAAATGTGGTTCTCAGGTCTGCAGCACCGGCATCAGCTGGGAGCTCAGGAAAGATGCAGAAGGCCCCGTGCATCAATGTTCACTGCAGTACTGTTCGCAATAGCCAGAGATCAAAGCAACCCAACTGTCCATCAACACAGGAATGCTCGCATAAAAGGTGGTGTATACAGACAAGGTAATAGTATTCATCCCTAAAGAGAGAGGTTTTGATACGTGGGACAACGCCGGTGAACCTCGCAAATATTATGCTTCAGACACATAAATCATCCTAATACCACAAAATATCGAGAAGAGGAAGTAGCTTATGGGTTTCCCAGGGGAGGGGTTACTGTCAAAGGGGGGAGGAAACCTTTTAGAAATAAAACAGTGATAATGATTGTACAACTTGGTTAGTGTTACTGAATTTTACATTTAAAAATGGTGACGATGAGTTTTGTATATGTGTGTACATGTATATATATATCCACCATCATTTCCTCTTAAATTTTTATTTCCATTTTTATTCATTATTTTGGATTTCAAACAAATGTGAGTCATTTTAATATTGTGGCCTGTGATTTCTTCTGCCAGAAGAATAAACAAGTCTGTTGTGATGGACAGCCAGCCAGAATGTTCCTTCTTTAGAGGAAGGACAAGAGTCCCTATCCCATATGTGGGCATGTTACAGGGAGAGACCCTTCCCCAGAGAAGGGCATCGTGGTTGGTGGAGGACGAGCTGGAAGGGGGAAGAGACGTGGCAGCTCCATCCGGGGCTCAAACAGCGTCACAATCGTGAGGGTGGTGCAGGGCCGAGAAGCCCTGTGTTCCGTTAGGAATCAGAACCGACCCAACAGTGACCCAACAACAAATGAGAAATGAGTTCATTTATCTGATGACTTTGGTTTTCCTGGGATCACGATACTATATATTCGAAGAAAGAAAGGCCTGTTATTTGTTCTCACGTACAAACATGAAAAAACACAACCTTTTAGTGGGATTTGGATGAGAGCGTACAGAGCAAACTGGTTTTCCATTCAACCATTCATATACATTTTTATTCCAGACATTAATTGCGATCTCTACCATGTAACAACGCTCTTCCCGCTTCCTCCCTGTGTTTATCATTAAAAAAACATTTTTTTAAACTGCTCAGATCCCACCCCAGACCGAATGAATTCGAATGTGCAGTTTAACACGATCCCCAGGTGATTTCTCTGTACTTTTAAGTGTGAAAGGCAATGATGTAGAGAAAACCAACTCCCCGGGTCATGAATTCTGTAACAGGGAGGGCGAGGACAGTAGTGCGGGTCTGTTATAAAGACACATACCCTCCTTTGCTATAGAACACTCCAGAGTCCTGCGCTGATTTCCTTCCTGGGTGACCACCTACGTGCTGCCCTTGGAAATGACCGACAATGAGAAACCTGAAGGCGAAAGGAAATCACTCGAATGTCCTTCTCGGCAGCAGCTGGGCCTCTGTCACTGTCAACGCACCCAGAGCCCGCGCCCTTCCAAAGCCCCCCTCAGCCAGCTTCTAGACCAGGGAGCCCAGCTTCTTGCCACCGCGGGACGTGCAGCCAACGGGCTGGGTGCAGGTTCCTGGTGTTTCGCTGCTACCACAGGTGCCTCGCAGGACCGAAGGGCTGCCGTGGTATCACCCAATGCTTTTATTTCAAAAATAACTTTTAATAGTCACTGTTATGATGGTAAGGCTTTGTTTATCCAACTTTTAAATGTTATTATTTACCCAATTTTTAAAATGCGACAGAAGGCATTTTTCTGACTCCACCATGAAGCCACCGTCACAGGAAGGTCTTGCCTTCCTCGGCAGAGTCCTTCCTAGCCTTTATCTAGAGGTATCGTTAGCACTGAGGAAGCGCTGTGCTTTCATTTTTAAATGAGACACTTTGAATTTTTCTCCTAGGTTCCTGCACAGTCACGGAATCCTTCACTTTAGTGACAGTATAATGTTTCACTGTAATACTACTCCCTAGTTCATTTACAAATTCCCTCTTTAAAGCTGAGTTTAATTTATCTTACTTTTAAAACCAAATGTGTGCCATGCAGTGTTCTCAGGCTAAGAAAGGGATGAAGGGCGATGGTCTAGGAGCCAAACCCAGGGGATGCCTCAGCTCACACACAAGGACCCACCGCCGTCACATGGGGAAGGCCCTCTGCTTGTTTTATCTTTTTCTATCAATAAGAAATCACTCCGATAGTGTTGTAGGCTACACGTTGGGCTGCTAACCCCAAGGTCAGCACCTCGAAACTGCCAGGGGCTCTTGTGGAGAAAGACGAGGCTTTCTACTCCCGTAAGCAGTTCCCGTCTTGCAAACCCACAGGGACAAGCTTTGCTCCGTCCCATTGGGTCACTATGAGTTGGAATTGACTACATGAAAGTGAGTTCAGAACTCTGCCCCTGCTCTCCCTCCCCCCACCCCACCCCGACTTATAGCTTATTTTTGTACATAGTTTTGTTAACATATAATTCACATATCATACAACTCAACAGTTCAATCGTATTAAAGAGTTGTGTAGTCATTACCACAATCAATTTTCAGGATATTGTCTTCTTTCTTGTACCCACTGTTATTGGCTCCCCATTTTCCCTAACCTCCCCAGTGCCATAGCCCTAGGTAATGATTCATCAAACTACTGTCTATAGATTTACCTATCCTGAATTTGGGGGTAGTTACATCATGCCATGTCAACTTGATAAAAAAAGTGTAGGGGTGGGGTCTAGCTTGTCAATCAAGTTGTCGAGCTTGTCAAGATTGATGATGCCTTCTTGTGGGTGTGGCCTTCTCATGACGATTCTGGGAACTCCCTCTCTTTCTCCCTGGATGTGGGTCATATTGTCTCTCTGCTTCACCTTCCTGTTGAAGAGACACACTCGGACAGCTGGAGGAGCCAAGTGGAGACCTGTGCCAGTGCTGAGATTCTTCTATCGCCACTGGATCCACAAGATTTTGCACCCACTGGCCGGTGATCTTCCTGTATTTTGCATCACTGCAAGTGCTGCATGAGTCTGAAGAGAGATTTATGGACTAATATTGGAATTATGGGCTAATATGGGACTTACAGACTTGCTCTGGATTGGGCTGGGATGTTTTCTTAATATACAATTACTTTGGGATATACAGTTATTTCATATATATATGTATGTATATCTATATCTATACATAGATGAGTGTCTCTGGATTGTTTCTCTAGTCAACCCGGACTAACACAGATTTCAAATACAGAAAATCATACAAAACAAAAACAAGAAACAAACAGCAAACCAACAACAACGACAAAATAAAACACAAGAAAACCTCAAATGAAAAGACAGCATTTTGGGTATAAAAACAAGGACCGAGGAACCTATAGAGTCAGCAAGTGGTACAAGAGTTTTGGGGGGCGGGAGACACAGAGGTGGTGGCGGGGTAAACGGGTGATGACGTCAAGGGATCCATAGAGAAAAAGAATGCTTGGAAACTGATCATGGGAGCAAATGCACAATTCCGCCGAATGTGATTAAACTATGGAATGATTTGATATATGTATTAATCCAATTAATAAAAAAGAAAAGAGCAGAAAATATGAAAAGATGAACCAGTAAAATGGATCAAAAGAGAGATCAAATAAGGTGTTACATTTTAACCTAACTATATTTGCTATAATTGACGTTACAATACTCTCTGATAGCAAGACTATATATTTGCATCCCTGAGCTACAGTCAGAGGAGATTTATGTGGGAACCCTGCAAATGGTTAGTGGGCTTACATTGTCATCCACGGCCTTCTGCAAACTGGTGTTCAGATTTTAAGCTCTGATACCATTCCTTCCTCCAGAATTGAGTTTTACTACCTACAATCCTTGGATCACACAGAGTGGTGTTCTTCTTCCATGTAGACTTTGTTGACACCTCACTTAGATGGCTGCTTATTTGAAGACAAACCTTTATTTTATTTTTAATAAATCATTTTATTGGAGCTCTTAAAGCTCTTATAACAATCCATGCGTCAATTGTATCAAGCCATCATCATTTTCAAAATATTTTCTTCTGTTTGAGCCCTTGGCATCAGCTCCTCTTCTTCCCCTCCCTCCTCCACCCTTCCACCCGCATGGGCCCCTGATAAATGATAAATTATCATTATTTTCATATCTTACACTACTCATTGTGATGACAAGCCTTTAAGGCCCCAAACACCGTTCTTTCTGACAGATGGGTACCATCTATTTTCGTCACTATACTTTGCTACAGTGCCCATTATCTTTAATGATCTCTTCATGAGAATGAGTATCAAGTAGGGCCGTGTCATAAGAACTACATGTTCTTTGATTAGGGCTACAATTAAGTGTGAGTCCTAGATCCATCCATATAACTATGGTTTATACATGTCTTGGTTCACTCTAAAGACATCATTATTACTTTATGCTAGAGGACATTATAAATCATCCCCGTGGGTAATAAAGTCATTCTAATTGATATGGCCATTAATTTAGCCAATGGTATAGAATTAAAAACACTGTTGAGAAAGTAAATTGTACAAGCATGGGTCAATTTTTCAGACTTAAATACACGAAGTGTTGACTTGTACAGATTAAAAATTTAAGTGACTGGACACTATATGAACAATGAAGGTTGGAAACGGCAAAACTTTCAATAACACACATTCACACAGGCAGAAGCATGCCTGCTAGACAAGCACAAGTCATAAAAAATAAAAAAGAGTATAAATATAGTAATTACATAGTGGTCCCAGGCCACCATTCATTGGGCACCCTTCAAGGCAAGAGATCCAAATCCATGTCCAATGAACACCAAGTCCATAACCTGGTATGACAGCCATCTGCTTCTTCTCACACTAGGGTGTTACAGCCCCAAGTCCAAGGGACTATGTCAGTTTGTTAAATGTGCTACAGGTGAGTCTAATGTAAATCCCAGTTCTCCTAGCATGGTTTCCAGAGTGGATCTTTTGCATGTGGCTCCTGATGGATACTGTGCACATCCAGAGGGCAGAGTCTGAAGTCCTAGGGCTTGAGTCGCCAAGGGCGGGGTACAACAAGGCCCAAAGTGTCCAAGGAGGCCTCGCCTCCCCCCAGTCTGGACCTGGGTTTCCAGTAAAGTTCCCTAGTCACTCCTGTAGGAGTGGCTGGGGTGATGTGGGGTGACCCTAGAACAATGTTGTACAGCAGCCAACTGATTGGTCTTTTCCCTCTCCCCACATCTTGGGAAATTGACCCCAGCTGCGGTGAGGTCTCCTGGGTCGGCGTGGTTTTTAAGATGCACAAATAAAGGGCGATCCGTGACTCGCAGGAACTAGGCAGACTCACTACCCCATTGCTTGAGAGAGCAGATTCGACGAGGACCTGACTCGAGGGCAGAACCCGCTGATGAATCCTCTAGTCGTGGACTCGTGCTGTCAGGAGAGACAGTCCCTGGAGAAGGACACCATGCTCAGTAAAGCAGAGGGGAAGCAAGAAAAGGGGAAGGGCCACCACCAGGTGGATGGACAGGGTGGCTGCAACCACAGTGGGCTCAGATAGGAGAACAACTGTGAGGACGGTGCAGGAAAGGGGAGTAGTTCCTTCTGTTGTCCGTAGCATCGCTGCGAGTCAGACGTGACTGGATGGTACCTAACAACATGCAATCTTTGTCCTTCTGCGATGGACTAACTCCACTCACCCTAACGGTTTCCAGGCCTCCCCATGTCACGAGGTGTTTCAGGATTTCGGCCCGTTAAGGGTTACGTAGTATTCCTTTTGGTGTACACACCAAAGTTTCGTGGTCCTTTCTTCTACGGATGGGCAGTTGGGCTGTATCCAGCTTCTTGCTATTGTGAATGGTGCTGCAATGAGCACGGGAGAGCACACATCTGTTTGTGTTCTTTGTCTTACTCTTTAGGGTATATGTCCAGCAGAGGTATTGCTGGGCCATGTGCTATTTCTATTGCTAGTTGTTTTTAGATAGTGCCCTATCACTCTTTGCAATGTTTGGTACAAGAGTTCAGAACTTCTAAGTGTCAGCCCCAACCCTTGACCACACAGCGATCCAAAGGACACAAGCCAGGAGTGGTATCCAAAATATTTCACAATCCCTTGCTACAGGTTGCCTGCCAGCCTGAGCGGATGGGCCCAGTGTTAACCTGTGAGTTGCTAAATGTAGATAGAGGGAGACAAGATCCAGGGTGGAAGGAAACTGCAGTTGTCTCTTGAATAACACTGGGGTGAGGGGTGCTGACCTCCCGTGCAGTTGAACATCTGAGTATTAATTTGCAGCTGACCCTTGAAAATATGGGTTTGAACTTCACTGACCCATTTCTGTATGGACCTTTCTCCTGGTTCTAGTGTGGTGTGCCAGTACACACTTAAAACATTGTGTGGGGAAAAAAAACATTGTGTGTGGTGGGGTGTGGGAGGTGGGAACTAATCAACAGTTCAGTTGGAGGTGTCTGGCAGCACACACAACTTTAAGCAGCCACTTGCAACACTTGAGAACTACAATAGCATTGTAACACTTGCAACACTACAATAGCATTGAGAAAATAAAACCCTCATCTCAGTGGGCCCATAGAGTTCAAACATGTGTTGTTCAAGGGTCAACTGTCTTTCACTACAAAGTGCACAGGTAGGTGGCGGTGCAGCACAAAACAGCTTCTCAGGTAGCCAGCGCATACTCACGTGGTGACAGTTTGAATCTGTAGCAGACGATGCAGAGGAGCAAAGGGATATTTAAGACAAAAAAACAAAACAAACGACAACAACAGTAGCAGTGGCAACTCAGCCAAGAACAGTGCCCGGTGTCCACTCCTCACCAGTGGTGGCAACAGTAGTGACATCCTATCCAGGCTATTCTAGGCCTGGCTTGGCTCTGATTCCAGCCAACTCAGTCTCCTTGAATCTTGCCCTGCTCTGAGTCTTACCAAAATATCCCTTTCTGGCTTGAGTTCCTTACAGGCAGTGGCTGGTGGTTTGCACCCCAAGCCCAAGAGTGGTGGGGAGGGTACAAAACACGATGCCAAAGTTTTCCCCCAAAGAGAAGAAGTTTCATCCTGCTCCCCTGAAGGGAGACTGGAGCCCTGGTGGCATGGTGCTTACACACTGGGCTGCTCTCCACAAGGTCTGCAGTTCGAAACTCCAGCCACTCCTCAAAAGAAAGATGGGCTTTTCTATTACTGTAAACAGTTACAGCCTCGGAAACTCACAGGCTCAGGTCTACACTGCCCTGTGAACTGGCAGGGACTCAATGGCAGTGAATGGAGACTAGAACGATGTGACGCCCCAAGTGGCCCAGCAAGGGTCTCATCTCCACACCCTGAAGGCTCAGAGTCAGAGCAGAGAGCATGCCCAGGAAGTTGCACCAACAGCCTGTCTGAAGAAAGCTGGATGCTTTGAAAGTCATAGTGGAGCCTCTATAGTTTATTTTCGGGATGCTATTATTGTAGAAAGATGAGGCTCTCTGCTCTCATAAAGATTTACAGCTTCAGAAAGCCTTACATGAGTTGGAATCAACCCTAAG
>NW_022103968.1:33281439-33283411 GCF_000313985.2 Echinops telfairi | reverse complement strand
GGGGGGCTTGTTGATTGCAGACTACAAGGTGACCCCACAAACAACCAAGGAAAACATTGCCTGGTCCTGCATCAGCCCCATGATTGCTGGCAGATGGACCCACTGTGACAGGTAGGAGGTAGGGTTGGAATTGTCTATCTAGACAACCAGACCTTGCTATTTAGTCTGCAGACTCCACTGGTAGCTGTTCTGCACCACAGCAACATGTAAGCCCTTCAAGGCAGACAGGCGGTGGGTGAATGCAGGATGCACAGGCCACAATCAAACTTGGGTCTCTGGTACGGGAGGTGAGCACCCTATACCACTGAGTCACTACTGCTCCCAGGAGTTAGGGATTAGTGGTGCATGGGTAAGCAGTGGACTATTCGCTGGAAGGCTGGCAGTTCAACTTCACGCAGAGGCACTTCAGAGACTAGACTGGCCCAGCCTTGAAGCCCCTATGGAGTGTTATACTCTAACACACACAGGGTCACCAGGAGTCAGAATAGACTGGACAGTAACAACACAACAACAACAGGATATTATTCTCATCTATAAAAGCTTTAGTTTAATTTAAAAATAAAGCTCTGACATTTTATTATTATTATTATTATTTTTTAAACTAAGGTATAAAGAGCTTGTGACGGTATGTATTGGGATTTCTCCCACTAGGCCCCTGCAAGGAAGCCAGGTATCTCTGGGTAAAGGCCCAAAAGATGACTAGTGCCATCGTGTGGCACAGAAGGATAGCTACAAGTGGGCAGTTATCTCCAAGTGAAGTGCAGGGCCACAGCTCCTATGGGCCAGGGGAAGCCAAGATGCCATTCCACGCCGTGGGCTGCTGGGACTAACCATACTTGGTCAAAACGCCACAGCATCAACACAGACATTCCACCAGAAGAACAAGATGCGAAGGAGCCAGAGTTGTTAAAAAAATATTCAGATCATTAGCCGTTCTGCACGGTCCCTTCCCTAACCCCACATGACCCCCACAATTCTATGGCAAGTTTGGATGACACAAGAGTGAGTAATTACTAAAAAGCAAAAGTTATGCTTCTAGCCGAAATAGGATCAAATCACTAAAGTGTGGGTTGTTTACTGGGATGGGAAAGAAAGTCTTTTCCCTTATATGGCCAGTTCAGGGACACAAGATAAGGCCCGGACTGATTGTGATAATGAAATCACGGTCTTGGAAGAGGAGGTGCCTCTGGTTGAGCTTCTCACAAGGGGTGCTCCAGCTCCCCCTGGGCACGTGGCATTTGGCCTGCATAGCTTCCTCGTGCCCCTATTACACTCTGGATGTCTGGATGACATGCTGGATGTGTGCAGACAGGAGCGATCCTGGTCGCTGTCTAGTCTTGCAATCAAGTTGTTGTCTACTTGACTCCGTCTGCATGATTCCAACTCACAGCAGCCCCACGTGGTTAGAACAGAGCTGTGCTCCACAGGATTCCCGGTAGTTGATTTTTGGGAAGCAGATCCCTAGCCCTTTATTTTAAGCTGCCCTGGGTGGACTCAAACCTCCGGCCTTCTAGTTAGCAGCTAAGTGCACTGCTTATACCCCACAGGGAACCTTTAGAATCTAACTCTGGGAGCTTGCGTTCAAGAAAACTGGGGCTCTCTTTAACTGCACTGTAACGTCAATTCTGACTCATAGTGACCCTACTATGAGACCAGATCTGCCCCTGTGGGTTTCTGAGACTGTTTACGGGTAGAGAGAGCCTCAGCTTTCTCCCGCAGAGTGGCTAATGGTTTCAAACTGCTGACCTTGTGGTTATCCTCTAGTCCAATGGTTCTCAACCTGTGGGTCACGATCCCTTTGAGGGTCAAACAACCCTTTCACAGGGGTCACCCGATTCATCACAGTAGCAAAATTACAGTTATGAAGTGGCAACAAAAATAATTTTATGGGTCTGTCTGCATAGGACAGGCTGGATGAACAATCTGGAGGAGAAAACAACGGGACTGACAGTTCCGGGGGGACATGGGAGAG
>NW_022103968.1:33230152-33279998 GCF_000313985.2 Echinops telfairi | reverse complement strand
GATAAGAGTTGTATGAGCCCCTAATAAAATGATTAAAAAAAAAAAAGATTCCTTGGGCTCAATGGAGTAGAGTTAAGTGTGGTTTTCACAAAACCTTACCGAAAGTTCTTTCATAAAGCTAACATGGCCCACATTCCAGAATCCCTTCCCCACCATTCCAAAGCTCAAAAGGTAAAATAATAATAATAATAATTGTATGGTTGGGGGGTCACCACAACATGAGGAACTGTATGAAAGGGTCGCAGCCTTAGGAAGGTGGAGAACCACTGAGCTAGTCCAATTTAGGACTTGTTTTGATATGTTTGCAGCTACTTGAGAAGGATAGGAGAGTTCATAAACCCCCAGGATGAATGTTTGGCCCTGTTTCACTGTGCTTTGCTGATCTTTTGGTTAAACCACATGTCTGTAATACCATATTTTTTGGTAATACCGTTTTTTAACAGTGTTTTTCAGCTTCTTCCTCTTCTCCATCTTCACGAAGGTTGCTTCTCTCCCAATGCACTCTCTCCACTACTACAGCGAGTGCAGATGGCTCCTCAGAAAGCCAGACAAGATAAGCACCGAGCCTCTGATACTTCCTTTCAAGGGTAAGAAGCTAGGATAAACTTGACCCTTGGCGATCACTGGGGTCTGCTATCCCATAGCATGGCTGGGGGGTTCAGCTACAAGGAGCCCCAGGCTTCTGTTAAAAGACTGATGTTTCTGGAGAGGGAGCGATTAAAGAGCTCGTCAGAAGGCCAGCCCCGCTCGTCCTCCCATTTCCTCCGGGAGCCCCTCCAACTCGGTTTCCGGTCTAACCAATTATCTAAAATGACCTTCCGAAGGTTTCCCGTGGGCAAGCATGGCCACGCCCAGGGGTTTCTGTCCTCGGTGGGGGCCCTATGGCCTTTCCACTGAATTTTAAGAACGTTAACTCCTTTCCTCTCCCCACCCCAAATCATAACCCCGCCCGCCCCCCACCAACACACACATCGATTTCTATGTGGACGAGCTTGCACTCGGCAGGAGTCTCCTCCTCTGTGGCTCTCTTAGGTGTTTAAAAGTTACAGGGCTGTGAGCTGGGTCTGCATTCCTTTCTAACTAGACTTTCACTTCTATGAGGATTTCATCTGGAATATCAGAACTGGGTCTATGGAAGGTGATCTAGCTCAATGCTAGCGGTTTCTAACTGTGTTAAAGAAAGGTTCCACGGAGCCCGCCTCTGGTCATAGTGTAGTGTGTATTGATTTGATTCACTGGTATTTTCTGAGCTTTCCTTTCAGAGATGAGTTCTGTGGCTACCAAAAAAAAATCATAAACCATAAATCAAATCCAACTCTTTCAGTATTTAGGTGCAAAAACAGACGTGGGGTGGGGTGGGTGGGTGAGCAGGAATCCCTTTGCCCTACCAAGTATTCCTTCTACTAAGCCACACTTCCCCTTAAATCCTTCTGCTTCCTCAGAGCAGCTTCATCTCCAGCCTCTAGGGATGCGTGGCAGTTACATAATCTGTCAACTTACGAAAGGGTGGAGTCTAGCCTGTCAATCAGGTCATATCCAATGTGGCTTCTGTGTCTGCATGGCCTGCTCCAGAGGACTCTGGGAAATTCTGCCTTCCTCCCTGGTGGCGGGACACATACACTTTCTGTGAGACATTCTGATGACAAGCCACATGGAGCTACACTGATGGGAACCAGAGCCCTGAAGCTTGAGATGCCATGTGCAGACCCACACCAGTGCTGAGATGTTTGCACCGCCACTGGATCCACAAGACTTTCCACCCACTGGCTTGTGATCTTCCTGCGTTCGGCATCATAACATGTGTTGCATGAATCTGAAGAGGAATTTACAGACTGGTATCGGACATATGGACTAATATTGGACTTATGGACTTGATCTGAATTGGGCTTGGATGTTTTCTTAATACACAATTGCTCTTTATATAAAGCTCTTTCTTGTACACATATGAGTATCTATGAATTTATTTCTGTAGTCAACCCAGACTAACACAGGATGGATAAACCAAAAATCAAACCAAATTCACCACCATCGTGTCAATTCTGACTCATAGCAATTTTGCAGAATGAGGCAGAACTGTCCCTGTGGGTTTCCAAGATTATAACTCTTCATGAGGACAGATGGAGACTGAACTCCAAATCACGCTTAGCCCCCCGACAGGCCAAAGCACTGATCGGGTCATTTCCCCCTTTAGGACCATTCCATAACTCCTCCCTACTCACGGGAACAATGCTCAACATGTCCTGATCAAAATCAGCTACAAGAACCCTGCTTCGGCTATTACTCATCTCTTCCCAGACCCTGCCTCTGCTGCTCCAAACAGGCTCAGTGAGTCCTCACACATGAAGCCCACTCGACAGGGGCACTCTGCTGAAAGGGTATAGATTCTACTTCACTCTGTAACCGAACACCTCGTATGGTGCCTAACCGAGAGCAAGCACCCAGTCAACATCCACGGAATGTGTCTGTGTGTCCTGCACCTCTCTGAGTGCACTGCATCCTCCTCCTCCCCTCACCACCCCTACAGCCCCACACCTGATAAAGTGCCTAGTCTTGCCAACTCTTCCATCTTCCTGACTCATGCATCCCAGCCATCCCTCCATTCCCATCCTCACACTCAGCATCCTATTCCATCACCTCTTTCCCAGACCATTGCAATGGCCTAATAAGCCTCAGATTACCCTATATCCCTGCACCACATTCCAACTTTAGTGTGAAAGAATTTGGGGTCAAATTCCAAGGGGAGTAGGGAATCCTCGGAGTGCTTCTAAGCTGAGAGGTTTGGCTCGGCAGGACAAGACAATCAGAAAACGGGTGGCAACGTTTCTGAGAAGCAATGCTGTATCTAAAGACCTAATTGACACAGTATTTCTTTAGCACCTATGCAGCCAGCACTGAGCCCAGGGGGAGATCAAGGTGAATCCATGTGGCTGCTGGCTTTGAGGCCCCGACAGTGCTGTAGAGCAAAGTGTGTCCCGTTAACTCTGTGACAGGGCAGCCCTTCAGCCAACAAGTGTCATGGCCTAAGTGTTAACAGAGTTCAGAGAGAAAAGGAAGAAATTCTGCATGGGAGAGAGAACCAGCAATGAATAAACACTAATGTTTTAAAATAGTCCACTCTGGATCTTCTAAAGTCACTCAAATATCACACTTGGGGAGACAGTGGTCTAGACAAACCAAGACCCCCCCAAAAAAAGAAAACTCAAGACCCAGTTCCTTCTCATGGCTTTCAAGCCCCTGTAAGGTCAGACAGCAGTTTTCCAGTAGCCTTTTCTTGTGCACCCCATGAACTCTAAGCTGCGTGTGCGCCATCATCTGCCATTCCTACGAAACCCTAACACAACTTCTCAGGGCTGAACCTTCACCCCCATTGTCATTTCCCACTAATGTTCTTTCTCTCACCTCCCCAAACTTCAAGACACGGCACGGGCTTCACAAAGACAGAAGGGTGTTATTTTGATTGAGGTTTTATTTTTTATCCCTACTAAAAGCCATAGCGATGAGGGGCTCACATTAATAAGATCTATTTGTAATCACGGAATTCAGAAATCCCAGGTCAAGATAAACTGTGATCATGCTCTTGGTCCTGCTCCATGACAAAAAAGGGTCATGTCTACAGCTGAAATGCCAACTACCACTTGTGTTAGTCTGGGTGGACTAGAGAAACAATTCCATGGACACACATATATGTATAAGAACGAGGTTTATATACAAAAGCAATTGAACATGGAGAAAACATCCCAGCCCAGTCCAGATCAAGTCCATAAGTACAATATTAGGCCATGTGCCCAATATCAATCTATAAAGTGCTCTTCAGACTCACGGAACACATGCAATGAAGCCAAATGCAGGACGATCACACGCCAGCAGGTAGAAAATCTTTGGGTTCAGTAGTGTTGTAAGCATCTCAGCTCTGGCAAATCTGTGGCTTCTCTGGCTTCAGAGGTCTGGCTGCATCCATGTGGCTTGTCTTCTGCAATGTCTCCCAGGAAGTGACAGAGAGAGAGCAGTGCCTTCCGCCTCCAAGGAGGAAGTCACAGATTTCCCAGGAGAAGGCCATGCCTACAGAAGTCTCATTGGCTATCTCCAGATTGACAGCCTAGACTCCACCCCTACACTCTTCATCCTTAAACTGACACCAGATTAGGTGACTACCACACCAATAAATCTACAATCGTATCATATTTTTCACGTTTTATACTTAAATGGAGCCTTTAAGTAAACAAAGCTGATTCTTGCCAACCAAACTGCTAATAAATAAAATACACGTACTACTCCAAAAATAATGTCAGGTCTTATAGATGCCATATTCTTGGAATTTCAGACAACGGAATTTAGGAACTTATCCGTACTTACATAGTATGCTATCAATATACTAAGATGCATGGCTTATAAGAACCATAAAGTAAGTAGAGAGGGTTAAATGTCTTGATTTTACAGTGTACTTTTACTAACTTCCAAGAAAAAATTAAAAAGGCCTGAAGAATTGATTGCCAGAGGAATAAGGCAAATGACAAACACATCTACAATAAAGTGTTCATTTACCCTGATTAGTTTAATTTTTTTTTAATAAAGGCTAACCATCTTTTTCTGCTTTTAAAATTAGGCCACGTGTTAAAAAGCACTCATACTTAAGGCGGGCAAAAAATGCAAAGACACTGGAATTTCATACATAGTGAGTTCTCACCAGCATAGCTGGTAACACACATCAACAACTACGGACCCCTGGGCATTTGTGTTTTAGGGGAATCTAGCCCAGGGAACCCCCTGCCATCCAGTTGATTCCGCCTCCTTGTGACCCGATAGGAGGGTCGAACTGCCTCCTCCTTTGGGGTTCCAGGGCTATAAATATATATTTTTTTAATTGGGGACTCTTACAGCTCTCATAACATTCCATACATCAATTGTGTCAAGCATATTTGTACATATGTTGCCATCATTATTTTCTATTTGAGCCCTTGATATCAGCTCCTCTGTTTTTCCTCCCTTCCCCCCACTACCACCCTCATGACCCCTTGACAAATTATAAATTATGATTGTTTTCATGTCTTACACTGACTGCTGTCTCCCTTGGGCTATCCATCTTTGCAAGAGCAGAAAGTCTCATCTTTCTCCTATGTGGCAGTGAACAGTTTCAAACTACTAACCCTGTGGTTAGCAAACACACAACATATGCATGCAGAGCAATTTATCATAGTTTTATAAGAGAGTGAAGACCTAGAACGTTCCAGTATTCAGTTACAGGAGGCTGGATTACATTAGCATATATCCACTGGGTAGACTACTGAAACATTACTAGAATAATGGTTATACAGTACAGCAATCAATATGAGAAAAGATTTACTATCTTCTGACAGTAGGGAATAAAGTGATATGTAAGTATAGGGGTGATCTGGGATTATAATTATATAAAAAGCAAAAAACAAAATATATGTATAATATAGTAGAAAGAAAATATGAGGTAGCTTCAAATATGAGGTAGTTTCAAAATTCCATTATCTTTTTATTCCATTTTCCTATGACCTTTGTGAAGCCCCTTCATTATACCTGCAAGAGCTATGGAGATGTGATGCTGTGCATTAAATGCTGGGCTACTAATTTTAAGGTCAGCAGTTCAAACCCACCAGCTGTCGGTTCCCATAAACCGTTCTCAGAAACCCTTATAGGGTCACTAGAGTTGGAATTGACTCAATGGCTGAGGGTGTGGTCTTATACCGACACCTGTGAAAATCTGAATCGACAGAAGTGGTGTGGTAGATCTATTTACAACAATGGCAACAAAAACAAAAAAGAGTAGTTGCTAGGGTGGCCTAGGTACAACCAAAAGCCTCATGGGATTTGGTTTCTTTCTATTTGAAAGTTTAGGGTTTCACAGAGTATCGCAGCCAAGTGGCCTAACAGCGCGTGTCAAAAGTGCCGTGCTCCCATTCTACTTCTTAGTTTGTTGTTGTATAGCGCGTGGGGTCCAATAAGAGAGCAGCCACCCAAGGAACAACAATCTGTCTCTCTCACTGGAAGCCCCAGAGGAAGAAGGAGAGTCAGAAATGGAAAGAGAATATGGAATACGTGGCGAACTGCCTCCTGCAGCCATGAGACCCAAAGACCTGGATAGCGCAGGCGATCGTTACGGAACATTTTGGGCAAAGGTTTTAGAGCTTCTATAGAATCCTGATCAAAAGGGGGGAAATGTTAAAAAAAAATTTCAACTTGTCATGAACCCAAACTTTCTGGTGCCAAAGGCACCAGATGGATCCCAGAAACTGGGATAATCTTTAAACCTTAAACCAAAAATATCCTCTGGTGTTTTCTTAACACCACACACAGGTTTACCTTAACTAGTTAATCATGTCTTCCTGTAATATTATGTCCTTTAAGAACTATTTCTATGGGTTCAAAGTGACAGCAGCAATTCACATGATTAGACAGGGACCTTCTGGGGCAGTGAATTTTTATTAGCGGAGGAGGAATAACTCAGAAAAGGAAGGTGAGAATGGTTGCTCAACTTAATGAATCCCATGAAAAATATCATCAAGGTCACTGAATTGTACGTCATAGAAACAGCTGGGTTGGTCTGTATAATCTCAATAAAACATTAATTTATTAAAAAAAAAAGGAGAAACATATAAATTCTAATAGTGATGTTAGTAATGTGGAATTATAAATACTTTTCAACTTTCTTTTCTATTTTCCAAAATGTTAATAATGTGGTTATAATACTGTCTTTTGAATGAATAGTAATCTTTTTTTAAAATGCCATACTACATTTGATATGCAAGCGTGTCTTTTGAACTTTTGAGAGACAATTCTAGGAGACAGGCTGAAAAAATGTCACTGACAATCTTGCTCATTAGAACCTGATACAATCATCCACTGGCAAATACACTAAATGTGGAATTCCAACATTAATCGCCAAGGATTGCTTTTGTTTAAGGAAGCCAAACTACTCCCACGCAGTTCCTTATGAGGACAAGGGGGGAATAAAACAACTCGAATGTTCAGCCAGATTTCCTAAAGAAGCAACTGTGCCAATGTGTTCCATCTTAAAATAGTGATTAGCAGGGCTGCCAGGTGACAGCACTGGGGCCCCATTGCTCCCTGGGCCTTCTCACTGCCAGCCAATCCTCTGCTCGTAGCTCGATGGCATTCCAGAGCCCTCAGCTCCCGCTCAAATTCTTTATATGAATAAAGCTAGGCACACGGGTCTCCAAAACATGCACTGCTACCCAAGACACGTTTTATGGGCAGAAAGCAGTCCATGTGTGTTTCCAAAAATGGCTGTGTCTACAGAACCCAAGCAGAGCTGCCTAATGGCGGGCAGCAGCCAGCAAACCTGGAACCCTTTGCTTTGATAACCCAGCTCGTTAAAAATAACGGCAGGGGGTTTGTTTTTCAGATAAAAGCCAAATTCATTAGCTAAAAGCACACATCTTAACTCAGTTTAAATTGTAAACACATCGCCTCAAAATTAGAAAAAGCAAGCCCAGAATGGAGCTGACATCTTTCTCCTGGAGAGGTCACTTATACAATGTCTACCTGTTTCAAAAGCATGAACGAAAGCATTTCAATTCCCCGAAGAGTTGATGTTGGGTCCCAAGCCACAGCATATGCAGCCGAGACCGAGCGGTTCCTGTGTATGCCTGCATCCTGAAAAGGTGTCTGTGGGAGCTGGCAGCTGCAGGACGAAGGTGCCTCCTCTTACGGACAACTTTGTTTTAAACCACAGAATTCCTAAGACTATGTCGTTACCACATCGTATATTAGACAGACATCTGCAGTACAGGCCCATACCCTGCCCAGGAATGAGGGAACAGAGGCTCCATTCAGTCAACAGACTGTGGGTCTTTGGCAAATACATAACTTACATACCTGAAGTCTAACCCTGGGATTGCGTGTTTTCTTTAATACGTTTTGAAATTTTACTGAAAATACACCAACTTACCGAAAAGCTAATCGAAACACTGAAAACATTCTCTTTCCTGATAAACCCTCTCTTCTCGGAGGCAGGTATTTAATAACTAATGTAGAACACATATATCTGGCCACAGAGTCAATAATCCTGAACTGGGCCCATGGAGACCAAGGATCTCTCCAGACCATCAGTGCCCACCTGTAAGCAACAGTAGGCTGCTGGCTCCCATGGATCGCTCAGTGAATTCTATTAGCCATTTTTCTCTACTCTCAATTTTCTTTTGTACTAATTTTAGGCAGTTAAATATATCTATCAGGTGTGAGAGCAGAATTCAGGCATTTGGGAATGAACGCAGTGAGAGTTTCTAATGTGAACTTTATTCAAACTAAGATCAGGCCACCAAGCATCCTACATAGTACCAAACTCAGAGCAAATATTCAGAAGAAATCATTTTTGAAGGCCTCGCCTCTCCGCACAAAATCTACGTGGTCTCTTAGGTCAGACTACCTGGAAACAGGCTGACACCTAGGACACATGTGTATTTCAGAAATGCATACTAGAGTTTAGGGCTCAGACACAGAAAACCTCTGCCTCTGCAGTATCAACTGTACTTCTAGCTGCTGTTGCTCTGTGCCTTGTGTCGGCAGAAGAAAACCCAAACATGCAGGGTCAGAAGAACGACGATGAAGTCAAAACGTTGCCAGGGCTGTACAAATTGGCAAGGGCCCTTCCTTTCTCAGCCTGTTTGCTCATCTAGAAAAGGAAACCAATGACATCAATTTGACCGAGCTGTTTGTAAAGATTAACTTTCAGAAATAGATATGAAAGACGCTTACGCATGATAATGTGCTATGCCTTGGTAAAGCATGATGTCAAAGAAGGTGCTAGTACTGCTTGTTTATTGTTTTTAACAGATTAATATCATTTCAACAGTATCATCACCATGTAGCTGAAAAATGCCAGGCTTTATGATGAAAGTAAGATCCAAGAATGTAAATATTTGGTCTCTAGCTGTGCCTATGCAAAGTAAGGCAATGGCGGGTATTTCTGAGACAGCATTATGTTCACAGTGCTCAGACTTCAGAACGCTCTCTCTCAGGCGAGTCTAACGCCATTGAGACCACTCCGATTCATGGTAACTCCATAGGTCAGAGTGGGATTACTCCACTCACTTTTGTTTTCCTTCACCATTTATCATTCTTTTATTCTAAGTTTGCCTCTTTTAGATTTTTAAAAATATTCTTGCACAGTCCCTGCTTATAAAATTATTCATATTATGTACTAAACATCTACCATTTTGAATTTTTCTTTCTTTTTAAAACAAATCTTTACAGAAGCAGACTGGCTCATCTTTCTCACTCGGAGTAGCTAGTGGGATCCGAGTAGCTAGTGGGTTCAAACCACCAACGTTGAAGTTAGCAGTCCAATGCTTAACCCAAGCTCCATGAAGGGCTCCTTTCTCTTTCAAGACACGTTAAAAAGGCCAGGGGAGAGGGGTGAGGAGAGGAGAGAGAGAAATACATACATCCTCTGCAGGGCCCTGCATCCATGCTGTATCCAGAAGTGGCAGATAACCCAGCTCTTTACCGCCCCAGTATGAACCAGCCACTGTCTAGGAAAGATTTCTAATCTTCACGAGACCCCACTTAAGGTTTGTAGACTCATTTTATAAATGGAGAAATCTGTCTTCAATAAAATGTTAAATGTTCATTGACTAATTTTCCAGAAACGAGTCAAAAGCTGGAATCCAGATCCAGGTCTCCTGTTCCACCCTGCAAGCTTCACCTAAGGAGGCACTGAACAGTCGCTGTCTGAAGGCAGACACTCCTTGATGGGAGCTGCTTACCCACAGAACTCAAGAGAGAAGTGGGGGGAGGTGGGGGGCTAATCTTTGGGGGTGGGGGTTAATTAGCTGTGGTAACAAAATAGCCAAACTCATCAACTGAGAAACGAGAGAATGCCTGTTGGCAGAGATCTTATATTCCAGTTGAAAAAAAGAAAAAAGACTAATACCCTTGAGGCACTGATGAATTGCTTACGAGAGTGACATCTCCATGGGCTGAGCCCTGGTTGTGTAGTGGGTTACTCTCTGGGCTGCTAACCGCAAGGCCAGCAGTTCAAAACCACCAGAGTCCTGGAGGGAGAGAGATGGGATTTTCTACTCCCATAAAGATTTACAGTCTTGGGAAAATCCACAGGGGAAGTTCTAATATGTCCTATAGGGCTACAATGAGTTGGAATTAACTTGATGGCAGTGAGTTTAGTTTTGAGTTTTGGCCCTCCACTCTAGGGCATACTCATTAAAAGAATGCCAAGCTTCAAGACTTCCCCAGGAAGGGCCTGGGGATACGCTTCAAAATGCCCTTTTCTCAGTTCTTAAAATAGTCCTGCAGTTCTTAGAATACGAACTCCTCCTTGGAACATGTCCACTGGGGAGGGGTTAAAACTGAGTAAGATCACATAAGACATTTTCTAGCAACCTTTAGGAAACAATGACAATTGTCCACACTCTGCCGCTACACCCAAAAGAACTCCCCCACAAAGTCAACATCAACAACAAAAAAACAATACTACCATCAAGCCCATTTTGGTGCACAGTGACTATATAGGACTTTCTGAGACTGTAAACCTTTACGGGAACAGACAGCCTCATCTTTCTCCTGGGGAGCAGCTAGTGGGTTTGAACTGCCAATCTTTGGGTTAGAAGCTCAACACTTATCCCAGTTTCCCATCCACACACACCTTTAAAAATGTGCAGAGAACTCAATAACAAATGAAACTTGGATGTAAGTTACTGCTCTGCCACTTAATTGATAGATGGCCCTGGTATTAGTTAAGTAAACTTGCTAAGCCGTAGTTTCTTTACGATGAAGATTAAATGAGGTCAAGCACATAAAATGCCTACCACAGTATCTAACACACTGTTCAATGAATTTTAATTGTGCATTACCCATAGGGCTGCTAATCACTAGGTTAGCAGTTCAAAATCACCAGCTGCCCCCTGGTAGACCCTGGTAGAAAGATTAGGCTTTCTACTTCCTTAAAAAGTTACAGTCGAGGGAACCCACAGGAGCTGTTCGACCTTGTCCTGTGAGTTGGCATCGACTCCAGGGCAGTGCGTTTTCCAGTCTTCTTATGACCACCACCATCATCATCATCACCATCATCATCATAAACAGCATCCAAGGGTGAGGCTCCATACTAATTTCTCCTTGGCAGCTGTCTCTTGAGTAGCAGTAGATGTTCTTTTTTAGCAACAGGGATGCTAGTCTTTTTAAGTAAACAAAAACAATCGTTTTTTTTAAATCAATTTTTTAAAATCAATTGAGGCTCATACAATTCATCACAATACATAGATCAATTGTGTAAAGCACATCTATACATTTGTTGCCCTCATTATTCCCAAAATTCGCTTTCCTCTTGGGTTCCTGGAATCAGCTCATTTTCCTTTTCCCCCCTCCCTCTCCCTTCCTCCTCCCCTCTCCCCCATGTACCCTTGATAATTTATAAATTATTATTGTATCTTATATTACACTGCCTGGCGTCTCCCTTCTCCCACCCCTCTGCTGCCCGTCCCCCAGAGAGGAGGTTATATGTAGCTCCCTGTGATCAATTCCCCCTTTCTACACCCCCCTTCCCTCCTGGTTTCGCCACTGTCACCCCTGGTCCTGAGAGGTTCATCTGTCCTAGATTCCCTGCGTTTCCAATTCCCATCTGTACCGCTGTGCATCCTCTGCTCTAACCAGGTCTGCAAGGCAGAATTGGGGTCCTGGTAGTTGGGGGGAGGAAGTGTTTAAGAACTAGAGGAAG
This sequence comes from Echinops telfairi, assembly GCF_000313985.2. Classification (NCBI taxonomy): domain Eukaryota; kingdom Metazoa; phylum Chordata; class Mammalia; order Afrosoricida; family Tenrecidae; genus Echinops; species Echinops telfairi. The sequence continues at coordinate 33,268,282 of NW_022103968.1, read as the reverse complement.
ATTGTGGGTTTCATTATTGCTATACTGTACCCTAAGTGGCTCATCTCCCCACTACCCCTCTGCAAGGCATGTCCAGTTGTCTAGAGATGGGCATTCGGTCTCTATCACACGCCACCCTCATTGACGAGGATATGACCACCCCCCACCACCCCCACCACCCCCACCCCCGCCTTTGGTGAAGCCTGGTCCCTTTGGCTCTTCATGATCACACATGTTGGTGTGCTGCTTCCATGTGGGCTTTGTTGCTTCAGGGCTAGATGGCCGCTTGTTTACTTTCAATCGTTTAATGCAGCTCTCCTGGAAGAGCTTACTGCACCTACCTCCCCTCTCATGACGTTTGTATGGCCAAGCTTTCCCCAACAATACTATCTCCTCTGTCACTGAACTTGACATAAGAAGCCAAGTAATTAGTCTTCTCTTCCTCTCAGTAGTTCTTGCTACTGGACGAGGTATGAATGCCATGGACGAGGTATCGCTTGATTCACACATGAAACCGAATCGCTTGCTATTAACAAGATGTTCTCACAAAATGCCGTGACCGGTTTTATGCCAACTTGGCCAGGCCAGGAGTTTTGGTGGTGTGGCAGTTGAGGCCCTTCCCATACTTTGATCTAATATAATGCAATCATTTTCATGGTGGGATCTGCTGCAAACCAAGCAATTACTCAGGTCATAGCTATGATGATACCTACACCTTTTGGGGATATGGCCTATTGATATTTCAATAGAGTCGTGGAGAGCTTCATTCTTCTTGCTCACTGGGTCTCAAATCTGTCACAGTGATCTCTGGTTCTTAGGCTATGGGCCCACCATAATGCCTGCTGACCTTGGGAACTACTGCCAGCTGGCCCTGGGAGCCATCAGAGCCTGCCACAGGCCTGATCTGCTGGCATCCACCAGCCTATGATTTTCCTCTTCCTCTTCCTGTTTCCTGGTTTGTAGGACCTGGCAGCTGCATAGTTCATGACGAGCCTTCTGACTCATGGACTTGAACCAAACTGAACATATCTGCTCCTACAACTATATAAGCCATTTTTCTTGACATAAACTTCTCTATGTACCTGAGTTAGTCTGGGTAGACTAGAGAAACAAATTCATGGACACTCATATGTGTATAAGGAAGAGCTTTATATACAAAAGCAATTGAATATTGAGAAAACATCCCAGCCCAGTCCAGATCAAGTCCATAAGTCCGATATTAGCCTATATGTCTGATACCAATCTATAAAGTCCTCTTCAGACTCACAAAACACAAGCAATAATGCCAAATTCAGGAAGATCAGTGGGTGCAAAGTCTTGTGGATCCAGTGGCAGTAGAAGCATCTCAGCGCTGGCAGGGGTCTCCACGTGGCTCCTCCAGCTCCCAGGGCACAGGTTCTATCAGCGTAGCTCCATGTGTTTTGTCAGTAGAAAGTCTCTCAAGGAGTGAGCCAAGAGAGAGTGTCTCCTTCCTCCAAGGAGGAATACAGGAGTTCTAAGAATCCTCAGGAGAAGGCCATGCCCACACAGAGGTCTCACTGGCTACGACCTGGTTGACAGACTAGATTCCACCCCTTCACTCTTAATCCTCTCAAATTGACAGATGAGTCTATAACTACCACAACACCTGTATAAGCATCACTAGTTTTGCATCTCTAGAGACCTGGCCTATGCTTTAGCATATCTCACACAACATATACAAAATAAATAGAAACCCTGTTCAGTTGATGGAAAGACTTTATGTTGAAGAGTATACGGAAATAATGTAAGACAAATGGAATACTAGAGGTCCTGGTTGGTATAAAAAGCTAATGCCCTTCATTGCTAACTGAAATACTGGAGGTTTGAGCCCACCTATTTGAAAATGCTGTGGAGAACAGTTCTACTCCGACACATGGATTCTCCATGAGTTAGAATTGATTCAACAACAACTGGTGCCTTGAATCTATACTTGATTCCAGTAGGCCACGGGACTCAAGGTGCATTCTTTCGAAGCATCATAATTCAAGATTAATCTAGCTGAAACATGCCAGGTGAACTACAGAGGTGGGGGCATTGGGCAGGGGTTGGGATATGTGGGCTGGCTGCTCACGTGCTAAGATCAGGCCTGAGGAGTGGGCACTGATGTCCAGTGGTTTTTACCAAACTTTCCCCCAAATTTTTGTTTCCCTTAAATCTATCTATCTATCTATCTATCTATCTATCTATCTATCTATCTATCTATCTATTCTGACCTGGAGAGAATATCTCATCAAATTTGCATTGTTCATTTGACTGTGAAAAGTTCCACAGTGGCCTTGCTATGGCAACCCTAGGTGACAATTTCTACATTCTTCTTCTCTTGCTTATTTGTGGCAAAAGCTGTAGCTCAGAGGGAATTTTAATTTTGGCACTTACTCCCTAAATTTTATTCTGCCACTGTTGACCACAGCTAAGCTTTTTTCCCCTGCCCGTTTCCTTAGGTGGCTGACAAGATAAAATGATCAGAAAGTAAGAGATGTCAAAAAATCCCTTAACATTCAAAAAAGTTTATTTGCTAGCTAAGAGGCCTAACAGTATCAACTACCAAAACACACTAACTGGTAGCAGAGTCAGAGATGCTTAAAAGATCATGTTCAACACTGCTTGATGTGACTGAACTATGGAATGTTATGATATCTGTAAGGGCTCCCAATAAAATTAATTTTAAAAAGAGAGGTCATGTTCAAGTTAGTAAACATTAAAGGGGATAATTCTCAACACAAAATAACTTTACCATTCATCAATTGACAACTTCTAGAACACAACGTTGGAAGAAAAGAACTATGTATTCAGTTATAGTTGGTATAGGACACCAACTGGGAAGAGTGAGTGAGTGAGTGAGTGAGTGAGTGAGTGAGTGAGTGGGTGAGTGGGTGGGTGAGTGAGTGAGTGAGTGAGTGGGTGAGTGAGTGAGTGGGTGAGTGAGTGGGTGGAACAGGGAGAGAAAATAAGGATGAGTCATGAGACTGGTTGAGAGAGTGACTAATTCCTTCTCTCACAAATCTATCAGTGTAGAGTTCTAATTAGTCCGTGACTCTATTGCTGTGTGCCTCAATTTCTCCAAACAGAAAACAAGGATTAAAATAGCACTAGCTTCCCTGCCTGTGATACCATTCCTCTTCTATTCGCCATTCTTGACATACGTAGACCTTATGATTTTCTGCTTCAAAATGGCCAGTACCAGTCTATTGCAGCTATCTTCCAATTTTCCTTGATCCAGGCGTGGTACACTCCACATTCTAATTCTTAATGGATCTTTACCGCTGCTCCTTCTCATTTTGAATCATGCCATATTAGCAAAGGAAAGGCCCCAAAGCCTGACTTCATCGACATTAATAAGGGCAGCTCTACTTTGAGAAGGCAGCTCTTGCCTAGTCCTGATTTGAATGTCTTCCAACTTGAAGGACTTGTCTTCTGGCACTGTATCAGATAATGCTCGACAGCGATTCACAACACTTTTATTGGGCTTCCCCCCGGCTACCCCCTCTCCCAGAGGTACACTGCCTGGTCTTTCTTCCCAAGGTATCTATGTCAGTTAGGTTTACTGTGCCAACTAGGCCTCAACAGAAACACATGGGCAGAATTTAATAATGGTGAAGCTTGATTGGAGGGTGACTGAGATAAATACTTTACACAGCCAGCGTCACGTCTCCTCTCTTCTTCCTTGGTGATTAGACAGAGTGCTGCTGCCTGCCCTAGTTCTTTGCCTCAACCTGTGCTGCCCTACCTGTGGGTCCAGGCAACCTGAGGATCATGTCACTAGAGTTTGAGGCTCCTTTGAGACCTGCTTCGTGGCCCAACTGGTGCACTTGAATTCTCGAGGCTGGTGGATCGTGCTGCAATGTGTACATCACTTGAGTTCGAGATCCCACCGGGGCCTGCTGAGCTAAGCTCCTGGCACTACTGGCTGTCTTGCCTGAGAGTAGACTCCGATTTCTGTTTCTTCCTTAACCTTGGACTGGCAGCCCATGTGAGTTGAAGGACTATCAGCATATTAACTGTTCTGCGAAAGTGGGTTGATCTGGGCTCTCTGTACTGCTGCATGGATATAATTAATATAATTAGTCTTTATATTCCTTTTCGCTGTATAAGCTTATCCTTTTACATATATATAATTATAAGTGTGCTGGTTTTGTTTCTCTAGAGAACCCTGCCTAACACAGTATCTTAGTCCAGAAGCTCTGCTGAAAGCTCCATCATTAAGTAATTCTGCTAGCATTTGAAACACTGGCAGCAATGTCCAGCATCCTAACAATAGCCAAGCCACCGGAATACAATGAATGGACCGATGAGTGGCAGACTAATATGCCAGGAGCAACAAATTAAAGAGTAACAGTGTCACAGTCATTATCAAAAAGAACATTTCAAGGTTTACCCTGACGTACAGTGCTCTCGGTGATAGGATTATATCCATATGTTCAACAAGTAATAATTTATTGTGATGATGTTTGCACAACTCTTAATATGACTGAATGATCAAATTGTATGATGTGTGAACTATATGCCAACAGAACTATTCTATATATATATAGACATGACCTTGGTGACAGAAACAATACCAGGGAACGCACAACAGAATTTTGTAAGAACCACCCATTCATTGGCAACCTTTTTTCAACAACATAAACAGCAATTATCCATATGGACTTTGCCATTTGGAATAGACAGGAATCAAACAGACTACATTCATGAGCAAAGACAATGGAAAAACGCAGTATCATCAACGAGAACAAAGCCAGGGGCAATTTCAAGTTGACGCTGAAGGAAATGAAAACAAGTTCACAAGAGCCAAAATCCAACTCTGAATAACACACTTGCATTTAGAAACTGTCTCAAGAATAGATTTGACACAGTGCACCCCAATGACTGAAGAGCAGAGGAGCTGCGGGATGCCATCAAATGTACCCCATGGGGAGAAAGCAAGAAGTCATTAAAAAGGCAGGCCAGAAAGAAAAGACTAAAATGGTTGGCAGACAAGAGGCGGGAAATTGCTCTTGAATAAAGAGTAGCTCATGCGCATTGAAGTACAGGAGCTAAGCCGGGATTTTGAAGGGTGGCTTGCAAAGCCAACGATGACAATGAAATGTGCACAGGCCTGGAGAACCTCTGGTAGACCTCGATCAGAGAGCCCACAGAGAAAAGCATGGGTAGCATTTCTCAAGCTCTTTGAAAGAACTGGAGGAAAACTGTAAGTCTTGAGAGAGGTATTACCAGAATGCTCCTTAGAAGCAAGTCGGGCAAGGCTGCATGTACTGTGGACACATGTTATCAGGAGGAAGCAGTCCCTTGAGAGGACAGCATGTGTGGGGAAGCAGAGCATCAGCTACAAGAGGAAAAGATGTTCAACAAGAGGGACTGGCACAGGGACTGCCACAGTGGGCTCTGACAGACCACTGGTTGTGAGGTTGGAGCCTGATGCGGACTGCCAGGCCTTTCTTCCACAGAGCAGTTAGTAGGTTCAAACTGACGACCTCACAGCAGCCAAGCACTTGGCCATTGAGCTACCAGGACCCTTATGCATTTCCCCACACAGCACCGTGCATGGTTATACACAGCAAGAGCTCAATAAAATGTACTAATTGTGTGTTGACACAATTAGCTTATCTCTAACGTGTCTGGCTCTATTTCCAACAATGAAAACCTGGTTAATGAAAGATTAAGGGGGAAAAAAGTCAATCACTGTTTTACTGTAACAGCAATTCACCTGCGCTCCAAGTGAAGGAGGTGAGATCACTGCCAGGAATGAAGGCCTTTGGCTACAGCTGGGAAAACTCACCTTCATCTCCTGGTGGCCCCACCCAGCACCCACATTTGGGTAGAACAGGATCAGCAGTGCCCTTGGCTGTCCATAAAATGGGCCCAGGGATTCAGTCCGCTCTCAAAAAAAAAGAAGGAATGACCAAGGGCTCAAGTAGAACGCAGATGTTTTGAGAATGATGAGGGCAACAAATGTACAAATGTGCTTGACACACAAGGGATGGATTGTGATAAGAGTTGTATGAGCCTCCAATAAAATTATTTTTAAAAAAATGAAGGTATGCAATATGGTGTATCTTTCAAGTGTTTCATGAAGCCCAAAAGGACTTGGTGTCATAGAGTGTCAGGGTTGGAAAAAAGCTGTAGTTTCCAAGTATTATGAGCTTTGAAGCACTGGTCAATCTGCAGAGATTAGAATATGCACTATCCCATCACACTTTGAAACCAAGGGGCCCCACACTGCCAAGCCCTTCCAATAAGCCCAAGTAGGAAGTCAAGTTACCAGCCGTTTTGGAAGCTAGTCTGTGGTCCTGCTAGACCTTCAAGAGGCTAAGCGCTCTGAAGATGGGCTCTGTTCGACTGTGACCTGTGAGTCACCAGGGCAAGACAATTGAGTTCCCAGTTGTGTTTTAATAGCCATTAAAAAAAATAGAAAACTAAAAACCTAAAGTTTCATAAAATTTACAGTACATTTTAATATCTCTTAAGACCAAAATATAAAACATTATATATAAGTCCTAAATTTAGGAAAGAAAAGAAAATTTTAGCGTCCCCCACCCCCACTGCCTTTTTATTTTTTTAATAACTCATTAATTTCAGGCAGGTCTGCATTCAAATGCCCTTTGGTGCTTCTGAACCCATTAACAATCAGCAAAAATTCCCTGAATGCAAGGCTCCTCTCACTGCCTAAATTTACAATCTGTCTGGCATATCTGGAAACCAGAACCACCAACCATTCTAACAGAGGGCAGTTTAAGAAGACTGCAGAGATGGGGAACAGGATAGTTCTCTTACCAGAATCCCGCCACCTCCTATCCCTTTTTTTTTTAAAGGCACCTTCAGAAAAACCTAATTTTAGAATTCTCACGTTGATTCCAAACCCTCTTCAAGCCAGCTTTGGAATTTGTAAACTTTGGTGAGTACATTACACTTCTGAAGGAACTCTAATCGTAGACTTTCTCCCCTATCCATCTAATAATAAAGGTACAAGAATAAATATGTCTTTCCTCTTTTGTAAAAAGGTGAAGTTTAGGTAATACACTAGATTTTAGAAAGGGTGGGGGGACAAAAAAACCTAAAACATGTACTTCAAACTTTCACTAAAATCAGAAATGCAAAATTCTGAATGGACACTCAGCATTGTCATGTAGCATTTCAAAATCCCATCTGCGAATCTCTCTAAAAAGTACACAGCAACATTTACACGCAGAGAATCAGGTGCAGTGGGGCTTTGGGTAGAATGAAATTCGGATGACTACACAAGTTTGCCAAGAAGCTTTGGTTAAATTGTTGAGTCTACCCAGTGGCGGGGGCGATCCCAGTTGATATGGGGGTGATGAAAGTACTCACGTTCCGGGTAGAGCCGGGAGATGCAGCAGGCTCGGGAGTGCGCCCTTGATGCTGGCCAGATGAGAATGAGTGGAGAGACCTTTTCAAGGAGTCACCAGTAGTGGACATTTACTCATTTAACAGGATGAGCAGCCGGCCCTTCCAATGGGGTGCCCGAGGGGGAAACCCTTCCCTGGCGACTCAGCTCAGCTCCCTCATTAAATTCAGAGTGAAACCAGCTGCCGGGAAAGGCCAAGGGTGACCCAGGCCTGGCTCTGGAAATTCCTCGCAAAGAAAATAAATTGAATGCCTGGATTGTGGGAGCTCCTGGATGGATGGATCACTGTGCTGGCGGGGAGTTTGGGTGATTACAGGGCAGATAAGGAAATCGTCTGCAGAGTGTTACCCTTCCCATCTGAAGACCCCTTGGCAGTGGGGCTCCCCAAGGGCTGAACATCAAAAATGCTGCCCCCTGACATGTTCCTGCTCCCGACTGGAAATAAAGTGCACTTTCTCGGTGGAGCATGTTCTGTCCGCATGCCGGTCCCTCATTCCCACTCCCCAGAGAAGCACCCCCACCACCACCAAGAGAAAGATAGGGACGCGAGACAAGGAGCTCCCAAAAGACAAATAAACAATACAGCACTGCTTTCCCACCAAATCATATTCCAACTGGAAATCAAAAGAGCAAGGACCGTTTTTATTTTTACAAGGATCATGAAAATGAAAATAACATTCCATATTGGAGTTTAAAAAGCTTTACTGAAATGATTTCATTCATTCTTCTATCATTGATACCTACCCCAATGGCATTCACTGAGCAATCACATATCCTATTTAAGCAGGCATGCTGGCGGTGGGGAGGTGTCATTTTTTAAAAAAGCTTTTTAAGGCAACGAAAGCAATTGTTTGTCTCGTGCCCCTAAATTCTGTTCCTTACAGATAAAAGATCCCTCTGCAAGTAAGAGAATGACAGACACAAGATGACTTCTCCCTGGCTTTGAGCTTACCACCCGGAAAAGCCAAAATGCTGCTTCGTCTAATTATATGGGGGGGAAGACCCTAACCCAGTGGTTCTGCACCTGCCTCACGTCACGGCCCTTTCAAACAGCTCCTCATGTTGTGGTGACCCCCCCAATCATGAAATTATTTTCGTTGCTACTTCATCACTGTCATTTTGCTACTGTTATGAATTGGGCAACCCCTGTGAAAGAGTCGTTCGACCCCCAAAGGGGTCGCGGCCCACAGGTTGAGAACCGCTACCCTAACAACCATCACCATCTTTTTGTGGGAAAATGGCTATTGCCTTTGCCCCTATCCCCACCTCCCCAAATAAATCCTATGACACTTTTTGAATTAAATATCGATTATCGTCCTCTTGAGGGGGTCATGTTGGGCCCCTCCCTCTTCCTCCACGTTTGGGAACGTCCACCAAAAGTACAGCAAAATTGTAAGTTCCCAAACGACTTGATAATCGATGGATTTCCCACATGTGAGCTTTCTTCTTCTGGAGTCTGAGGAAGTATCTGAGGATGATACTTACAATGCTGCTCCGAGTCAACTCTGATGAATTGGAGGATTCAGAAACCAGCAGGAGCGTTTTGTAATTATTCTCACATGTACACTTCTACTAAATTAACTTTGTACTTCAAAAAGTGCTTTCACTGCGCAAGCTGAGCACAGAGCCTGGACTCCAATTTCATTCACACATAAGTAAAATCAAGCTCCCCTTCAATGAGTCAGCTATGCGGTCCCATTTTTAAAAAAATATATAATCATTTTATTGGGGGCTCTTACAACTCTTGTTACAATCTTACAATCCATATATGAATTGTATCCGATATACTCCATCGTTCTTTTCTAGATATTTACTTTCCATTGAGCCCTTGGGATCAGCTCCTCTTTTTTTCCCTCCCCCCCCCCATCCCCGTATGCTGTTCCATTTTTATGCTACATTTAAATTCTGTAGAGTTAAAAATATTTTAGATTCAGATAATCCAACTTTTTTAAAAAAGTCAATGCATAATGACCCTACATGGGTCACAAAACGCTGCTTATATGCTGATCATTTGAGGGAGGCACCTATTTAAAATGCAAGTTACAGGTTCTGCTGCGAAGTTCCATGGGGAGAGGCCCAGGCATCTGCGCTCCCGGGTGATTATGGGTTTGGGTTATACTTTGGGAAGCATTTGTGGCTACCACTAAGGAATGGCAGCACCAGGTATTAAAATGCCCATCTCAGCGCAACCCTCCACACAAAACTGGGAATGTTTGTGATTTCACTGCATCACTTAAATATAATTCATAAGTCATACTGGTTATGTAAGAGTTTCACTTAAGCAGGGAGACAGCTTATTTTCCCCCTTTCCCCCTGCAAACTGTTCACAGTGAATAAAACAATGTGTGAATGCAATTCCACCCAGAGGGCCTGCCACTCATACTGCTGGCCCATCTGCACACAGTCTGCTGCAAGTTTTCCAAATAAGACATTTACTATGAGTAGACTCATTAACTTCACATTTCTAAACTGGGTGTAAGAAGCAGCATTTCTGTCCGCTCTCCCGGACTACTTCGTATCATAATCTATAAAATGACTGTAACCCTGAAAAATGCTACGTTTTGACACACTTGTTTATGCCTATCTGAAGACCAATTTTGTTTTCATTTTAGACAAGCTTTGCTGCCTGAGAGCCTAATGATACAATATCCTACCATAGTTTATGCTAAGTTTTCACTTTGCATCAAACTCATAAACTCCCGATTCCTCGATGTGTTTCTCCTACACAGAATCTTAACACGTTTTCAGAAACAGAAAATTGTTTCTTACAGAGACCAACTAGAAAATTTAAACCAAAGAATTCAATAGTTGCAATTCAAATCCTTTTTGTTGTTAAAAGGATCCTTTTCCTCATCTTATTTCAAGGGTTTAGTTTTCTTTAATTTATCTGATTCTAAAATGCTTTTAAAAACATTTTTTAATTATAAAAAATATAACTAAACATTTGAAAATTAAAGAATTCGACATAGGATATCACTACTCTCAGACAACCTCTTATTTTGTTGCTTTTCTTTTTTTTAATAATTTAAATCATATTATTGGGGGCTCATACAGCTCTTATCACAATGCATACATACATACAGCCATGTGTCAAGCACATTTGTACATATGTTGCCATCATCATTTTCAAAACATTTTCTACTTGAGCCCTTGGTATCAGCTCATTTCCCCCCTCCCCCATCCTCCTTCCCTCATGAACCTTTGATGACTTATAAATTATTGCTTCATGTTTTACACTGACTACTGTCTCCCTTCCCCCACTTTTCTGTTGTCTGTCCCCAAGGAAGGGGATTATATGTAGATCATTGTGTTTGGTTCCCCCTTCTCCCCCCACCTTCCCTTTATCCTCCTAGTATCTCTACTCTTATTACTGGTCCTGAGGAGTTTACCTGTCCTGGATTCCCTGTGTTTCCAGCTGTTATTTGTACCAGAGTAAATGCTCTGGGCTAGCCGGATTTGTAAGATAGTATTGGGGTCATGATAGCGGCTAGGAGGAAGCATTAAAAAACTAGAGGAAAGTTGTAAATGTTTCAGGTGCCTGACTGGCTCATCTCTTCCTTGTGACCCTTCTGTAAAGGGATGTCCATTTGTCTAAAATTGGCCTCTGGTTTTCTACTCTGCACTCCCCCTCATTCACATACTGGTAAATACAATTTTATGTTCTGGGTCTTTGATGCCTGATACCTAATCCCATCGACACCTCATGATCACACAGGCTGGTGTGCTTCTTCCATGTGGGCTTGTTGCTTCTCAGCTAATTGTGCTTCTCAGCTAAATTGCCGCTTGTTTATCTTCTAGCCTTTAAGATCCCAGACGCTATATCTTCTGATAGCTGGGCTCCATCAGCTTTCTACACCACATTTGTTTATGTACCCATTTTGTCTTCAGCAATCGTGTTGGGAAAGTGAGCATCACAGAATACTGCGTTATCAGAACAAAATGTTCTTGTGTTGAGGGAGTACTTGAGTAGAGGCCCAATGTCCGTCTGCTACCTTAATACTTAACATATAGACATAAGTACATCGATCTATTTCCCTATAGCTACATATACATATATTTACATATATACATGCCTGTATTTAGACCTTAGTTCTTTCCTCTATTTCACTTTCCTCTTGTGGCACTAGCATGTTCGGCCTTCATTTGGGTTTCAGTAATTCCTCCCAGCTATATTGCCCTTGATCAAGCCCCACCAGGTATCCTATGCCCTCCTCCTCATCGATTTTAAATTACTTGTTGTTGTTAACACCCACTTCCTTTACCCTGCCCACCCCTCTCCTGTGACCCCCTGGAACCATAGATTCCATTGTTTTCGCCTCTGGATTGTTTATCCCACCTATCTTATCTAAATAGACATGCAGAGTCAATAATAAACACAAAAACAAGACAAAGCAAAAGAAAACAAAACAACAACAAAAACCAATGACAAAAAAAAGAGAAAAGCCTATAAATAGTTCCAGGACAGTTTGTTGACCTTTAGAAATGTTGTCTGGTTGAGTCTGATGGGGTGCCATGCCCTGGGGTTCCAAAGAATAGAATTAAAAGATAACGGAATGGTTCCATGAGCTTTCTGAAGCTCTGTTTTAGGTATCGTAATGCTTCATGAGCAGTCTTCCCCTTGCTACAAAAGGTTTGAAACATAGCATTAATTCTGTATGTTTTCTATATGAATAAGTCTTCCAGACTTCAGAATTCTATAGGAGCAGGCCTTTCCATAAGCACCACAGCTACACTAGTGAACTTGCCTCTATTCCAAGTAATTGCCAAATATTTTGTACATAAGGCCCTACCATGCAGATTCCTTGCCACCCCCTCCTTGCTTCTTCTGAAAATTACACATACTTCACGTATTTTATTAACTGTTTGGATGAAAATAATCATAATAATCATTGTCATCATCAAGAGCCCCCCCCCTTTTAATCATTTTATTGGAGGCTCGTACAACTCTTATCACAACCCATCCATCCATTCATTGTATCAAGCACACTTATACATATGTTGCCATCGCCGTTTTCAAAGCATTTTCTTTCTACTTGAGCCCTTGGTATCAGCTCATTTCCCCCCCTTCCTTCCCTTCCCTCCCTCATGAACCCCTGATAATTTATAAATTATTATTTTTCCATGTCTTGCACTGTCCGATGTCTCCCTTTACTCCCTTTTCTGTTGTCTATCCCCCTGGGAGGGGGTTATAGGTAGGTCATTGTGATTGATTTCCCCTTTCTCCCCCCACCTTCCCCTTACCCTCCTGGTATGGCTACTCCCAATATTGGTCCCAAGGATTTTATCTGTCCTGTATTCCCTGTTCCCAGCTCTTATCTGTACCCATGTACATAATAGTCCCCTTTTAAGGGCAAGTGTTATGCAAAAGCACATTGCATATGAGGGTAAGGAACAAAGTACTGCCGGCAGGGTTCAGGTAGCATATGATTACAAACCATTAATATTGAAGAAAGAAGTCTAAGTTACACTGAAAGAATTAACTACAAAACTAAAAACAAGGATACAGGAATTGATAAAATGCCAATTAAAATGTTTAAAATGCATGAATAAATAAACAAATAAAATATTTCAAAAACTCATGTGGGGCTGGAAGCACTTATTAGTCTATACCAACCAACTGAAAAATCCCTTTCTGTGCCCATTCCAATGGAAGATGATACAACTGAAGGTGGTTAATATGTTAGACAGGGTTCTCTAGAGAAACAAAACCAGGACACACACACACACACACACACACACACACACATATACACACACATACATACATATATAATAAATAAAACATAAGAAACAAACAGCTAATTATAGAGCAGTACAAAAGGCTCAGTGCAACTCACTTCCATGAGGCAGCTAATACACTGGCAGTCCTTCAAGTCTTAAGGGCCGCTAGGTGCAAGTCAAAGAAGCAGACAGCTGAATCCTCTGTAGAGCAATTCAGACAATCTGGGCACAGGCAGCAAACAGCCAGGCAGGGCACTAGCAGTCAGACAGATGACAGGGTCGGACAGTCCCCAGCTCAAGCAATGTATACTCCAATAGCATGGCAAAGCAGGTCTTGAAGGAACCTCAAACTACAGTGACACAGTCCCCAGGTTGGGTGTCCCACAAGTAGTGTAGCTTGCATATTGAAGCAGAGAACAGCCTAAGGCAGCCGCACACTGGTCTGATCATCAAAGAGCAAGAGACAAGAAAGGCGAGGCTCACCAAGCCATTTAACTCTCTGCCCTTCAATTAATCCCACATGTGTTCATTCATTGGCCAGGTTGAAACAATAAACCTACCTATCACAGATACTATCAAACAGTACCATTAAAATCACATGCAAGTAAAATTTTGAAGATTATTCAACAATTGTTGAATGTTCATTGACAGGGAGCTGCCAGAAATTCAACCAAGATTCAGAAGAGGATGGTGAACCTGAGGTTTCACTGCTCACGTCAGATGGATCTTGGCTGAAAGTGGAGACTACCAGAAAAATGCTTTTTACTTGTTTTACCAACTATGCAAAAGCATTTGACTGTGGGGATCATAACAAACTATGGAGAACATTAAGAAGAATGGAAATTCCAGAACACTTCAATGGACTCAATGCAGAACCTGTACATAGATCATGAGGCAGTCCTATGAACAGAACAAGGGAATACTTTGGGGTTTAAAATCAGGAAGGATGTGCCACACGGTTGTCGCCTTTCACCATACTTATTCACTCTGTATGCTGAGCAAATAACCTGAGAAGCTGAGCTATATGATGAAGAATGTGAAATCAGAGTTGGTGAAAGGACTGTTAACAACTTGCAATATGCAAATGCCACAACCTTGCTTGTTGACAGCCAACAGGGCTTGAAATCAGATTGGAGAATCCCAAACCAAACCTAACGCAACCTACCGCCACAGAGTCCATCCCAATTCTTTACAGTGTTAAAGAACAAGGATGTCACTGTGAGGACTAAGGTGCACCTGACTCAAGCGATGGTATTTTCAACGGCCTCAGATGCATGTGGAACCTGGACGATGAATAGAGAAGCCTGGAGTAGAATGGACGCATTTAAATTATAATGTTGACAAAGCATATTTACCATGAAATTCCAGAAGAACAAACACATCTGTCTTGAAGGAAGTACAACCATAAGGCTCCTTGGAAGCAAGGGTGCTGGGGAGACGTCAACTCACCTCCTTTGGACATGTTTAGACCAGTCCCTGGAAAGGACACCATGCCTGGTAGAATGTCAGCAAAAAAGTATTCGATCCTCAACAAGCTGGACGGACCAGTGGCTGCATCGATGGACTCAAACCTCGGAAAGACTGTGAGGCTGATGCAGGACGGGCAATGTTGCCTTCTGTTGCACATGAGTTGCTATGATTTGCAGCCAACTCAATGACGCCTAACAATAAACTAGAGTTCCAGTTCATACGCGCACGGGTTTATTCCAAACACAGCATGTTTGAACATGCCTCTGTGTTCAGTGAATGGCTGCAAATTCTCACGAACCCACCCAAACCCACTGTCATCAAGTCGGTTCCAACTAAATGTGACTGTAGATAGGGTTTCCAAGACTGTAAATCTGTACAGAATCAGACAGCCTCATCTTTCTCCCAGAGTACCTTCAAGAGGGGGACTAGGGAGAGTATAATCAAAGCAATAACATCTCGCGGAATCTGCTGGGCCAAGTTAAGTTCAAGGCAGAGAGGTCTGCTCAGAAATCTATAGCAACGGTTTGTGGAGACTCCAAAGGACTAATTGTTAGAGGTTTTCTCAAAGGACACAAGACAATCACGAGGCCTTACTATGAAGAAAATTGACAACTGCTTTAATGAGAAAAAGTACAGAAAAGTTGCACCAAGGAATTCTTTTTTTTCCCATCACAGCAGTACACCTGCTCATTCTTCGAGGGCCACATGGGCTGTGGGGAGTCGTTGTAACATCTTGCTCCATCTACCCAACTGCTCTGATTTTTCTCCTTCCAAATTATTTTTGTTCCTAAAACTCAAAGAACATTTAAAAAGAACACGAGCTGAATCTCTCAAGGGCAACAAAACTACCATTTTGACAAGGCTAAACCAAAGGGGACAGAATTCTTTGGGGAAGGGTTAGAGAGATAGAAATTGCCTTCAGAAGTATATAGACTTCCAAAAAACCAAACCAAACTCAATGCCATCAAGGCAATGCTGACTCACAGCAACCCCGTGTGGGCTGCACAGACTGTAACTGTTCACGGGAGTAGAAAGCTCAGTCTTTCTCCCTCAGAGCTGCTGGTGGCTCCAACTGGCCACCCTGCAATGAGGATGGCTGGCCAACTCAGAACCAAGACACCACCAGGGCTGCTGTCTACAGACTTAGATGGAGGATATGTTGTGAAACAACAGCATCATCTTTTGATACCTTCATTTAATGAAAGTCTGATTTTTATAGTAATACTTCCTTACCTACCGCAGTATAATAGTCCACGTAATCCTGATAGCCAGATAAGGCAGGTACTAGTCTCATATTATCACCAATTCACAAGGAGGCAAGCAGAGGCTCCTCATCAAGTGCCTCTCTGAGCTCACACTACCAGTGAGTTCGAAGCTGTTAATATAAACCTGGTCCACACCCCACTCATTCTTAAAGCACCCCCTCCATCACATTACTTCTTATGGTAATTAAAAGGAGGTGGTCAATAAATCATTCAACGAATTTACTAAGCACTTATGAAGTACCTGCTTCATGCTGCATATGGTGCTAAGTGCTAAGCCAGAGATAACCAATTCCATTGTCTTTGAGAGGGTGTTTAAAAAAGAACAATGGCTCTAACTATAGCGGCCTGAGGTGACCTGCCAAAATGGTTCGCTACTCACTCGACCCAGAAAACCCTACACAATCCTGTAAATCAAGAGGGTCGTACCTCCGGGTCCACTCCAAGAACACCCGTAAAACTGCTCAGGCCATCAAGGATATGCACATCCGGAAAACCACCAAATACTTGAAAGAGGTCACTCTGAGAAGCAGTGTGTGCCCTTCCGACGCTACAATGGTGGTGTTGGTAGGTGTGCCCAGGCCAAACCCAGGGTCGGTGACCCAAAAAGAGTGCAGAATTTTTGTTTCACATGCTTAAAAATGCAGAAAGTCCTGCTGAACTGATGTGATTCACAACTGATTAGATGTGAATTCTCTGGTCATTGAGCACATCCAGGTGAACAAAGCCCCCAAGATGCGCCGCAGGACTTACAGGGCTCATGGTCGGATCAGCCCATCCATGAGCGCCCCCTGCCACACTGACATGATCCTGACAGAGAAGGAACAGACCGTTCCCAAACCAGAAGAGGAGGATGCACAGAAGAAAAAGATTTCCCAGAAGAAACTGAAGAAGCAAAAACTCATGGCTCGGGAATAAATTAAGCTTAAAATTATAAAAGTTAAAGCAAAAAAAAAAAGACAATGATTTTTAACTCCCAGCCACAGGAGGTCTGGGCATCCGCCATTGCAGGCTCAAGAAAGTGACAGTAAACAGAAGCTGGACGGAGGCCCGTGAGCAGATACTTGTGACCCCTCCCAACCAAGAAACGAACTGAGAAGAAGCTAGAGACGGACTTTTCACATCACTCATCCTGGCATTTTCCAAAACTGGAGGGTTTGGGCTCCAGCAAGTGAAGTCATTAAAAGGGAAAACATCAGTTCAAATAAAACCAAGTTTGGGGAAACTGGGAACATTTTTTCTTAATCTTTTCAGAGTTAAAATCCTGTTGGGGTCACCTTCCAATTTCAAGTGGCTGTTTTGAGTCTAGTTGCTTACTGGCTTGGCTCTTGTCAACCCAAGTGGCAAAGACAGCCAAGTTCCAGTAAGTGCACAGTCTTCTTTAGCCTTGGCAGGATTGCTGGAGGGAAGACAGCAGATTTGGGGCCAAGCTTTGGCCAGAGTTCGAACAGGGAGGTAGGATTTCCCAGGGTCCAGTACGTCAGTGACTAAGCATGCCAGGTGAGAGATGCTAGGGAAATGAGCAGTGCTGGTGGTCCTAAGTCATGATGCCTCCTTCTCCTTCTGTCATTCACCCTTGGCAAGCTCATGCTTTCATAGAGAGAAAGGCCTGTTGTCTTCTTTGTCCACACCCTCCTCTTCCTTCGCAGAGGCACAATGGTTAGGAACACCCACTGCCAGCAGGTCCATGCCAACTCAAAGTAACCCTTCAGGACAGAGGAACTACTCCTTAGAGTTTCTGAAACGAGATCTTTACAGGAACCAGGCAGCCTCACCTTTCACTCGGGGGCTAGCTAGTGTGTTTGAACTGCTGTACTTTAAAGGAAGCAGCCCAACACTGTACCCATTATGCCACCAGGGCACCGAAGCTCAAATTCCATGATCATCTCCACTCTAGCTCTAACATAACTGTGTGACCTTCAGCAAGTTCCCTCAGTGTCTGCATCTGCAAGATGAGGCCAAAGAAAGCATTCCTATTAGGTGGCTGTTACAAAACGAGGTGGGGATTAATACGCGTCCAGCACTCAGAGGTGCCTGGCACAGTGCCAGGCACAGAGCACATGCTTGATGAAGGACAGCTGCTATTCAGGACCGATGGAGCTGTCTGCTCCATCCCTGTCCTGCTCGGATGACAGCTCCTGTATCACTGACTCTTCCCAAACCAGGCCCGAATCGCCAAAGGCGGGGTGGTGAACTCTGAGTTCTGCCATACCCCTTGCCTAGTCTCTACGCTAACAGGAGGGTCAAGAAACTATCCATGCTGCTCCAGGGGAGGGCCTTCAAACACCACCCCCCAAAAAAAAACACTCTTAAACTTTTCTGAAACTATCTCAGTAACTAACATGGAAAATATTCAATAAAACCATCACTTGGGTTATATTGCTGGGAACCTGTTGGCGTTTCAAGTCCATTCAGAATCATGGCCAACTGTGTGTTACAGGCAGAACGGTGTTGTGCTCCATAATCTTTTCCTGGCTGAAGGGTCCTCGGACGATTGAGTCTGACAATTTCACTGCATAGATAGGAGAGAGAAGCCCACCCACAAACTCAAGCAGGTCTATGACTGGGACGGGAATGAAACAAAGGCATCTAATTCCTAATCCAGGGCTCTTTCCACTGGGCGTGCTTCAAGCCAGTAAGCTCTACCTGCTACAGACCAAATGGTAAGGAGTATGCCTTATTAATGCCCAATGCTAAAACCAGAAAAATTAGCTCCCAGCCATCGAATTGATTCCAACTCACAGCATCCCTGTAAGACAGCATAGAGGACTCCTGTGAGCTTAGGGGGCTGTACAGGAGCAGAAAGCCTTATCCGTGGATTCAAACTGCCGACCTTGCGGTTAGTAGCCCCATGTATAACCCACCATGCCACAAGAGCTGATGCTAAAGGGGAGCAAAATTCTTTATTTGCAGCAAGATAGTTTTTCAAAGTTGCAACACAGCATCTTGGCTAGAGTATGTGGTAATACATATGTTTAAAACCTGATTTTACTTTAAAAGGGCAAATGATACTAAGAAAAACACTTTTACTTCCCCAAATTCTTCTATATACTACACTGTCCATATCCGCAGAATGGCAGAATAGGATTATCTGGATAATGAAATGTACTGGTTAAAAAAGAAGAGTTCACTCTTAAAGAATGAGAAAAGTTATCAAATAAAATACACTTAACGCCTCCTGTGGTAGTCATCCAACCTGGTGTCAATTGAAGGACTAAGGGGTGGAGTCTGGGCTGTCAATATGGAGACAGCCAATGAAACTTCTGTGTGGGCATGGCCTTCTCCTGAGAATTCTGGGAAATCTGGTACTTCCTCCTTGGAGGCAGAGGACCCCTCTCTCTCTCTGCTACTCCCTGGGAGACATTGCAGAAGACAAGCCACGTGGATGCAACCAGACCTCGGAAGCTAGAGAAGCCACAGAGAGACCCCTGCTAACACTGAGATGCTTACTCACTGGACCCAAAGACTTTCTACCCACTGGCTTGTGATCGTTCTGCATTTGGCTTCATTGCATGTGTTTCGTGAGTCTTAGGAGGGCTTTATGGAATGGCATTGGACATATGGGCTTATGGCCTTCGACTGGACTGGACTGGGATGTTTTCTCAACGTTCAATTCCTCTTGTATATAAACCTCTCCCTTATATACACATGTGTGTTTATGAATTTGTTTCTCTAGTCTACCCTAAGGTGACTCGCTTTTGGCGAGACAGTCCTGATTTTTAACAATTTTTCATGCATCCCACGGCGTTTTTAAAAAGTCCTGATTTTTGGAAAGAATGCACAACAAGCTAGGCAGTTTTCAGCTGCCATGTGGAGTTCTATCAATGGTGTCCCGCTTTTGTCCCGCTTTGCCAATGTTAAAATCTGATCACCTTAGTTTACCCAGACTAACACACCTCCTGAATACAGTGAATGAGGGCTTTATTAAGGATGCTTAAAAGCACCTGGTGGTGCAGTGGTGAAGTGCTCGGTAGTGGCTCCGTGGTAGATAGGCTTGGAGCCACAGCCAAGAAGCCCCTAAGGGAGCAGTGGGGCTCTGCCACACGGAGCTGGCATGAGTTTCTACTCCACCCAACAACATGGCTAAGTTTCTATGGGTCGACAGGCACAGCTTTCTGCATTAATGGTCATGATGCTGTGCTTTACAGAGCCCAGAGGGGCCGGACAGCCTCGGGTTCACATTCACTTGTCCTCTCTTGTCCCAGCTTTGCAGTAACTGGTGGCTACAACCATGGGCTCACACATCAGAACGATTGTGAGGATGGCACAGGCCCTGGTAGGATTCCATTCTGCCGGGCATAGGGCCACTATGTTGGACCCAACTCGACGGCACCTAACAAAAGTAGCTACATAAATCAAGTCCTTATAAATAAAAGTAAAAACAAAACACAACAGACTGGGGAAAAAACAAGCACTAAAGGAATGGTTCACCGGCTTACCTTCCCCCACCCCGACCCCAGATGCAGAAGTGACGGCTTCTGCAGCTGTGGAAGCACTGACATAGCAGGTATTGACGAGTCCCCAATGGAACAGGGCCAACATGACACATGGCATCGACCTGGGCACCAGCACCAATTCTCCAACTAGAGCCTTCATGGAAGGTGCGAATGGCAAGAGAGGTGGCTATCACAGATCCCCTGCCCTATGCCAGGGGAGTATGTAGATTTTATTATGAAGCCCCAGGTGTGGTCCCCGACATCTCTCGTAACGCACTGCAATATGACCCCAGTCAGGGACATGTGGTTTCAGGCAAAGTACCTCTATTTTAGCATGCTTTTCCTCAATGAGCTATGTGGTAGAAAAGTAGGGGAACTGGGCATTAAGAGTTGTATAAATGAGCAAAAATCCACTGACTAGATGGCTTCCTTTTCTACGCATTCCTGTCCTAGTTTACTGCAGAATAATTCAAGAGACCTCTGAGGCTGTTGGGTATGTGTGGAGGAATCCTGATGTGTAGCATTACGGGCAATTTCTGGGTTACGAACAGCTCACATACAGCTGGTCTGTGCCCTTTAATGTTACGTGAACTGGTCCCCATTTTGAATTGACTGATACATCCCACCCACTGCCTTCAAGGAGATTCCAGCTCACTGTCACCCTGGAGGACAGAGCAGAACTCTTCCGGAGGGCTCCTCGGGCTGTCGATGTTACGGTAACAGGCAGCTCCATCTCCGTCCTGTTCGCAGCCCAAGACTTAACCCCCAGCCCCGCCAACACTCCTTGCACACTTCGTCACGCCTCATCTTCACTTGCTGAACACGCGGCTTTCAAGCAACGAGGACCTCCAAGCATTTACTTCTAAGGCTGAACAAGAACTATATGCACCTGCTCCGATGTACCTACACATCTAACTGAGACACACAGTTAGCAACAGGCCGTTTGTCACCTGGGGATAGCCTGTGTTTTATCAACCTCTCGCCGGTAAAAGGTGCTGGAAGGGGTGCCGGTTTGGCCTGGGCCTGTGGAGAGCTCACTCTTTCCGGGGGCTCAGAGCCAGAACAGAGCCTGCAGACCCCACTCAAAGCCTGAGCAACTCACCTTGCTCTGAAGGATGTGGGGGCAGCTCCACTCCTAGCTGGGGCCTCAGCCCTCTGTTTGTCCTTCAAGGTTCCCCGCTGCCAGAGGAAGCATGCGAACTATTTCCGTGAGGGAGTGCTGTGTGTAAGCAACAGGAAATAAAGGTTTACTCAAGCGACTCCCCGCTAGTCACGAGGTGGGGGTCGCATCTGAGAATCCCGGCTTTCCAAGCGACTTTGTCATTTTCACCAGATGTGTTCAATGTCAGGTTCCATGCACAGTGCTTGAGAGGTGTGTTTGTTTCCTGGAATCCAGAGCATGTGACTATTAAGGTATACCCCAGGAACGCCGCATTAATAGCCCCCACATTCACACTGATGTGGGGGGCGGGGACCCACCGATCAGGAACTGAATTTCCTTACTAGGGCACAGGAGAAATTAGGCATTCATAAACTCTGGAGCTTCTTTAAGGAAGTAAAATCAGCTCTTAACCATCTTCTAACAAATGTATTCCCAGGAGGTGAGAAGTTCAAGGCCACCTGGAAGGATCTCAGAAAAAAATGCTTCATGAGCCACTTCCCCCAAACACAACTCTTAACCCCCCTGAGGCACACGGGTAAGGTTGCTATGAGTCGGAGAGAACTTGACAGTCACTGGTTTTAAGGCGCCCATGAATAGAGCAACCTTTCACTCTACTGTACCCTCCACCAAGCCTTCCCAAGCCATGCCATTTGTCTGAAGGTGTTTTCCTCTTTTCTCGTCTCAAACCCTACAAGCAAAGCGGACTCACTCGCATCCTTCAAACGGCTCGCACCTCGACCACAAACACTTCCTAGAACGAATGGATACAAGAGAAGGACGAGCAGCACATTTCCATAGCGGTGACCCATCGACACATGGAAACTGCATGTTACATTCGTTCTTCACTCCCCGTGTGCGGAACCCACATACTTCCCTTGTTAATGGGTCCATTTGCCCATCGTGCCCCTTTCTCCTCCCTGCTGATTCCTCATGGCACGACCGGCTAAGCCTTCCAACCATCAGCTAAACGGCTGGCAGTTCAAACTCACCAAGAGGTGCTTCAGAAGGCTGGCTTGGCACACTGCTTCCCAAAGGCCCAGCGCTGACATCGCTCTGGGGCAGCTCTGGTCTGCAGCAAGGGACTCGATGGCAACACCCCCACCGACCGCTGCTGGTAAGCACACCTAACCCAGAGAATGCGTCCTAGAAAGCAGCTGCCAGCCTTGTCACATGGAGGCCAGCTGGAAGAAGCAACGGTGCTTAGCCACAGAGCCTCGGAGGGTAAAGCACAGGGCTCCGGGTGGGAGACATCGAATTGGGTTTTCTTTTGGGGACTGATGCGATACATGCACAAAACCTTGTGCGTACTGAGGCATTCAATTCCTATGTCAACCATTGCTGCATTTCCCAAACCTGGCCTGGGGGCCTTTATATTAAAACTGCCTTAAATTACCCAATTTGAGTGTGTTGTGTGCTTCCTGCCAGGACTCCAGTAAGCTCCGTGAATGATATTTTCTTTTCCTGCATGTAATAGATGGCTTTCTACCTAAGAAAAGGCAGTGACTTTAAAACACATAAGTCTTTGCACTTCGTGTTGAGTTACTACCACAGCATTTCTCTTTACCTGCTCTAACAGCCTGGTTGGCCTAAGTGATACATTCTGGCCTCATACCAGACAACTTGCATTTGAAGTTTCTAAATGTCTCACTGACTTACGGGACCATAAAACCTTAAGGCTCAAAGCACCCTTACACCTAATACTTAGACCAGCATTGCCCAAGATGTGTTCCACCAAACACCGTTGCCCGAAAAGGGAGCAGGTGTGTGTAGGCGGTGTCTTAAAGTCTAGCTTGTTTGCACCAGACTGCCTTCCAAGTTCATCCAGGGAGACTCTCGTGATACAACTAAGTATCTGAGAAGCCCCACCATAAAGAAACCTGCTGAAATTCGCTAACACAGCTTTCTCTAATGTTTCGCTAACCCACTGCCCAACCCCAGGTCACCTATTAACAACCTGCAGTAACAGATTCCTACAATGTCTCACTGGAAGAGAACAAAAGAAAAGGCAGAAAACCTTTCTACACCATGGCCATCCTGCTGGTAAAAGGCAGAGCTAGGCTTTAAACCAAGGTCTCTCATGTCCCCAAGATGCCGTTCTTGTTACTATAGCTAAAGTTCTCAGACTTCCAAGTGTATCAGACTCACTAGGGGGGCTTGTTAACATGCAGACTGCTGGATCCTGGCCCCAGAGATTCTAATTCAGTGATTCTATATTTCTTATAAGAATGTGCATTGCCCTGGTGTGGCGGATGCAAGCTGTTACTGCCAGGCACCAAACTTTGAGAACCATGGCACCATCCCAGGTTACAGTGGTACCTATAGGGGATGGGCAGTGCATTGCTCTGAGGCTACAAATGCAGTAGGTACGTCAAGGCATAGACACGTAAAGACATCCCGATGACAGCCGAGTTTATAAGACTGAACACACAGGTTCTTTCTAACTATAATCGCCAAGCAGACCCAAGACAAAGGATGGACGGTGCGAATGCAGCCAGGTTTTAAGGCCAGGAAGCCCTGAGCTGGAAGGAGAAGGAAAAGAATGGGAAGAGCATTCCAAGGAGAAACAGTAGCTCCAATTTTCCAAATACGCTTGTTTGTAGAATCAGAGCCTTGCAGAGCTGTAAGTGAACGAGGCTGCATGTCTTCGGACAGCACCCCGGCTCTTACATTTGAATTTGGGTGTGACTGCTATTCCAAAAATTCACAGCAAAACACTTAATGCAAAATAAAGAACAGGCAGTCCCCAGGTTATGAGCGAGTCCCATTCCTAAGTGAGTTTTCAAGCCAAATTTGAATGTGTTCATAAGTGGGAACACTTAGAGACGGTGTATATCTACCACCGTGTTTATTTTAGTATATAGTGTGCCTTTCTGTGCAGTAAGAATAATTAAAGAAACACTTGCAGATACACTAAAACACCTGTAACACAATAATACAGTAACAGTAATGCTGTGACGCACATTTTAAAGTAGCTCCGCCCACCTGTTTCTAAGAACCGCTGCCGTTTCCATAGAGGTTTTCAATTGAGTTTTAATATTATACACTTAATGAGTAGGGAAGTCAGATGTTTGTAACCTGGGGACTGGCTTGTGCCTTTCCAAATATGTGCTTTGGAGGAGCTAGCAAAATGCTGCTCCCTTCCTGTCTATACCTTTACTTCCCTTGTTGGCCCCCTCTACTCAGCTGTTCCGCAGCCCACCTGCAGTATAGCCAAAGCCATCCCAAATGTTGCAAGTGCCACACTACTAGAGTGCTGATAAATGAAACTTTTTCTAGCTATTCTTCCTGCCCCTTAATCTTACACACAAACACACACAAGTATTTGGGGAAAGAGTGAGCTGTAGCAAATTTTCTCTAAGGGAAATCCAGGAACCAAAAACCACTGTTCTCTATACTCACTTCCCGGGCACCATCATACACATGTCCACCCCTCAGTTCCAGTCTTGGAATGCAAGAGAAACAACAGAGACCTCACTGGAGTAGGAAGAGGACAACCCTGCCTCGAAGGCTCTCACTTGCAGGCATTCATTGGCCATTTAGTTAACATAAAGACTGAGTCATACGCTGCCTTCCCTGTTAAGGCAGAGCAAGCACACTGGCACATCACAGTACCTGAGTCAGGAGGGAAGAAGATTGTGAAGCGGGGGACTCTCAGGGGACTGGGGCAGTGATAGCAAGAGAGGGAAAGTAAGAAATGTACTGATGATCCCTGAACACCTGCTAGGTCCTTTAACTGCTCCTGCCTGCCATCCTCACAAAGGCCTGGGTGGCTTGCCTAGGCCTTTATGAGTAGTAAATACCAGAAGTAAATAACCAGGTGGAGATTCTACGTCTGGTCTGTCTACATCCCAAAGTGATCTCTGTTGGATGATGCACTACTTTAACTTCCACCTCCAAAGTCAATCACATCAGGTAAGGACATTTCCAATAGTCCAATCTGTTAACACACACTGTGGTGAAAGAGATCTACGCCTGTGTGTGTGTGTGCACGTGTGTGTGTGTGTGCGTACACAGACACAGATCTACAGGAACAGACAGCGTCTGGTGGTGCGTTGAGTTAAACGTTAGGCTGCTAACAGTAAGACCGGCCGTTCACACCCACGAGACACTCATCGGGAGAAAGATGAGGTTGTCTGCTCCCAAAAAGATGAGCAGTCTCGGAAATACTATATAGTGTCTCTATGAGCCAGAATCAATTGGATGATAGTGGGCTTGGTTTTAGATTTTGGAGATATGTTTGTGTACAAGATATATGTGTGTATGTGTATATTTCCCCCAAATGTAAAATATTTAAATATTCTAAGGTTCTAAAATAATTACCGTATATACTCCAGTATAAGCTGAGGCACCTAATTTTACCACAAAAAAACTGGGGGGAGGGGCTTTTTCAGCATAAACAATGTGCTGACAAAATGCGGCTTATACTCGAGTCTATATGGTATGTTACTAAGGGGAGGGGGTAATAGACAGATATATACGGGTAGGTCAAAAAGTACTCATACTGGATTCCAGTTCATGCATGCATGTCTTTATTCCAAACAAAAGTCCCGTTAGGGTGCCTTGAACATTTTCTCAATCAGAACAGTGGCTTCAAAGGGAATCTGGTGGGCCGGCTATATGTAAAGCAGGAGGTCAACTGAAAAGTTACGGTGCTTGCTCTACTGGGATCCAAAGGAGTGAACCTGGTAAGTTTTCCTGAAAGAGGCTGGTCGCAGAGATGACTAGGAAGATGTTTTAAGAAGACAGAAAAGGGCACTGGTGAGAAAAAGGCCAGGGAGGTTGTCCCAGGGATTATTTTTAAATCACAAAACGCACTTGTTCATTCTTCAAGAAGAGCCGCCCTTCAAGAATGTAATTGGGAAATCTAATCCCATCCACTGAGGACTCTGACTCCTTCGTGTTCCCCACTCACAGAGCACTTAAAAGGGCCACGAGTGGGTCTCTCGGGGATGTCAAACCTGCTGCTCTGACGTGGTGCCAACGGAAAAGCATAAGCATTCATTGCGGAAGGTGGGGGGGGGATGGGGGATGGAAACCCTGCCTTCAGAAGCGTGCTGACCTAGAGTCGAGAAACAAGAGCTTTGAGTTTTGATGTTTTCTGTAATGAGTGTTTTTTTTTAAGTTTACATTTACTTGCTCTTATGGGCTACAGACTCAAAAACTGTGTTTCGGTCTCTCAAATCTACAGAGTGATTCAGAAACATGAAGAGGTAAGTAAGCCTCAGGATCCACGAGTCTCCACATCAAAGTGTTAATAGTCAATACTTGTATACCTACCTGCCTACCAGCCCAGCCACTAGTGCCTGTCATTTGACCATTACGTCCAACTACAAAATAAGTAAGTACGACCTTACATGCCCATAGCCACTGAACAGACTGTCTAGCCTACCATGTGTGCACAATCACTCATTACCCCATGATTTTGTGGGCAAAGGATTTACAACTGGACAATCACAGGCGATTTTTAAAGCAAATTATGACATAGCTACTTTAAAGAAAATGAAGGGTGGCTTCACGCGTGATGGGAAATAATCTCTCAAACCAAGGAAAAAGCAAGGTTTGAACTCGGTGTTTCTTAAAGAGCTTCAGGGGTGGAAGCTGGAACCTCCAGCGGGGGCAGAAGCAAGAAACCTGCACTTCATTCTGGGTTGTGGGCTTTAGTACAAGAAAAGTCTAATAGCAAGGGGACACCGAACTCTCATTTTTCTGAAAGGGGGGCAGGAGGCCACAGACAGAGAAAAGCATCAGAAGAGTACACAAGAAGCAATCTCCCAAGACTGCCCCACGGGAGAGAATTAGGTAGCTAGATCAAACAGAAAAACCCATTGCCACTGAGTCAATGCTAGCTAATGCCACTTCCCCGTGTCATTAGCGTTACACGCCACACTGTGAGCTGCTCCATCGAGGTGTCTTCGCTGCAATCTTCATGGAAGCAGAGCATCAGGCCTCTCCTCTGAAGCACTGAGGCAGGTTCGCGCCACCAACACTTAGGTGAGTAAGCCAAGTGCAAACTGTGCCACCCGGAGGCCCTGGGAAAAGCAAGGGTGGGGAAACTTTCTTTTCACCGTAACCTTCTCATTTTTTAATTATACACAGGGTCAGGTACTACCTAGTTGCTTAAAGCAAACTCAAAGCCAAATATTATTGGACAGCAATTCTGGGGACCCATTTCCTAACCTAATGGAGGGTGGGTACGGTGGTTAGAAGCCCTTAGAACAGTCTTAACTAAGATGACAGCTATTCTCCACGTGTGTCATCCAAGACGCAGGACAATCTCCTGGGATTTTTCCAGCGCTCTGAAATACCTAAGTACAAAACAAAACATACGGAAAACACCGCTTTGCAATCAAGATGGGCTGCTTGACAACGCAGTAGACAGCAGGGCAGACTGCAGGAAGAGTTGCTTCATGTGTGGTGTGCATGGGGTGTGCATATAAATGAGAAAGACAGAGAATCCCTGAAAGAAGGGAAATTAAGAATGACAAGTAATGACCCAGCACAACCGCCATGAGGCTAAAATAGAAATGGGTATGCCCGCTCCATGCCACTAGTGACACTCAGCCTCTCGTATCCTACAAAACACGCGAGGCATCTCGCCTTGCCAAATTTAAACAGAGGCATTATTTTCAAGCGACTATAATTAGTTCCCATTTGTCTGTGAATCAGCCTTTATGAGGTAATAGCATCTAAGCCCCATCAGATGAAACCCGAGGCGACATCACCTCTGTTTATTATTTTGAGAAGAAGGCCAGGGTGCCAAGTTTCCTGCAATGCCTGATGCAAACACTGAAACTTGGAGGACAGAATGTCCTGTTGTATGTGTTTGAAGATAGGAATATATTTTCATCCAATACATCAGTCCCCAGGTTCAGCTGGCAACAGGAAGGGATTGAATGCCAGAGTTCAAAAATAGGACTTAAGTATTAAAGCACCTTTCATTGCTCGTATAGGATAATATTTATGCTTTACACTGCAGTTTTAAAATGTGGCCCTGTTTGCGAACCAGTCTAAGGTTGCAAGTTCAAGGCATCCGCCTAAGTGACGAAAGACGAGCAAAGGCGAGTGTTTGGAGGCTATTTTTACCTTCCGTGATCCACTGCGTTCATAATTACGTTTCTCATAAGCCAGGAAGAGTTTTGACACCAAACAGAAAGGCGAAGGGAAGAGGCGAGTGGGGCTTCCCTGAATGAAACAGCTCCCCGAAGGGGCTCTGAAGTCACATGTCTAAGTACAATAGGGTCTGTTGGTCTCCCAAGGAAGGCCAGCCCAGAATAGGCAACACTAAGGCTGGTGGAATCTGCCTTAGAGACCCTGAGATCCAACTGCAGAGCATGAGCTCACTGGGGCACTGCAGATGTTCCCGGGTACATCGATTAGTTAGTGGTGTGCCCTAGGAGGTACCCCCCCACCCCCCCAAAAAAACAGAATTGCATTGAGTGGAGCTGAGCTTTCGTAGTATGCATTTCCCCCAATAGGTGAGCATCAAGCAACTCGCTCTGAGTTAGCACCCCCAGTGGCGTGAAAGCAGTTTCACTCAAACCTCGTTTTGTGTGATGGCTGATTTAAGAGAACAGCGTGTGGCTGTGAAATTTTGTTTCCTGCTCGGGAAAAATGCCACAGAAACTGTTATGATGTTGAACACAGCTTACAACGAACAGATCTATGGAAAAACAAGTGTATGAGAGGTTTTCTTGTTTCAACAAAGGTGAAATGTCAATTGATGACAAACCTCATTCTGGCCATTCATTAACTTCCCAAGTAGCCAAAAATGTCAACGTGTAGGGCATTTGGAGTTCGTTCCACCAGGTGAGACTGTTAATCAAGCTTTCTATTTAGAGCAGTGGTTCTCACCCTTCCTAATGCCACCACCCTTGAATACAGTTCCTCATGTGGTGGTGATCCCCAACCATAAAATTATTTTCGTTGCTTCATAACTGTCATTTTGCTACTATTATGAATCGGGTGGCCCCTGTGAAAGGGTCATTTGACCCCAAAGGGGTCGGGACCCACAGGTTGAGAACTGCTGATTTAGAGGTTATGAAAAGATTGCGTAACAGTGTGCAACAAAAAAAGGCCTGATTTGTGGCAGATAGGGGACTGGTTTTGCCACTACGAGAATACACCTGTTCATGCAGCCATTTCAGTGTGCTAGTTTTGGGCAAAAAAGCAGCATGCCTCTCTTGCCCCTAGCACCTGACTCACCTAACTTCGCTGTGTGCAACTTCTTTTTGATTCTGCTAATGTAGAGGAACGTGAAAGGGCAGCAAGTTGATGATGTAGAAGAGGGTTGGAGAGGGAAGGGATAAAAGAGCAGCTGATAACAAGGGCTCAAGTAGAAAGAAAATGTTTTGAAAATGTTGGCGGCACCATAGGTACAAGTGTGCTTAATACAATTGAATGATGGATTGCTATAAGATTTGTAAGAGCCCCCCCCCCAATAAATTGATTCATTAAAAAAAAAAGAAAATTTTAAAAAGAAGAAGAGATGAACATAAAACGAGGGAGATGTTATCAGCCATCCAAACAGATGAGTTTGAAAAAATGTTTCCAAGAATGGAATCACAGATTTGACAAATGTATGAAAGTATAATGGAGATTACTTTAAAAAAAAACAAAACCTTAAATACATAGCTTTGACAAAATTTCTGGGTCTTTTTGGGTACCCCTGGGTGTGTTTTGGATGATAATGGGTCTCAAGGAGCCCTGGTGGGGTAGTAGTTACACATCGGGCTATGATCCCCAGAGTCAGCAGTTCAGAACCACCAGCCACTCTGTGGGAAAATGACAGAGCTTTCTACCCCTGTAAAGAGTTATAATCTTGAATTACATGCATCACAATGAAGGCAACGAAGAAGAAAATGTTCTAGAATTGAATGTGGTGCTAATTGTACAATTCTTCTTGATACTGCTGAATTATTGAACTATATGACAGAAGAGGTCCTAATAAGACTGTTTTTAAAAAAAGAACCTCGGGCACTCAGAGAGGCAGTTCTATCCTATACAGTTGGGTCGCGGTGACTCGGCAGCATCTCAATGGCAGTGAGTTTACTACGTTTCAGGCTCTGTGTTCTAAAACATTACCTTTAAAAGGTAGCGTGGTTCACTGATCCTGCAGGGGCTAAAATGCTTGAAGGCCAATGCTAAGCTGCCCCATCTGGGTTCCCCAGGCAAAGTCCCCCAACAGGACACACAGCAGGTGCCCACTGATAGTGGATGCCAATAAAGATGAAGGTGATGAAATATTTAAAGGTTAGAATACGATTTCAAAAGAGAATTCCGTCTACTCAACTTGAAAGGGAGAGAGGGGCAAGCTTTGCAGGACCAAATTTAAAACCCACACTCTTCCCACTGAGTCCATCCTAATTCACAGCCATCCTAGATAGGAGTTCTGACTCTAAATCCTAGCTAGAACGTTTGACTTTACGGGAAGCGGGCAGCCTTGCCTTTCTCCCTCAGGTGGCTGGGGGGTTTAAAGTACCAACCTTTCCATTGGCAGCCCAATGCCTAGCCCCCAGAGTCAGCTGATATTTAAAACAATATGAACAAATATAGCCTCTCCACAGGTGGGACATTTCGGGTACTGTTGCTGTTGCTCTCCCCCCCCCCCTTTCCAATCCTGAAGCAGGGTGCCCAACTCCCACCAGCTGGCCTGGGACTTTCACCGGATCAGCTCCAGAAATCCTTCATTCCAAGGACACTAACACCGGTGGTCACGCTCCCCAACTCCAAACTCACTGCCTATCGGGCAGGGTAGAACTGCCCCTGTGTTTCTGAGACTGGAACACATTACGGGAGTACACCGCCGCGTCTTTCTCCCAAGGAGCAGCTGGTGGTTTCAAACTGCTATCCTTGCAGTTAGCAGCCGACCGTGTAACCACTGTGCCACCAGGGCTCCACGTGGTCACCCTCGAGGGCAAATCTCAGGTTGTATATGCTTGATCTCCCCTAAACACACAGTTTCTAGCAAAATGCCTGGCTAAGGCATATTGTATCTTAGTATCTGGTTAGATGGGTGGAAGGAGCAATATTTCATTATCTTCGAGGTACACTCACTTCCACTGCGCAAGTGTTGCCAAGCAGCAGTCCTAGTGCTTCTAA
Source organism: Echinops telfairi (assembly GCF_000313985.2). NCBI lineage: Eukaryota > Metazoa > Chordata > Mammalia > Afrosoricida > Tenrecidae > Echinops > Echinops telfairi. The sequence continues at coordinate 33,236,770 of NW_022103968.1, read as the reverse complement.
AATGTCGATGTGAGAATCATTTTAATTAGCACTTTCATTGTTTGTATGCAAATGTGTCATTCCCAAAGTAAGTTGAAGTTCCTTAAAAAGCTTTCCTTAAATCAACAACCTTCCCTGTGATTTTTCTCGGTAAAGCCCTTTTCCATAGACAGTAGAGCGATAAAGTTCAGGCCAGCCTATGTCTTAATGATCCTGCATCTGTGGCAGTGTAGTGAAGGCACTTTTCTTAGTAGGGATTGTCAAGTCTAAAATGAGGAAATGTGAAGTAAAGATCCCTGGCAGGGAGACCACCTAGTTGGAATGCTTTCTCAGCTCATCAGCAAGAGAAGTATCTCAAGTGCTATTTTTCATGGAAGGGGATGTCCCTGAAGGTGCCAAGTTAGAGCCACTCTTTGCTGTATCATCGTGTCTAAAAGACATGTGCATCCCACTTGTATCATGCACAGGGCCTCGGATCATGGCGCTGGGCCCTTCGAGTCACCTCAAGTTTCCTTTCCAACCGCACCCTTGCTTCCCTTCCCAGCCAGATCTCTCTGCAGGCCCATCCCTGGCCTGTCTCTTCCCTTGCTCCTCTGACCTAGGGACTGGGCGGCCTTGGTCTTGTGCCACAGCTCAAGGAAAGGTCTCGATGTTCTTGAGAACTCAACCCTGGCCCTGCCCTGGGTGGGAATTCTGAGGAGCTTGCCTCTGGGGACCCAGGGTAGGGGGAAAAGGTCTAGCTGGCCAGCCTAGCTGGGTCTGGTCCTGACTCACAAACTCACTTCTGTGTAGTCCTGCCATCAAGTTCCCCTGCAGGCCAGGGGGAGAGCAGTCACTGGTAAATGAGAGAGAAGATGGTGGTAATAAGGGAAATTCTCAGAAGGGCCAATCGGGAGTCAAAGTTAAAGTGATCTTGAGAAAACAAACAACTCATGGGATCCAATGGAAACGCAGGGGGTGGGGGTGACTGAACAAAGGACTGTAGCATTTCTCACTCAGAAGAAGATTTAAAGTCCAGGATGAACTAAAACGTGTGAAAAACAGAAATGACCACCTGGATGGGTTTTCGGTTGGTTTGGGTTTTCAGCTATGATCCGACCAATAGGCCTGCTTGGGGAAGATGGTGTAAGGCTAACAGCCGACAGCAATGACGATGACACTCCTTGCCTGTGCTGTGATGGCATCTTCCATTGACAAAATGATCTTCACACTGGAAAGTACAACACTGGTAAGGCAGGACTAAAGTAGAAAACAGGTGTGGAGTTAAAAGGGGAGCCTCAGATGTTAAAGGAATGTCAAGGCTCCAGATTCTGATGAATGATTCATATCCACGGGCAGCCAAAAGGACGTGCAAGTGTTACTGATGTATCACTGCCCATATCCTTCAAAACCCTCAGAGAAGTGATGCTGAAAGACGAGGTACTAAACAGTTAGCAAAAGGAAGATTCTGTTAGTATATACTATAAAGCTAGACATCAATCTTCGAAAACAATTCTAGACGAGTGTGTATGAAAAATGGTGACCCCCAGGTGCTGACAGAGGTATCTATAAACAAGGACCAAATTTGCCAACTCCCATGTCTTATTAGACTCATCAGACCCACGGTTTAGATACGAGTAACTTGATGTGAGCCAGGCTTTCACAACAAGTTCCATGATAATCCTGTGAACTGATGAAAGACATATGAGCTTTCTAGACAGATTTATTTAGAGAGGATGATGGATGGATGGATGATGGATGGATGGACGGACGGACGGAATGAACCTACTGTCAACTAGTCAATTCTGACTCACAGCAACTCTGTATAGGGTTGCCAAGGCTGTACATCTCTGTGGGAACAGAAACCTCATCTTTCTCCCAAGGGAGTGGCTAGTGGGCTTGGACCACCAACCTATAGTTGGTGGTCCAACCTAAATGGCTACTAAAAACTGTGGCCAGGAGGGTAATAGTGTTCATATGATGGCCCTCAGACAGTGCCACGTTTGGGTCCCAGTATAGCTCTGGGGCTCCCACAGAGTCCCTTGATGTTCTCATTCATAACTATGGTTTCCTGATACCACATAGGAAAAAATAACACATCGAGAAGAGAACTCAGGATTGGAAATAAGGGAGGCCACCATGTGGGGTTTGCTCTCAAATCCCACTTTCAGGCCATAGCCCAACGCATGTAATGGCTAACACCTTGGGAGATGGGGGCTGCCATAGCCAAAGCTTGTGCCACACTTCCAGGGCACAGAGAATTTGTACTTGGTGACCCCATCCACCTAGTGACCTATGACTGACAAGCAAAGATCCCTGAATGGAAACCGCCTCGTTGGAATGCTTAGTTCATCAGCTCGAAGAGCATGTCAAGTTCTATTTTCCAAGGAAGGGGATGTCCCTGAAGGAAATGCCTAGAAGCCACGTAGAGAATACAGAAAATCAAAATACTTCCTGACACAGTCCAAATACTTGGCGGAGGTAATTTCAGCTCAATACCTGGGACTCAAGAGCAGCCGAGCGAGGGAGACTCAGAAATAGGTTCCCCTGAGGCTGGGAGCCAGGAAGGTCCAAAGCTGCTTCAGAAATACCGCAGACCAAGACAAAGGGTTAGTTCCAAAGTCACAGGGCTCCCGACCTAAAGGGGATATTGAGTTCTTACTTAAAAAAGAAAAAAATGGGGAGAACATAGAATAGCTAGAGAGAAGTAGCATTGAGAAGCTTCTGGAAGTAATGAACAGCAAGACCCTCCTATCTCCAAGGCAATCTTTAACCATGCAGGGCTTGGTTAAGGAGCCCGGGGGCACAGCTGAGAGACTCAGTCGCCAGCCAAAAGGTTGGCAGTTCCAAAAAAAACGAAAAACAGTCATTCCACAGGAGAAAGACCTGGCGGTCTACTTTCATACAGGTGACAGCCTGGAAAATCCAACAGGGCAGTTCTGGTGTCTCATATGGGGCTATGCGTCAAGTCACTGGACAGCACACTCAGCCATAACATTGTTTGGGGAGTTAACAGAATCAGATTTTAATTAGTCACCCGCCCCCCAGCCCCCCCGCCCCCTCCGTGAAACAACGTTCCACTCCTCAACCTGGCTTGATGCGTCAGACCAACGGTGACCAAGAGGGAGTTCAGGGATCTGCAGTGATCTGGAGCCGAACTCTCCAGACGGAATCAAGAAGAGGGAGGAGCCACCTCTGTCCCTGTCACTCGAAGCCTCAAGAGAACATTCTAAGGGCCAAGTGTCATCCAAAACGCTGAGACAGTTCTGAACATGGAAACTATTTAAACTACCATGTGTCGACACCCCACCTCGTACGCCATCCTCCAGAGAGGAGTCAGGAAACCAACAAATAAGTACACTTTAAAAAAATCATTTTATTGGGGGCTTTTATAGCTCTTATCGCAATCCGGCCATCCAGCCACTGTGTCAAGCACATTGTGTACATTTGTTGCCATCATCATTTTCAAAACATTTTTTCTACTTGGGCCCTTGGTATCAGTTCCTCATGTTTCCCATCCTCTCCCCCACCCTCCCTCCCTCATGAACCCTTGATAATTTATAAATTATTATTAACTTTTGTCTTATACTGACCGGTTTCCCTTCACCATTTTACTGTTGTTTGTCCCCCGGGGAAGGGGTTATGTGTAGATCATGGTGATCAGTTCCCCCTTCCTCTCCCCACTTCTCCTTACCCTCCTGGCATCACTACTCTCATTATTGGTCCTGAGGAGTTTATCTGTCCTGTATGCCCTGTGTTTCCAGGTCTTATCTGTACGAGTGTACATGCTGTTCTAGCCAGATTTGTAAGGTAGAATTGGGGTCATGTTAATGGGGGGGGGGGCAGGGGGGAGCATTAAAGGACTAGAGGAAAGTTGTGTGTTTCATTGGTGCTATACTGCACTCTGACTGGCTCTTCTCTTCCTTAAGACCCTTCTGTAAGGGGATGTCCAATTATCTATAGATGGACTTTGGGTACTCCCCCTCATTCACAGTGGTGCACTTTTTTTGTAATGGACACAACATGGTTCTGACAAGTGTCCCTTCCTCTCCCAAGGCATCCCTTTTCCAGAGCTCTGTCGTCCGTGCTTACCCTAGGAAGGAAACTTCCGCTGTGCCCGAATGGTCGTAAACACAGGCCACACCAGGGCAATCTGGCGACAGACGGAGCGGTGGCAGCAGCCAGCAGGGGACAGGCTGGGGCAAAAGGCACGGCTCATTGGAAACCACAAATCCTGAATCTGCAACTCCTCTATTTACTTAGCAACGGTTGCTGGTGCTTGCCCCACCAAAGATGCACTAGGACAAAGCCGGAAAGGGAAGGGGAAGCAGTGAGGTAAGGGCTGAGGTCAACCTGCACCGTGCAGGGGAAGAGCTCCAAGACACGGTTTTCCGCCTCAGCAGAAAAATCCCATCAAGTGCCACGGCCAACAGTGGCATTGGGCTATTGCCGGGCCCCCAACGGAGGCAGAGACCTGCCCTTGTGGTGCGTTTAGCCATCAGCCTCAGACACATGTGGAGAGGGATGGCGCAGTGGAAAGAACATGGAACCCGGAGTCAAAGGAGGGAAGTCTGAATCCTGGCTCAACCTCTGGAAAGCTGTTTGACATGAAGCCAGGTGCGGAACCTCTCGGAGGTACAGTTCTCTGTGAGCTGTAAAACAAATGAATTCGACTAAACTAAGCTGACTTATAATTTCCTTCCATTCCTAATACTCTGTTGTGCTATGGGGCAGTGTTTCCATCTGCTATGAGATGGATCCAACTCAATAATAACTGGATAGTAACTGAAGCAAAGCGATTATCCAACTACAGAGCCGGCATTTACTGAGCACTTTTTTTCTGGATGGCAGGTGTCCTGATGGCTACTGGAGACATTCTAGCATTCAAAGAACCTCTGACCCACATGTGCCCACAACCTGTAAACAAGCTTCTACAGGAAAGAGAGGTGTGTGGACAGGGTGAAGGGTGAGATGACCCCACAGTGAGTGAAGCAGAGGACAATAGCACAGAGCTTGCCAGGAGCCTTGCCTGGGCCAGTGCTTAAAGTAGGAAGCAATCAAAGGGCAAAGGAATCCCATGGTTCAGGGTGCACGGGAATGGTCCAACAGGGCTGCAGGGTGCGAGGTGGACTGAGAGGTAAAGAGCCCAGGGGCTACGCTAAGAAAAGCCACCTCCAGTACCCCCAAAGCTCTCACTTCCAATGTTCTCCTCCACATTTCCCAAAACAGCCCACCCACTGCTCAGGTCAGAGACAGCTCCCACACCAGGTCTGCTTACACCAACCCCAGCCCACCGAGTAACCAGCCAACGCCAGGAGCCAGTGTCTCCTGTTGTCCCGAGGCTCATGTGGTTCCCCTTCCCAGGCCAGGCGGTTCGACTGCACCTGCTACCCTCCGCAGCTCCCTCTCTACCCAGCGGGCCTAGCTTCCAGCTCTTGCTCATTCCCTGGGGCCCAACCCAGGTCAGCTGTTTCAAATAGTTTCCACCCTCCTCAAAGCCCCGATTGCATCGCACCCACCCCATTGTCAGGGTCGGTGGATGATTCCCACCTCCTCGGTTCCTGGGAACAACTGTCAGGCACAGCTCCCATAGCCACCCTCCCATCCAACTGTCCACGTCCCAGTTTAAGTGGCTTAGACACTGCCACATGTTACGGGGCATCTATGGGTAGCTCTACTGACAAGTTCAAGAAAAAGTCAAGAGCAAGAACTCAGTAAGACCCAGAATTCACAGCCATCCAACCACGACAGACAGCTGCCCATGCATACGGCACGACTTCAAAGCACACCGAGTCCTCTGGAAATACTGTTAGCTACTCCACAAATGTTGGCTGAATGAGTGGAGCAACAAATCAGTGAGTCTGATGTTAAAAGAAGTAACCTAAATTGTTGCAAAACATACAGTATCTTCAGATATGGGAACCAGGAATATAGTCCAAACTTTTGTCAAGAATCTCCTTTCTATAGCTCCTGGGTAAAGCCTTTGCAAGCAAGCAGTCACACCAGGTGCGACCATTGGTCTCTACTCACCTGGAGCAACACAGGTAGGAGGAGAGAGAGCACTAGGAAGAGATTAAGAAATGTGTGGCTCACTGCCTCCAACAACCGTCTCTCTCAACCGGGAGACCAGAAGAACTGGCTAGTGCCCAGCTACCATTACTAACCATTGTGATCCATAATGCCATAACATTATCATTGATTTATAAATAGAACAGGATTTCATATTCTCAGGGACTCTACTCTTTCTACAGCCATGTAAGATGGAGGAATCCCTGAAACGATTAATCTAAGGATATCTTCATACCTAAAACAAGAATATTCCTGAGGTCAACTTAAAAATGGACAATAGTTTAGTTTACCCAATTTTAAAAAAAGGTCAGCCTCGAGCACTGCATTGTTTTAAGAATCATATGGGAACAAACTGACATCAGCTACTTGGAAGACTGCGTAGGAATCTTGGGGGTAGTGAGTTTTTATTAACGATGAAGGAAAATCGAAGAGGAGGAGGCTGAAATGGCTGCACAACTCAACAAATGTGATCAGCGTCACTAAATTGTCCGTGTAGAAACTGTTGAATTGGTGTATGCTGTAAAGCAGTGGTTCTCAACCGGTGGGTCACGACCCCTTTGGGGGTCGAACGACCCTTTCACAGGGGTTGCC
>NW_022103968.1:33195628-33230052 GCF_000313985.2 Echinops telfairi | reverse complement strand
GGGGAGGGGGGGTCACCAGAACATGAGGAACTGTATGAAAGGGTCATGGCATGAAGAAGGTTGAGAACCACTGCTTTAAAAAGTTACCGTCTTAGAAACCACAGGGACAGCTCCACCCTCCCCTGTAGGGTTACTGCGGGTCAGAATCGGCGCAATGGCGTGAGTTTGGTTTGATTTGGTTACTGTGTATGCTCACAAGAACAACAACAACAAGTAACATTTAGAAAAGAAAACTGTCCCCCCTCCCCACCACATCATACACACTATGTGGAGCATGTTCTAGTCTAGAACATGCACTGTGTTTTCCTCCTGAGGACTCCCAGTCTGCCATTCATGTTTTGTTCCGATCAACAGTTTTCAGTCCTAACGGCCAAGAGAGCGCATGTGAGTGGATTGGATCTGCCACACGGAAATAAGAGGAATATCAATGAAAACATATAATCCCAGCGGCAGAGTAGACCCCGTCTTGTGAGCACCAGTGAACAAAGGTCAGCTTATAGACCTGGCAACACCAACCAGCAGACAGATTCCACAGGGTGTTTGGGGGTTTTGTGTGTGTGCTTTTTAAAAACATTTGCCAAGTTTACCTCTGAACTAACTACTACCTAAAGCTCCAGAATTACCTCCCCATGCTAGAAGTTCAGGGTGACGCCATGAGCTGACGCGTACATAGTTCACTGCAGGTAATATGACCTGAACTATTCAGGTAGCCGGAGAAATAAATGATGTTAGGAACCCTTCTCCATTAAGCCTCTGCTCTTTAATCCCTCAGCTTTTTACACAGCCAGAACTCGCTCCCGGAAGCAAAGAATGCTGGACGACCTTTAACTTAACAATAGGATCTTAGACTGTTCGGAGTGTTGGAGAAACCCAAAGATGATCTCATTTTATAGATAAGCAACGGAAGGTCCAGGGAGATGGGTTTTCCTGGGGTAGGTGGCAAAGGTGAGGATTCTGGTCTCTCTACCTCTTGTCCAAGAGTTGGGGGTAAGCCCTGAAATGCAAAGCCAAGAAACTGAATGTGACAAGAACAGCGATGCCGTCTCCATCCTAACGAGCATTTTGCTTTCAGAAGTTTAAAGACAGAGTCTGAGAGGGAAAAAAGACGGTATCAGAGGAAACAGAAACTGCTGGTTGCAATCACAAAATGGGAATGATTTGGATTAAATATCTGTGGTTATTCAAGTTTTAAGTTGGTTTCTTGACTTTTGATTGTTGCAAAGAGCCTCTCTTTGCTCTTTGGTGACCTACGAGGTGCTTTAGAACATACACAATCCAAGTAGCTAGTAACTATTTAATTCAAAATGTTCATAGCTCTCTAGTCCAGTTTCAATTTTTTGCCTGGTTATTGTGAAAGGAGGAAGAAAATAACCGACTAAGAAATGTTGAACTCCTTCAAGTTCAGTAGTTCACTTCTCCTTGGTGGGGGAGCCCCTGAAAATATTGAAGAGCAAATATAATTAGCCAATTTGTATTAATGTACTGAATACTGTAATTTTATAAGCAAACTACATTATACAGAGTACAGTGTATGTTTCAAAACAAATACAATAATTTTACATTAGTAAAGAATATTGGAAAAATTACATTATTGCCTTCTTCTCCTCTTATTTAAAAAATGCACAAATCTCTTCAAAGTAAGTCACATTTGTTTCATCTCGCCGCCCTAAATATTTTCCTCCCTAAATTTTGAATTTAATTACCAGAACAAGGTTTGGCTGAATCGCAAGATCCCTTGCTTTTTTAAGGCAAGCTTGTACACTGAAACTGAGGGTCGGGGGTTGCCAACCAAAGGCCTGCAAGAGCCAGCCAGGTAAGACATGGGTGGCGTGGGCTGGGTGGGGACTGTGATACACTGATGACTGCATACCCCACTTCAGAGGACAGCCATGGCCCACACTCGCCCCCTGTTCCATGAGAGATAATAGCCCTCTGGTGCCAGAAATCAGATTACATGAAAATTTGCAATTACAAAAATTCAGACCACTGCCTCAAAGCTTTAAAACCTTTGAAAACACTGGCCATGACCACACAGAACATCATATTGTGCTACAAAGGTCAAGTGCTATCAATGTGATTAACTCAGGGTACAAGCACAACATCTAGAAATACGCACTTGGTTAGGCAACGAAGGTTTCTCTCTATACACTCATTTTCTTTACCTACATACTCTTGTCAGCGCGTTCTCTTGGCTGGGAGGAGGAACAGGCATAAAGGACGTAAAAGAATGGTGTTTGTTGTTAGAAAGCAAAAACGGGCAGAAGTGCTTACAGTGTTTTTTTGTTTTGCTTTTTTCACTAAACAGTAGCTCATATAGGAGAATGTCCAACCTTTAAATCCACACTAGGACAATTCCCGAAGTTGAAGATTTCACCAAGGTTAGACTGTCTTGAATGTAACCACCTCCCCAAATTTGCCATCCTAGAGTAGGTACCTGCCCCACACAGCTAGGCAGACGCAGGCCATTTTATTATGGTGCGTGCAAATTAAGTTTGCAAACATTTTCAGGGAGGGTGGTATCCCCTAAGAATGTAAACACATCATACATGTAAAATTCTGTAGGCATCTATGTGCTCAGAGGGGTTCTTAACCTCCTCCCCACAAAAGGTCTAAGAACAAGTTATGAATGTGAAAGTTCAATTACCCAAGTTGAACAAGCACAAATAACAACGTCTTTCTTTCAAGCATACCTCTGCTGGAACCATTTTTCATTAAATCACAGACGCTGTCTGGAGACCAGCGAAATTCTCTTTGAGTGACGAAAGCACAGAGGGAGTCATCTCTGTGGATAAGGAGATTGCAGGAAGAGGGCACTGCTGTGAAGTCGGCATCAGATGGGCCTTGTCTGAATTAGCAAGTGGAGCAATCAGAATGATTTCTTCCCATGCCATGCTGCAATTGCTGGGGATGATGTTCAACTCCTTATTTTAGTGACAATCCCAAGCAAAACATAATGTTCACTTCCCCAAACCGGAAAAAGAAAAAGGAAAGACAGAATGCAGTCTGCTTTCTATTTGTAGTCTCGAGATGGAAAAGAAGACATCTTGTTTTTACATGCAGCTGGAAATTTAATACAACTTCCTGTTCTCTCCCAAAGCACACAATCCAATGTATAAATATCTTGGAGAAAAATCAGCATCTAAGAGATGTCACTAGTGCACAAAATGGAGATCAAGTCTGTGCAAAACACAGCAAGTGTGGCCAGAAAGTGGCCTTATGAACTGCTGGTTATACCAACCAATAAGGCAGCCTCAGGAGACACTGTGAGACAGCTACACTTCTCGAGGCTGTCCCCAAGAGCACACACTCTGAGTAGCAGTGTGGTGACTATCCTCATTGGTTCTCGATGCTGGATTCTGCTCTTCACGTTTGGAGAGTATGGTAAGTTCTACACATTCTTAAGATGGGGAAAATGATTTTCTGTTGCTTTTTCGTTTGCCTGACCCTGGGGTTACAAATCATCAATACCAATGGATCCCACAATGCCACAGGACTTACTCTAGTGTGACGGGGATACTGAGTTGAAATGCCCAGTCGGGTGTGCTCAATTCATCGGGCAAAAGCCAGGACCACTACTGTCGAGTGGATTCCAACTCACAGCCCCCATATAGGGCAGAGTAGAAATGCTCTGACAGTTCCCCAGGCTGGACATCTTTATGGATGCAGACCTACCTCCTCTGTCGTTTACAGAGCGCCTGTGGGGTTTGAACTGCCGACCTTCCCATTAGCAGCTGAGCCCTTAACCAGCACACTACCAAGACTCTTGAACTCATGGTAACTATTCTTTATTTCAGATCCATAGTTGTCTAAAGCAGCTAAATAAAATTGGCCAGAAAAGGCCTTAAATCCTTTTTAAATAAAGGGAAGAAGAAAAGAATCACTCAGGTTGGCACTCCTTTGGGTGTGACCATCTTTGAGACTCAGATCAAAGAAGCTGAGAGGTCCCTGCACGCGAAGGCCCCGGTCACTATGGACAAACTATCTCCATTAAAACTCACAGCGAGAAGAGCTGTAAAACCAACTGGAGAACAAAAAATCTCACCATAGTGAATGAGGGGGGGAGTGCGGAGTGGAGATCCAAAGCCCATTAGTAGGCCACTGGAGATCCCCTTGCAGAGGGGTCTCGGGGAGGAGACGAGCCAGTCAGGGTGCGATGTAACAACGATGAGAAATACAACTTTCCTCTAGTTCCTAAATGTTTCCTCCCCGCTCCCACTACCATGACTCGAATTCGATCTTGCAAGTCTGGCTAGACCAGAGGAGGTACACTGGTACAGATAGGAACTGAAAATACAGGGAATCCAGGGCGGATGAGCCCTACAGGACCAGTGGTGTGAGTGGCAAAACAGGGAGGGTAAAGGGAGAATGGGTAGGAAAGAGGGAACCGATTACATGGAACTGTGTGTGACCTCCTCTCTGGGGGACAGACAACCGAAAAGTGGGTGAAGGGAGACGTCGGACAGGGCAAGATATGACAAAATACCCATTTATAAACTATCAAGGGCTCATGAGGGAGGGGGAAGCAGGGAGGGAGGGGAAAAATGAGGACCTAATGTCGGGGGTTTAAGTGGAGAGAAAATGTTTTGAGAAACGATGTACAAATGCGCTTTACACAATTGATGTGTGTATGGATTGGGATAACAGTTGTATGAGCCCCCAATAAAATGTTTTAAAAAAAACAACAAACCAACTGAGAAGGAACTTCACGTTCTCCTTAATCAGTCATTACGTTGAAAAAGACCTCCCTTTTTTAGGTCCTGCACAAACATAAAAGAACAAATTAGAAATGTGAAACAGGGGATGGAGGAGGTTTTCTGCTCCCGTTCAGATTTACAGCCTGGGAAATTCAAACAGGCATTCTGCTCTGACCTACAGGGTCACTGTGAGTCAAAAGACGCTTTGTTTGTTTGTTTGTTTGTTTGTTTGTTTGTTTGTTTGTTTTTAATATAGAGAGTTGAAAAGTTACCTTCCCACATGGCGACCCTTCTCTGCTAGGTCACGAGTCTCCACAGTCTCTTACTGGCGAGCCCATACATACACAAGCACCGTGCTGAAAGCCAACAAGCCGCTGTGTTTTCGCTTGTTTTTCGACTTGAGAAACGCAGTTCTTTTCATCTATTCCTCCATGTTTCGTTTGTTTATTTGTTTGTTTTCCCCACTACCCTCCAGCACTTCAAGGCTCAGAGAAGCGGGAACAGCACAGGAGATCACTGTCGACGGAAGCAAGGCCAGAAGAGAGGCCTTCCCTTATGAACAACAGTAAACGCCGTTCTCTTTCTTCTGCTTGAGGTTCTCCTCGGTGAGAAGAGAAGACGAACGGAATGCCGCTGACATCGGGATCAGGAAGGCCGTGCCTCTGCGGGCTGCATTTGGCCACAGACCTCTAGACTCAGACACAGATGCTACACAGCCAATACTCGTGCTCCACCTACCTCATTCAGAGTGTTTGCAGGGAAACCTGGAGGGCCTGAAACTCATTTTAAAGCAAGTTAGGGCCGCCCGTTGCCCAATGGCTTTTGTTTATTTTTTGTTCTAATGCTGCTTATAACCTGGCCCTCTAGAGTCACACGGGCTTCCGATTCCTTGGTCATAATTTCCACAAAAGGTCTGGAAAGGCCAGGCTAGAGAGAAAGTGAAACTGGTTTCAAAGAAGAGAAGGTGGAGGGCGTGGAAGAACCAGAGTGAAGGGCTGGCCCAAGAGGCTCACACGTGCATCAGAGACAGGAGGGCCTGAGGACCTAGGCACAGCGGGAAGGAGGCCGGCGGCTGTGGAGCTGGTGATGAGGGAGAAAGGGTAACAAGAATAAACATACCTGGCGAGGCTGGAGATGGCGAAACTGAAGAAGCTTGGAAGTGGGACACTGAGGAGCCCAGGGATTCAGGGGTGGAAGCTCAGTGCGGAGACTCGCCTGGGCAATGGGCAAAACCAACAGAGAGCTGCTGCATCTTATGTCAGATGCCGACAGTCCGCGGTTCAGAACTAGTTTGCTCGTCTCAATGCATGGCAGGTGGAGGGGATGGGTGGCACCTGAAACCCATACATCTTCGGCAACTACCACAATATATTTTTACAACTTTTTATCTTATGGTTGGTTTTTTCATTTTAGCATTTGGGGGTACTAGGCAGACCCGGCAGCAGGGGCTGTGATGGCTGCGGAGGTACAGGTGCCATCTGCTTGGCATGAGGGCTATGAAATATAAATGACACGATGAGGGAAACTATGAAAATATCCACGACACAAGCGCATCACTCGAAGTCAAAGGGGACCTTGGCAAACCCTGATAAACCGACTTGTGACTACGTCAATTCCAACTCCTAATGACCTGAGAGGTAGAGCTACTCCAGTGTTTCCAAGGCTGTAAACTTCATGGAAGCAGACTGACTGCCACGTCCATCTGCTGGGCAGTGGAGTGGCCAGTGGGTTCGAGCCACTCATCGTTCCTAACGACTGTGCCACCAATGCTACCTCAAGCGCCATGACACTGAGACATGAACCGACTGGAGTGCTAACGCTTGATGTAAGGTAAGAAAAGTAAGTGAATCACCAAAATGCTTTACATCACGAAAAAGGGCATCAGCTATTAAAAGCAGCCATTTGAGTACTTTTCGTAAAGGCTCAATAACTTTTCCTCTTTGTGGGAAAACTGTGGAGATGTAGTTTGTAGATGTCAGCCACAGGGTCACTCATAGAGAAATTGATGAACTTGGAATATGGGATTTCTTTTTCACAGAGCCAAATCTTCCTCAGAAGAACCCACTATCCAGATACCTGGAGTCGACATAGTTCTGAGTTCTTTAGGGACCATTTCACTGTATCCCTGGCTCTTTGAACACTGTGTTCTCCTAAATCAGCGGTCCTGCAAGTCAGGGGGCTACCTGAGCCATCTTCATGAAGTTTAATGACAGCTAACTTTCATCCTAAAATTGTCTATTTTCAGGGCATGTTTTTCACTAACTACAACTTCATGTAATAAATTTTTGGTTAGTATGATTATAGGATCATTAAAAAAAATCTGAAAAAAGGTTCAAAGTGAATCACAGTTAAGTCATCAAAAAGGCCCATAGAAGTTACAGTATCTATAAAGAACAGTACAGCATACAGGCTTATGGCAAAAGATGAGGGGTCTTCCTGTATGCATACTGGCCAAAGGCACCGCCATAGAGCAATTACATAAAAGCAATCTGTAATTCACTCAGGCCACCAGATATGGAATTAGGCAACGCCAAAACTAATTTTGTTGACTAGAGGGAGTCAGGGCATATCAAGTCTTCCACATAAGGGTGAGGTTTTACTACTATTTGACAGTACATTTTCATAGTGTACATGTAGATATATTTGTATCACATGGAATCCTGCCATACTCATTAAGATGTGTCTTCATTTATTTATTAATAAGGATTTTATGGAATGTCACCTTTTACTGGTATTGGTTTCTCTGTCCAAATCTGACCTGTGCCCTCCTTTTTCCTGCCAAAGTGAACCCATCCAGTCTCAAAGCTTTAAATTCTATCTAGACGTTGATAAACTGGAGCCCTGGGGGAGTAGCATTGTCGGGTAGGTGTTGGACTGCTAGCAATATAGTCAGTGGTTCAAATCCCCCAGTCACTCCCTGTTCCTATAAAGATAAACGAAGCCTTAGCAATCCTCGGTTTGAGTGGGGTATGTGCTGATGACTCTTCAAAGACAGTATTTCTAGCCCCAGTCAACTCTACGCCTCTAGAAGAATGTCCAACATCCGAGCCAGTCAGGGTGCGGTATAGCACCGGTGAAACATACAACTTTCCTCCAGTTCTTTAATGCTTCCTCCCCACCCTCCCCCCTGGCCCCAAACCCACCACTATCATGACCCCAAATCTACCTTACAAACACGGCTAGACCAGAGATGTACACCGGTAAGATAAGAGCTGGAAACATAGGAAATCCTGGACAGATAAACCCCTCAGGACCAATAATGAAAGAAGTATCGATACTAGGAGGGTAAGGGAAAGGTGGCGGGGAGAAAGGAGAAACCAATCACAATGATCTACGTAGAACCTCCTCCCTGGGTGTGTCAGTCTGGGTACATTAGAAAAACAAATCCACGGGAAACTCATATGTATATAAGAGAGAGTTTTATATAAAGGTTAAGTGCCCATCAAGAAAACATCCCAACCCAGTGCTGTCCAAGCCCCTAAGTCCAACATTAGCCTATATGTCCGACACCAATCCACAAAGTCCTCCTCCATCTCACAAAACACACGCAATGACACCGACTGCAGGAGGAAAGCCGAGTCAGTGAGTGTATAAGCATCCCAGTGCTGGCAGGGGTCTCCACACGGCTGCTCAAGGACCCAGGGTGCATCGGGGTAGGTCCATGCGGCTTCTCCTTAGGGATGTCTTGCAGGAAGTGAGCTTTGCCAGCTGAAGCAGGTAACTGGCTAAGGCAGCTGCACCCTAGTCCAACCATCAGAAAGCAAGAGACCGGAGAACTGGAAAGGCAAGGCTCACTAAGCCATTTATCTCTCCGCCCTTCAATTAACCCCACTTGTGTTTATCAGCCAGGTTGGCACAATAAACCTTAAATATCTCACTGGGGGACGGATAATGGAAAAGTGGGTGAAGGGGGCCATGGGACAGTGTAAAACATGAGCTGAAAATGAGCTGATACCAAGGGCTCAAGTAGAATGAAAATGTTCTGAAACTGATGGTGGCAGCAACTGTGCAATTATGCTTGATCTAATTGAATTATGGATTATGGATCGTTATATCTGTAAGCGCTCTCAGTAAAATGATTAATATCTTTATCTATATAGTGATCGTAACACCTCTGCATCAGTTGACAGCAGTGGCTCTCAACCTTCCTCATGCCGCCACCCTTCAATACAGTTCCTCATGTTGGGGTGACCCCCCCCAAACATAACATTATTTCTGTGGCTACTTCATCACTGTCATTTTGTTACTGCTATGAATCAGGGGACCCCTGTGAAATGGTCGTTGGGCCCCAAAGGGGTCGGGACCCAGGGGTTGAGAACCACTGCTCTATAGGAATCCAACCCAAGCCACACTCTTATCTTTAGCCAGGACCACTGCAAGGCCTCCTGCAAGTTACTGTGATTCTGTTCTTATCCTCAAAGTCTGTCCTCCACTCAGGGTTCTGAGAAGACCTGGCGAGTCTCAGAGCTCCAACTGTATCCACTCACACAGGGAGCACGGTTCAAATCCTCTCCAGGGCCCGCACGATCTGGCTCCAACTTTCCTCTCTGATCTCATTTCTTATCACTGTTTCCTCCCATAACCACCTCTCAGCCCGAGTTCAGCCAAACTAGCTGACTTCCGGGTCCTCCATCATGCCGAGCTTCTCCGACCCACAAGGCCTTTCTTTCTGTGCTTGCCGCTTCCCCTCAGCCAACACATGCCTCTCAGGTCTCTTCATGCCTCCTTCCTTCATTCCAATCGTGTCTCTGCACAAAAATCAACAAGGGCACGCGTGCACACGCGCAAACTCTCCCATGCACACACTCTCCAAGGTCTCAAACAATTCTCTCAAAAAGAGTCCCCTCACCGCCACCCCTTCAACCTACTGTCCTTTGATCCTTCAAGTCGATCCCAAGCACAGCCACCACACGTGACAGAGTGGACGTTCTCCACAGGACTGTCATAGCTGGGATCTTCACAGGAGCGATCACTGGGTCGTCTTCCCTCAGAGCCTCGGAGCCTGGGTGGGTTCGGATTGCCAATCTTCCCGCCAGCGGTTGAGCGCTTGGATCCCCTGGGCTCGTCACCTTGCTTTCTTTTCCTCGCAGCCAAATCATTACGCAAGACTGCATTACTACTTAAGTGTCTGTTACTCCGCTCGCCACACAAACGTTTACTGAGCTCCCACCACACGGGAGGCATTCAAAGAGCTGGGGACAGGGCAGTGGAGCAGACCCACCAAGGACCCCTGTCTTGGTGGCCCTCCCCTGCCTCTGCTCATCACCTCTGGAACCCAAGCTGAGGGAGACATGGCCAAGTCTCTCATGACTGCTGAACCCTTGGTGCCTTGGCACACAATGAGCACTCAGCTCAGAGCTGCCGGGTGGATACCGTCTATAGTCATAGATAAGCCGAGTTTCTCAGCACATTGTTTTATGCAGTTGTTGTGGTGAAATTGGGTGCCTCAGCTGATAATTCAGATTGGCTTATACTCAAGTATATTCGGTAAGTAAAAAATCAGCTGCTTCAGGGGGAACCAATTACAAGGATCTACATATAACCTCCTCCCTGGGGGATGGACAACAGAAAAATGGGTGAAGGGATACATCAGACAGTGTAAGATAGGACAAAATAATAATTATTTATAAATTATCAGGGGTTCATGAGGGAGGGGGGAGAGGGGAGGGAGGGAGAAAATGAGGAGCTGATATCAAGGGCTCAAGTAGAAAGCAAATGTTTTGAGAATGATGATGGTGGCAACAAATGTACAAATATGCTTGACACAATGGATGTATGTATGGATTGTGATAAGAGTTGTATGAGCCCCAATAAAATGATTTTTAAAAAAAAATCAATCTAAAAAGTGGAGCTGATATCAAGGGCTGAAGTAGAAAGAAAATGTTTTGGAAATGATGATGGCAACAATTGTACAAATGTGCTTGATACAACAGATGTATGGATTTTTATAAGAGTTGTATGAGCCCCCAATAAAATGATTTGTTAAGAATTTTTTTAAAAATCAGCTGCTTCATGGAGGACTCCCATGACAGAGTTCTTCCTGTCTACCCAATGGGACCCGGGTGGTAGGACCAGGATGTCCACTCTGTCTCCCCTTCTGGTTGAGTTGGGTCCCTAGTCATGGGCCTGTGTGTCTTGATTAACTGCCTGTTCCTCCCAGGCCCACCCCTAGAACCCTGCAAGCACCCCAGGAAGTGGCTGTGACCTTGGGGTTGGAAGCATAAGAGCAGCTGATCCACACAGCAGGCACCAAAGTGGGCCATCTGGGTCGGACCGGCCAGTCTTGCTCCACAAAGGAGGCTGGAATGACGTGCGCAGGTCATCTGCCCTCCTGGATCATGGTCGTCCCTCCCCTCAATCCCTCAGGAAGCTGCCAACACCAACCAGGTATGCTGCCTTGAAGCACTCTCAACCCAGCAAGGAAGACACTGCTGCTGAGGACATATTTCTGTCTCTTTCAACTGTCATAGAGGCGAGACGTTTACCTGCTGTGATGAGTAATTAAATGCCTTTCAGAAGAGGAAGAGTATTTGTTAACTGCGAAATTATCTGATCTCACATAAAAATGAAGCCAATTGTGAAGCACAGTTAATTTATCTTTCAAAAAATAGCAGCTGCAGGGGTAGGGAATTTTAAAAAGGAAATGCAAATCTCTTAAAGAACCACTCAGCGAGTGTCAGACAATGGGTTGAAAACCCAGGTTTCCAACACAGATGTATTCATATTCTAATGTCCTTGTTCACTAAGAGCAGACCGGCTGCACACACCTCAGCATTGATTAGTGTCTCCTTCATCTGCCCAGCACTGTACTGCCTTGGCCGCATCCTTGCATACATGATAGCAAACCTGTGATGGAAGTATGGCAGGACTTGTTTCTCTGTTTGGGACCCAGAAAGGTCAAACAATTCACCTAAGATCTCACAACAAAAGTGGTAGGACTGACCAGGTACCAGAAGACTAACATATCTAGGCCCGGTCCAGGGGCCTCCCTTGTATATTAAAATTAACAGCACAGCCCTCTGCAAATTACCTTCTACAGACAATTGAAAAAATGTCCCTTCACCACAGCAGAAAGGGAAAAATGTATCTACTCACCAGTGGTTTGTGGTGGTGGGAAGACGCATTGGGACTGGCACTCTGGGCAGAGAGGGGGCTTCACACACCTCCAAAGGATGGCAGCTCCTGCAATGACAAAACACAGAACGCCTGGTATGAATCACAGAGTCTCCGACAGGGGGGAAGGAGGGGGACATCAGAATGCTAGCCATCAAGAACTTCTCTCTCCGTTCCTTCTTCAGCCTTCTCTTTCAGTTCCACTCCTTCCCCCACCACCCTGACTTCCCCAAACAGAGGAATCTTCAATTCACCTGGTGAAATAGTTCCCAAGCTCAACCAGCTACTTTGAAGCCCTAAAAGCCATAGGCTCGTGGACACAAAGGAGCTTGAGAGATCTCTAAGGGGGATCCCACACTGGTAACTCAATGAGCAGCTGCGTTCCCTGCAGAGCTGTGTCAATTGATCCACAGGCTCTCAGTAGAAAAAAATGCAGTCAAATCTTCAAAGAGATGTGACATAGGAACACGGCTTTCTTGCTTTTCTTTAAAAGACATTAATAATCAGATGATCTATCAACATGATCGCCTGGTGCTAAGCAGACAGAGGCAGGATTTGATCTAATAGCCACAGTCCACACTGCTCCCTACTGTCTCCTGACCACAGAGGAGAGCTGTCGTTTCCACTTATCATGGCCCTTGCATTGTTTTCCTTGTGGTAGGGAAATACTTCCCCCTGCCTGGGTCTTGAACAAAGATGGAAAAATAACAGGTGAAAGAGTTGAGTTCCAAGAAAAAACTACAGTAGAGAAGAAAACAGCAATGGAGGTAGCAGGCTCACTCCTATACACACTTGCAATCTCTGAACAAGCCCAACACTGCCACTTTACCCACCAGCTAACTGTAAGCCGGAGACCGGCGTGCCCATCCGCACAGCTGAAGGCAGAGACCATCCTAGAACCCAGGTCTCTGAGCAGTCAATCCAGGCCTCTTTTACTCTACTGAATTGCATAGTGGTTCAATACTATGACTACACTATTTTTAAGTGTACACATATAGATACACACTGATATGTATGTACACATATACACACATTTTCACTTTAGCTTTGAGAGTAATTTAAGTCCAAGGACACAGAGTTAAAGTATCTAACCTATTTTCTACTAAGATGTCTGCAATATCTTCATTCGTCGCCGGAGAATACATGAGTAACTCATTTCAAGTTCTCTACGGGCTTCTTTCCTAATGATGTGACATTTTCAATAATTCCACTGTATTACGTCCCAAAAAAAGAAAGCCTCACAAATTCTATGAATCTACATGTGAAGGCTTCCAAATGCTCGGCTAATATTAAAACTACTTTAAACATACTTTATGTGAGAAAATCTCCCTTACAAAGCTTCTTGAATATAAGACTGTAAACAAACTTATGTACAAGGTCCTTGCATTGTAATAAGTAATGTTCAACTATAAGATCTTAGTGGGAGTGGTGCCATTCCATCAAAGAATGTATTGATTCATTCACTTGGCAAATATTTACCGAACTCGACTACATGCCAGGAAGTGCTAAGTAACCAAGAAAAAAGGTGAACAAGACCTAGTCTTTCCCCTTAAGTTGCTCTGCCTTGGCAAAAGGCAGACCCACACATTCAAAAAGGTAACAATAAAGCATCAGGTAAATGTATTGACAGGTATAAAAAGGTGTCATGGCAATACTGAACCGGGCATCTCATGTCGCTGAGGAAAGCAGATGGGCTTCCTGGTGTGGTCTGAGGCTTGGGAACAAGTGGACCAGTCATGGCCAGTTAGGAGGGGAAGGTGGGAACTACAGGCAGTGGGTAGTATGGACAGAGACAACCAGGACTTAAGACTCGGTTCAAGAGTCTGGGCTTTGGGGGGAGTTTAGTGGCGCAAACAATTAACATACGCAGCTGCTAAGGGAAGGCCTAGATTTTCCAGTCCACTCAGAAGTGCCTTGGAAGAAAGGCTTGGCGATCTACTGCCAAATAATTGGCATTGAAAACCCTGGAGCACAGTTCCATTGATACACATGGGGTCACCCAGGAGTTAGAATCAACTCAACAGCAACGGATACTAGGCATTTTATTCCCTTGTTTGTTTTCATCATGCTTAGTATGTTTACTTATTCCCAGCATTCTATTATGACACCACTAATCAACACTTTTTTACTGCATGTAAATAAAAAAATCTAGAACGCTAGAAGATAGCAGGACTAAGTCTACGGGGACCACCTTTTTTGCCCACTGTACACTATCACCCAGGCAAGTATCTCCAGACAAACAGTAGGGGCTGCCCAGTCTCAGCAGCGGGTCTGAACCCTCAAACACCTGTGTGAGCTTAGTCTGGCACAACAGAAGAGCCAAGAACCCCCAGCCATCGAAGAACAGCTTTTGAGGAACAGCTCCAAGGCCACAGTGGCCTGATCAAGTCCAAACTGTCGGCCGAAGGGCAGGACCCTGCAGATCGATTCAAGGCTGGAGTCTGCCAAGCTGGCTGAGTATTCCTCTTCCCGGATTTCCACTTTGCGGTCAGGTAATGGCCTGAGCAATCAGGCCACTAATAGCAAAGTAAATGTTGTGTGCCGCAAAAATGACAGCTCAGACTAAGCTGGTTCCCTGAATGGAGAGCCCCGAGAGATCTCTTCTCTGATGCTACGAAGGGACCTTCAGTCAGCCCAACACCCAAGGGAGCCATGGATGCCCAGCGGCAAGCCAGAGTACCCGTTCATCACCAGAGCAAGGGAAGGTCCTCCAGTTGAGTCACAATGCCAATTAAATGTGTGGGTGGGAAAGCCTAGGAAAAGTTCAATCAAGATACTAATTTCTCTTTTCTGGTAACTGTCCGTTTTTAGGAGATTCACTATTTCCAGCAGTGTTGTTGATAGCCTTACCTAAGACAAGGCCTCTCTCTGAACTCATCCTCCAAGCCACCGGGTTTGCTTCAGCCCCTGCCTGACAAAGACAGAGCCATCCTCTCCCTCACCTGTGTCCTCACTGCAAACCCATCCCAAGAACAGAGAGCAACACTGGCTGTCATGCAAGCCACCTTCTTGTTGTGACTGCTGCATGACCACCTTCATTCGGACCAGGCATCAATGTAGTCCTCCTCCCTACTTCCGGAGCTGCTCCGGACCCATGTTCTCATGGCGCCCTGTAGCTCTGTGCATTGCGTGTATGACTTACATCTATTATTGTGACTTTTTAAAGACTATGTCTTCTTTCCACTAGCCTACGCAGACAGGGATCCATGTCATATTCATTATTTTATTTTGCTTTGTCTTTGTCACCATTATAGAGAATTTTTGTTCCGCTTCATATAATGGATGTATGGATTGTTATATGTGAGAGCCCCCAACAAAATGATTATTTTTTAAAAAGAAAGAAAGAATTTTTGTTTGACTATCTGATGAGCACTTGCTCCAATGGAGTACTTGGCGTTTTCTTCTGGGTTCCTTGAAAAGCAACTCCAAATTACATCCCCTCCATGAAAGGATGATCGACCCATTCCCAACTTCTCAGTCTTGCCACTTGCTTCTAGACGCTCTCAAGACACTAACTGAATGGATTAGAACTAACTCTGGTCAGCAGCTTAGTCTAATCTTGGGGAATAGCTAGCCCAAGTGGGTCTCCCTGGCCTCTCCATATTCACTCAGCATGAAAAGAGGGTTTACCAGGTGAAAAGAGAAGACAACCATCAAGATTTATAACCCAAAGTTCCTCTTGGGCCCCATCGAGAGTCTTCCCCTAGTCTGATGCTCTCTACCTGAAGGTAATAATGGCAGTGACCAATGGGCCCTTGCAATAGGAGTCTTATCATAGCTATAATTAGGAAGCATGATGCTGTTTCAAATTTCAGGGCTGGTATCAGTCTCCACGACCCTGAGACCATAAGAACTAGAAGGTGCCCGGCTATCAATACAAACTGTTCCCCAAGGGATCATGCTAGAACAGCGGTTCTCAACCTGTGGGTCTCAACCCCTTTGGGGGTCAAGCAACCCTTTCACAAGGGTCACCCGATTCATAAGAGTAGCAAAATTAGTTATGAAGTAGCAATGAAAATAATTTTATGGTTGGGGGGTCGCCACAACATGAGGAACTGTATTAAAGGGTCGTGGCATTAAGAAGGTTGAGAACCACTGTGCTAGAAGGTCTTGGATAGAGTGGAAGAAAAATGTGGAACAAACAAAATCATAAGAGTCCCAGGCTTACTGGTCAGAAAGAGACTAGGAGAACTTCCAAGGCCACAGGCCCCTTAGCCACCCTTCGGGTTGGAATGGCACTCCCCACCCGGTGGCTCAATTATCAGCCAAGCAATGGGCAGGTCTATAGGAGAAACCATAAGGTATATACATAGACCTTAGAAATAATCAGCCATTTGAACCTAAAAGGACAGCCTTTGCCCAAGGATGCAGTTCAGAAGGGTTGGGAGAAGAGGAGGAAGAGAAACAGGAAAGGGAAGGAGGAAGTGGGATAAGTGGTGGTACACTGAGGAATGCAATGAATGAGATGAAAACAGAATGAAGGTAAAAGTGATGACCTACATGTAAACCTTCACCCCAACACCATGAGACAAAGCCGATGTATATGTGTGTAATGCACACACACATGCGCACGTGTATATTGCTGTTGGATGCCTATTTGATGCCAGGGCTTTACGTTACCCTTCTCAGCCTATAAAATTCCAAATCCCTGATCATGGCTGTGCTACAGGCCCAGCCACTGCTATTTGTGTGCCTTCAGTCACCTGACTTGTGTGGCTTTGATGTATCCCGCCCCATACTGTTCACCTGGATGCAGACACCTGGCTCTGCCCCAACCACAGACCTCAGTCCAGGCTGGCCCCACTCCCAAGGTCTCACACACAGAGTCTGGCACACAAGGCCTGTCTGTGGAGGGGAACTAGACAGAACTTAGCTGCTCTCCTGCTGCCTCGGATTTGGCCCCTCTCTCCTTGTTCTGAATCCAGGGCTAATGTGCTTCCAGACCTCATTCTTTCAGATTCTCTCACCCTCTCCCTCCACAGACTCCAACTCCGCTATCAAAAATCGCAGACAGTCAAGGGGGGGGGATCCCCAAGCAGCCTTGAGGCAGAGGGAAGGAAATAAACTACAATGATTATCTTTTGATGTCCTTTTTGTACAGTGTTTTGTTGTATTAATCATGCTGTGTTGGATAATGAATCCCCTTTGACCTTAAAAATAACTTCCCTTTCTCCCAGAACACATCCCACTGGGGCTGTGCCCCGGCCTACCATGCCATATCCTCAGAACTTGAAGGCCAGTAAAGCTTCTGAGATGCTCAATGTCCCACCGCCTCCTGCCACTGGTCCCAATGCCCAGCTGTCCTCCTTCCACACCCACTATGCAGAGGGAGCTTTTTAAAGCTCTTCCACCTCCTCCATAGATTCAGTGGGAGAGAAAATGCTTCAAGTCTTCTGAATGACACAAAGCTCCCAAAGCCATATAAAATTAGTTGAAGATAACAAAATGATTTTGGTTCCCCCTTTAAAAACACAGCACGCCTACTCTAAATGATTCACAGTGGCTTCATACTTTTTCTTCCAGTGGGATGTGCATTTCTTCCTCTTAACCCTCATGGCTTCCTCTACTCTGCCCACCCACTCCTAAGACAGTGTCAGACCTGGCCTCCACCTGCTCAATCTCAATTAGGGCCTGTTGAGAACATCTTGACAAAGCCCGGGACCCTCTGCACAAGACCAGAGGCTCCTTCCCTGGGATGACTCTGCACTTTATGTTCTCGCTGCCTGCAAAGTCCTCTCTCTGCCTGTCTCTTGCCATAATGTTCTCACTACAGAGAGTTCAGTTGTTGAGGCCAGCTGTGGTAGTTCCACAATTCCATGTCAACTTGTTAAATAAGAATCAAGGGGTGGGGCCTGTCCTGTCCATCATGTCACAGGCTGGTGATCCCTCCTTGTGGGTGTGGCCTTCTCATGAGACTTCTGGGACTTCTTCTCTTCCTCCCTGGAGGCAGGACACACACTCTCTCTCTGCTTCACATTCCTGTTGACAAGTCACATGGAGCCACGCTGATGGCAGCCAGAGTCCTGGAAGCATCCACTGCCATTGGATCCACAGGACTTTCCACGCACCAGCCTGTGACCTTCCTGCATTCGGCATCATTGCATTTGCTGCATGAGTCTGAAGAGGAATTCATGAGCTAATATCAGACTTATGGGCTCATATCAAACTTATGGACCTGATCTGGACTGGGACGTTTTATTGATGCATAATTACTTCTTGATATAAATTTCTCTCTTACATATATCTGAGTGTCTCTGGATTTGTTACTCTAGTCAACCTGGGCTGCAACAACCATTATCACATCACTCCCTTAGTAGAACTTACTACAATCTGCAATATCTTACTTGAATACATGCTGACCTCTTTTCATTAGAGCAAGGATCCTGCATGCTTTGTTCAATGCTACAACCCCAGCAATCACAACCTTCCCTGACACACAGTAAATACCTGATTGATAGGTCAGGTGGGTGGGCGACAGAGGACGTTTAGAAAGGCTGCTAGTTTCCCCAACACACTTCATGGTATGGCTGAAATGGGACCCCTGGAGCAGGCCTCCCAGTTTCTCTTGCCTTAATTTTTCTCTGACCTGCTGCTACTTAGATACTGGTTCTATCCCTACACCCCCCAATCCCCATCCCACCTGCACAGACTTGGGCATTCTATACGCTCAACTCCCAAGTTTAGTTGTTGGGACCCTGTTTCCATTCAGTTAGTCTCAATTTGAAAAATTCTGACCTTCTATAATTGCAAGACCATCATGCATTTGATCTAAGCCACGCCTTCTGTTTGAAACAACCCTTTGCCCCATGATGGGTCAGCTCCCACTCAGTCTTCACGACTCCCTAAGTTGACACGAAGCCCTTTCCCCTCTGGCTTCCAATCATGACATTTATTCTCAAGATCCCAAAAGGGTCCTTCATGTCATTGTTTCTCCAACTGAGTGTGACGTCCTGATGGGTGGGATCTAATCTAATTAATTTTTGTTGGCCTTCAGCCTGGCACATATTATAGACTCAATAAACACACTTAGCTACGTTGTTTCCTCCTATTTTAATTCCATTTTTGTGTATTGTGTTGACAATAGACATCGGGAAACATCAACTCTGTCTATAAATGTACAATTAAGTGGCATTGATTACAGTCCTTGAATTGTACAACCAAGCTCACCCTTCTTTTGTGAGTCGTTCATCCCATTAACATGAGCTCTCTGTCCCCTGAGGTTCCTATCGAATCTCCCAGTTGCTGTTGCTACTTCGCCTCTACGTAGTTCTTAAAAGAGCATAATGCTCATAGCAGGCTTTCTCTTCTAAGTACGCTATTAAATAGCTAAATTGTTGTTTGGTTTCAAGAAGACTTCAAGGGACATTTTTATTTTAAACGATCTCAGGATCATCATTCTGGGGTTCATCCAGCTCACTTGGCTCCAGAAACTATGAAGTCCATGAGAGTATGTGTGAAGTTCTGTTTTGCATCTCTCCCCTTCTGATCAGGATTCTCTTACAGAATTTTTTATCTACTTCTGTCTCCACGGTGGCTTCTTCCAGATTATTATATTATCAGCTATTTTTGAACATCTTATTGTGGTTAGATGAAAGTTTACAAAGCAAATTAGTTTCCCATTCAATTATTTATGCACGTTTCATGACGTTAGCTGCAATACCTTCAGTGTAATAGCACGATTCCCATTTCCCACCTCAGTTCCCCGTTTCCAGTCATCTCTCTTCCCTGCCTCTTCCTGCTTCCTGAGCTTTAGTCTGGGGCAAGCACTGGCCTCTTTGTCCAGTATGGTCGGTTATTTCCACGGTGGCTTCTTGAAGAGCTTTAACACTGGGCACAAGTAACAGAAGAGTTCAATTATTGAGCATATTTCTTCATGGAGTAGTTTTTTAAAAATTAATATAACCATCATCATTTTTATTATAAAATAGAAGACCTAATAAAAAGGAGAAAAGTCTGGAGAAAGGTATTAGCCTAGACTCTAGTCCAGACTCAGCCACTCACTAGTAGTATGGGAATATATGGAGGTATCCCCCCCAAAAAAAGAATTATGCTTGGCAGAGGGGAGCTTTCTTAGTACACACCCCACCCCACCCCTGCCCTCCCAGGCAAGCATTGAGCAACTCGCTCTGAGTTAGTGCACCCAGTGGCATCACCTGGGATGGGTCTCTCTGGTCACAGTGAATTTTTTCATAAAAGCAGTTTCCCTCAAACCTCATTTTTTTTTTTTTGGTGATGGCTGATTTAAGAGAACAGTGTGTGCCTGGGAAATTTTGTTTCCTGCTCGGGAAAAATACCGCCTCAGAAACTGTTGTGATGTTGAGCATGGCTTACAAGGACAACACTACAGTGAACCCTCGTTTATCGCGGTTAATCGGTTCTAGACCCTACCGTGATAAATGAAATTCCGCGAAG
Source organism: Echinops telfairi (assembly GCF_000313985.2). Taxonomy (NCBI): domain Eukaryota; kingdom Metazoa; phylum Chordata; class Mammalia; order Afrosoricida; family Tenrecidae; genus Echinops; species Echinops telfairi. The sequence goes on along the minus strand of NW_022103968.1, from coordinate 33,209,833 downwards.
TAGGATTCCTTATTTGTAAATCAAATATTTTCGTAGTTAGAGCATACAGGACATGAAAAAACACCCTTTAGTCACCATTACACTCGTATTACCCAATTTATTAAACGAAAAAGGGAAAATACAGTAAAACATTTTGGACGTTACAATTACCATTTATTATTTATTATATTATTTATGGCATCAAGCGTGTACAGTATGAGCCAATCAATGGCAATAATGACAGAGCATGCGCTGTTACGCAAAAACCGCGATAGAGTGAAGCCGCGGAAGTCGAAGCGCGCAGTGGCGAGGGTTCACTGTATAGGAAACACTCAAGCATATGAATGGTTTTCTCGATTCAAAAAAGGTGACGTATTAATTAATGACAAAACTCATTCTGATGTCTGTCAACTTCCAGAACGGACAAAAATGTCGACTCACGGTGCATTTGGAGTTTGTTCCACCGGGTCAGACTGTTAATCAAATTTTCTCTTTAGAGGTTCGGAAAAGATTGCATAACAGTGTGCAATAAAAAAGGCTTGATTTGTGGCTGATGGGGACTGGTTTTGACACCACAACAATGCACCTGCTCATGAGCAGCCTTCTCCGTGTGCTAGTTCTGGGCAAAAAGCAGCATGCCTCTCTTGCCCCACACACCTGACTCACATGACCTCACTCTGTGCAACTTCTTTTTGTTTCCTCAAATGCAGAGGGACATGAAAGGACAGTGATTTGACAATGTAGAAGAGGTGAAGAAAACAATGGAGGGAGTGCTGTCAGCCATGCAAAGAGATGAGTTTGAAAAATGTTTCCAAGAATGAATCGCAGATTTGACAAATGTATGAAGTATAACAGAGAGTACTTTGAAGGTGATAAGGTTGTTTTGTTAAAAAGTTAAAAGACATAGCTTTGAGGGAAAAAATTGGTCTTTCTTTCGAGGGGGGTACGCCCTTGTATGTTGCCTTCCCCCTCTCACAGGTGATAGTGAGGATTTGTATCAACTTGACAAGGCCAGGATTCTCAGAGGTTTGACAGTTAAGATCTAGTAACACCCCTCAGCCTGAACTGACATATGTAATCACAACCAATTACTAATACGAAGATGAAGGTGGGATGCAACAGCCTGACTCAGGTCACAGCACTGATGCAATCCATTGAAAAGAAATTTCCTCAGAAGTGTGGTCTACTTCCAGTAGATGTAGACACTGTGGGAGAGCTTGCTGCCTTCATGCTAGGTCTGAATCTTCCAACTGACGCATCAACCCCTGGTTCTTTGAACTTGAGCCAACGGCCTGCCACATCGCCTGCTGATGGGGGAAGCCTTCAGAGCCCTGCCATCTGCCCTGCTGACCTTGATTGCATCACTTCTGTAGTAGTTGCCGATCTGTGGTCTTCCTGCAATCTCGAGTTCACCAGTGGAAAAGCTTCCAGCTTAACATCTGACCCACCAACTTGGGGCTTGCCCATCTCTACAATGGTGAGAGCCATTGCCTTAATATCCACTGCTCTATATCCAGACATGTATGTTTCACTGGCTTGGTTTCTCCAGAGAATGCAACCTATAAGGGCTACACACTCCCCAGGAGTAAAATGGCTTAGAGCTACACACACAAACACTGTATCTAAAAACTACTGAAATCTGAATATGGTCCGTCAATTGTACCACTGACAATTTCGCGGTTTCAATGTTGTCGAGTTATACACAATATCACCATTGGAGAAAATTGGATAAAGAATAGGATTTTTATCAAAGACCCAGAACAAAAAATATCATTGTGAATGAGTGGGGGGAGTCCAGAGTGGTGACCCAAAGCCCATCTTAGGCAATTGGGCATCCCTTTACAGAAGCGTCATGGGGAGCAAACGAGCCAGTCAGGGTGCAGTTAGTACTGATTAAACACACAACTTTCCTCTAGTTCTTTAATGCTTCCCCCCCACCCCCACTATCACGACCCCAATTCTACCTTACAAATCTATCCAGACCAGAGCATGCACATGGGTACAGATAAGAGCTGGAAACAGGGAATCCAGGACAGATAAATTCCCCTCAGGACCAATATTGAGAGTAGTCATACTAGGAGGGTAAGGGTAAGGTGGGAGTAGAAAGGGGAAACCGATCACAATGATCTACCTATAACCCCCTCCCAGGGGGATATCGGTCAGTATAAGGCATGAAAATAATAATAATAATTCATAAATTATCAAAGGTTCATGAGGGAGGGAGGGGGAAGGGGAATTGAGGAGCTGATACCAAGGGCTCAAGTAGAAAGCAAATGTTTTGAAAATGATGATGGCAACAAATATACAAATGTGACACAATGGATGGATGGATGGATGGATGGATGGATGGATGGACTGTGATAAGAGTTGTATGATTCCTCAATAAAATGACCAAGAAAAAGAAGAACCCTGCTGGCCAGAGAATCAACCATCTTTCCCAAGTTTGATAACATGGGGTAAGGCCCCTCCTTTCTAACTTAAAGGAAGTTATAAAAAAAAGAATAGGATTTTTGCAACTTCCTGTGAGCCTATAATTATTTTAAGTTAGGAAGCCTTAAAAAAAGTAAAGATTTCACACTTGAAAACTTTCAGAGTTGAGGCTTCTCCTTAAAATCTGGAAGCTCTGGTACACGAGGCCCCAAGGGCCCCAGTGGGAAGACTGGTCGTAGCTTCCCTTCAGGGGACGAGAATGGCTCTCAGATCCAGGCCCCGAACAGCGAAGCTGAGCATCAGGTGCCACTTATCATGGTGCTTGCACAGTTTCCTCTTAGAGAAGAGAAATATTTCTCTATCAACAGCAGGATGAAAGCTAGATCAAAGGGGGTCTTATGTTTCCAGGAAAATAAAAAAAAGGAGACCACAAATGTTTTGTCAAAGCAAAGAACATTCCTTCAGTTCAATTTGCAAGCTCCCACCCTTCATCCTGTGTTACCTGCCGGATCTTTGAGCCATTTGAGGTTTGGATTCCTGGCCTCTAACTCCTTAGGACCCTATTACTTACTCTAAGTCAGCAATAAATTTTAAAATCAAAACCACTGGATAAGAAAACAACTTAAGGACACAGTATCCCGTTCTCCTCTAAATAGTTTGCTTCTTTTATCTCGCCTTTCCTGAGAACACAGGGTCTCAGCCACCAAAAGCGCAGGTGTCACCCCCTTATGCAGAGGCCCATCCAGCTAAACAGGCAGGATTTCTTTTCTCCATTGGGAAGCGAAACAGCCCTCAGGGTATGCATTCCCCACCTTTCCCACCCAACTGCCCCTCCAGCTGCCAAAGAACGTGCTTAGAATAAAATTGTCCCTACAAAGTAACAGGGAACCCCAGGAAAATTGCTCTGTGCCATCGTTTTCAACCCAGCCTCACGGAAGAGTCAGGGGTGTGTGGGGGGTGGGGGGGGTGGCAGCCTGACACAAGGAAGTACATATCTGTGAGGCTCATGCAGACTGCCCCTGCCCAGACTCATCCTCCGGTGTTGGGGAATCGGTGGTCCAGACAATGAGCACCCGTGTTACCTCAGGCCACCAGGTAGGGCACACCCCAGGAGACGTCCCCAGCTGAGAGCTGCCAGAGCTGTGCTGCCCTGCACACTAACACTGGTCCCATGTGGCCCCTAGGCACCTGAAACATGGCTCAACTTGCCACATGTCAGAATGTAACATACCCAGTGGACTTGGGATTAATTTTGACTGGTGGTGACTCTGCTTGCAGAGCTACGCTTCATGGAGTATTCAACGGCCGATTTGTGGGTAGTAGATCACAAAGGCTTTCTCCTAAGGTACGTCCCCATCGACTGGAACCGCCAACCTTTCAGTTAGCAGTTGAGCGCTTTATCATTTGTGCTACCTAAGGGCTCTGGAAATTAACCTAGTACCTGGTATCAACTTCACCTGTTTCTTTTCACTTTTTATGGTGGCTTTTTGGAAGGATACTTAAATTAACACATAAGAGGAGTACATCAAAAAGTTCTTGAAAAAATAATGGAATTAGGCAATGTCATGCAAAATATTCATCAAAGAATCATGTTTAAGGAGACCATCATTTCTCTAGCATGGGAATTACAAACACGATGTTGCAGACGAGCCAAGTGCTCAATTTCTGACAGTTCGGGTTCCTCACCTATACATGGGCATGCTGACAGAGGGCACCTGGGCTACAGGGAAGAATAAGTAGAATAGGGTAGCTCGAAGCACCTGGCCTCCTCCCACACCTGGTCCACCTGCACTTTCTGGAAGAATGTGAACTCAGGATCTCTGGGAGAGCTGGATTTACTAACCACCAACTGCAGCGGCTGCTAAAGACATGGTGGTTCTCACCTGGGGACTCCCAAGCCCGCAGGTTCTGACTACTCTGTCCAGGTCACATGGGTCCTGCATATGAAGTATTCAGAATATCCCCAGAAACACGGACACAGCTGAGGAACTGCAACACCATCACAGTGGGCTTTGGGACTTGTCTGGCCCTCAGCAAGGCAGATGGGCCTGGACAAGCCATAGGTGGCTCATGGAAAGGTCCGGAACTGACCAGAGGCCATATCCCTGCGAGGCTACCTTCCTGAGATCCTTCCTCTGTCCTGGAAATGGTGTCAGAGTCCAGAATGCAACTGGTATTTCCTGCCTTCACACAGGCCCCTTAAGAGAGTCCAAAAATATGCACCATTTAAGGTGCCCAATAGACTTGTCAAGCAGCCACGAAAAAGACTGTGGTGCTGTGTAACTTGTAAGAGAGCCCTCTTTCCGCCCTGGGCCGTGTACCCAACTGCACCAGCCCTTACGTGAATGTTCTCGATGTCAGCCCAACCCTTCAGGGTCTCTGTAGAATCCTTTTTCTTGCTCTCTTGAGCACCAACAGAAAGAGGCCAGGTCTGCCATGCACAGACCTTCAAATTCCATCGCTGTTTATTCTGGGGCCTTTCACAGCACGAAGCGGTCATCTTACTAACTGGCTGGGCAGAGCACACAGTTCAATTTGACAGCACAAAGCATTCTCTTTAACTAAACCAGTCACTGCTCCATCCTTTAGTTTAAACATTCTCTATGTGGAACCACCACCATCTCAAGCCTGTATAAAAGAGCAATTGGGTGGAGGGAGCCCCCCCAAAATGAAAATATCCTTTCCCTATTCTATTTCTGATGGTAACACATGGCCATGAACATCAGCCCTGTCTGTCCTGCTTATGAATCTTTTCCTTTGCCCTTTGAGGAAATGCAATCTGCATGAATTGCTACATCTCCTCAATCCAAGCTGCCGCAAATCATTTTTGGAAATAGGGTATAAAATGAATAAGCACAGCATCTGAGAACTCTGATGTATTTCTCTATTTTCAATTCAGGAAAACGTTCTGGGGTTCTTCAGAGTGGTGTAACCCAAACTTAGAGGATACATAGACCCTAGCACATCAGTCCTGGGCCCCAAGACCCTCACCACAGAGCATTCCCCCTAAATCACCCACCTTCCAGAATCTGATCCTCACATTCAACTGCCCCACGATCTCCCTGTCTCCCAACTAGACCAGGCCAGTGTAACCTAAAAGGGTCTTCATGTAGTTCATCTCAACTTGATAGCCATACAAGCAAATACTCTTGCCCAATGATAATAAAAAATGCATTCAAAATGCTGTTAGAGGTCTCTATTGGACACCAACGGGAGGGAATTCAATTCTTGGAGTATAGGAAACTATCTTAAAAACCCTTCCTCCTCTTTCTCTGCCACGTGGTATCCCCCTCTGAAAATGCCCAACTCTAACTTGGAGCCTTGGTGGCACAGTGGTTAAGTGCTCAGCTACTAACCAAGAGGGTCAGCAGTTTGAACCCACCAGTGCCTCTCAGGAGAAGGATGTGCTAATCTGCTTCTTGAAGATCACAGCACTGGCAATCCTATGGGGCAGTTCTACTCTGTCCTATGGGCTCCCTGGGTTGGAGTCGATTCTACAGCAACGGGTCACTCTCCAGCTTCCCACACCCCAACGCCCAACTCCGAATTGCTTCCTTCTTTTACGTGACTTCCAAGTCTTCTCTCCCACCCTGTCCAGATACATGCTTTCTCTCTCTCTGTCTCTGTCTCTCCCTCTCACCAGCCCACGCTAGTCTCCAGTCCTCCAGCCCAGCCTCTGCTCTTTACCCAGACTCTCTATGAAAACAGCCCAAGACGAAACAGGGAGGGTAAAGGGAGAGTGGGTAGGAAAGAGGGAACCGATTACAAGGAACTATATGTGACCTCCTCCCTGGGGGACAGACAACCAAAAAGTGGGTGAAGGGAGACGTCGGACAGGGCAAGATATGACAAAATACCCATTTATAAACTATCAAGGGCTCATGAGGGAGGGAGTATTGGGGAGGGAGCGGAAAAATGAGGACCTAATGTCGGGGGATTTAAGTGGAGAGAAAATGTTTTGAGAATGATGTACAAATGCGCTTTACACAATTGATGTGTGTATGGATTGCGATAACAGTTGTATGAGCCCCTAATAAAATGTTTTTTAAAAAAAAAGAAAACAGCCCAAGAACTGAGCTAATCAAGAGAGCACAGGAAAAGCTCAGAAAGAGAAGACAGTAGAGCAGTGGTTCTCAACCTTCCTAATACCGCGACCCTTGAATACAGTTCCTCATGTGGTGCTGACCCCCAACCATAAGATTATTTTCATTGCTACTTCATCACTGTCATTTTGCTCCTGTTATGAATCAGGCGACCCCTGTGGGTCGCGACTCACAGGTTGAGAACCACTGCAGTAGAGAGTCCAGGGAACAGTCGCAATGGCATATGGGAAGGGGTGGGGAATGGGACAGGCAACTGCCCTGTGCTAAATGTCCCAACTCAGATATGCTGGGCCCTGTGCTTCAGGACAAAAGAAAAAAGCTTTTCTACCCAGCTTGCCCTCCATGGGACAGCGAAGCACAGCTATTAAACATACCGGTAACCTTGACTCCCAATGCTCACAGGGCCTGGGTAGATCCAACAGTGCATGGACTGGAATCAAGAAGTCTATGGAGAGCCCTATTTCCCACGCTCCTGCCTGCAGCAGAGATTCGTCGTGGCGCGTGGAGAAGCCCATCAAGATCTCCGACTGTGGAACTGCAGCCCTACAGCCATGAGTAATTTCTGCGGCGGCTCTGCTTACCCAATGGTCCTTCCCTTCATACACCACCCACTGAGCTCTGGCAGCGCGTGGGAGAGTGAGGAGGGCAGGGGAGAAATTGTGATGATGGCACAGGCCCAGCCCCAACTTTCCAGGAAGCAAGTAGAAGAGCTGAGCGCCGTACAATGAAAGAAAAAACCCCAAAGCCTGGTAAGGATGGTGTCTGGTTCCCAAAGGAGTTAAAAACCAAAGCTCCATTGGGGCACTGATTGCAATGAATGGCACATGACCATATACCCCCATCCAGGGGAAAGAACAACAGAGTCCAGAGGGGAAGGGAGACAGTGGTTGGTGCAAGATTTGAAAATAATTAACAATCTACAATCTATCAAGGGGCCATGAGGGTTGGGGGGGGGGAGTGGAGGGGGGAGGGAAAAAAAGACGAGTTGATCCCAAGGGCTCAATGGAAAGTAAATGTCTAGAAAAGAACGATGGAATATATGTATGACTATGTCGGATACAACTGATATATGGATTATAACAAGAGTTGTAAGAGCCCCCAATAAAATGAATGATCATAAAAAAAATTTTTTTAATTTTTAAGCCATAGCAGTCGATCTAATTCACGGAGACTCTACAGAGTAGAATTTCTCCCAACACGTGTCCAAGGCTGCCAGTCTGTTGGGAAGCTTACTACCACATCTTTCTTCCATGCAACAACTTGGTGGGTTCGAACTGTGGATCTTTGGGTAGGCAGCCAAGTGCTATAATCGTTGAGCCACCAGGAGAGCCACTCATGGCACAGTAGAAAGAATGCTAACCTATGTTGTGCTTCTGCCGTGTTGTGACCTGGGGCAAATGTCTAGACCTCTCTGGGTCAGTTTCCATTCTTGCAAACAGAGAAGGCTGGCCGTAAGTAAGCCAAGTTTCCTTCTACTCTTAGCACTGATCCTCCGCCGCTTGGTGATTTGAAGGATCTCTACTGTGGGAAATCACGAACAAACAAGGGAGAAACAGAAAGGGAGACGAGACAGGGAGCATCAACTATCCCCACATCTTAATTAATACCGGTAACTGACTGTGCTCTAAGAAAATACTCCCTGCCAGCGTCAAAAGCTGCAGTGGCCAAGTGTGTGGTCAGCGGGCACGGGTCAGGTTCTGGGCCCATGAATCTTCCAACAGAACAATGCGTGCCTGTGCTTCCAACAAACCACTTGCTTACAGGTCACACTGAAGACGCATCAAAGGCCCCTCCATGCCCTGTGAAGGGTGCAGGCAGGAATCATTGTCCCTGGTTTGCAGATGAGAAACAGGCTGACAAGTATGAGTAACCCTCCAAGTCACGTGGAGGTGGCAGAAGCAGGAGAGAAGTCCAGATCATCTGATTCTCCACCTAGCATTTAAATGTCAGTGAGGTAACTGTGTGGGATTCCCAGGAGCTTGGACCCTTTAAACCTCCCACACAGATACACCTAACTGGTCCAAGATGCCGGGGAGGATGCTGAAAAGAAGCAGAGCCAAAAGTGGCCTGTCCTTCCTCCACCACCTTGACAGATTGGTCACCGGCTTAGGGTTGGCATCCGCCTGTTCTCCTGTGAAGTAGACAAATTGTGGTCTTTAAGCAATACAGAATCAGTACTCTAGAATTCAAGATCTGAACCTGGGGTCCAGCTAAAATCATTTGTAAAGACCATACCATGTTCTAAATTTGTACCCAAGGGCAAGGGATTTAAAGATCGGCTTTCTACTCCCATAAAGAGTTACAGTCTCTGAAGCCCACAGCAGCAATTCTTCCCTGTCCTATAGGGTCGCCGTGAGTTAGAACTGGATCGATGGCAGTGAGTTTGAGTTTAATTATTGCCTGCTAGCTTCTTCATCTGTAGAACGGGGGTAAAAGCAGCACCTGCCTCGCAGGGTTAGGATGAGGATTAATTGAAATAAACACGGAAGTGCTGAGCACAGTCTACAACCTCAATGCCGGTTGCTATCATTATAATTCTCAGGAGAAAGGGTCCAACGTTGCATCAGATTCTCAGAGAGGTTCATGACCTACCCAAAATAAGGAACCCTTGTTCTAGACACCGTCCATGGGCTGGAAATGAGGCCATCTTATAAGAAGGGTCTGACTCACCTGGCTTCCTCCTTTCTTCCAAAGAAAGGCATCTAGGCTTTCTGTGGCCCTTACTCCTAAGAAGGCAGAAGAAAAGGAACTGGGCCTGCACGGGGGCACTAAATAGTTGTTACTGGGTCTGGGAAATAGCTCCTCATAACTTTTAAAAGCTCGAACTAAAAGTGCTAAATTAGGAAGAAGTCTAAATCCAAGTTTGAGAATGAACCCAGACCCCTCCTGGTGGGTCAGGGTGTAGCAGTAGGAGCTTCTAACATGGTGGCCCAGTCCCTCCATTCCAAGCATCTGGGTGCTTTCCCTGCACCTCCTCCTGGAGAGCTGTGAAAAGCAGAGTGCACGAAGTCCCGCTGAACAGGAGGTAGGGTGCTGGAATGTGCAAATGATCCGGCAGTGAGCTTCTGGTCTGGAAGGAGCTGATCAAAAATGAGAAAGAGTAAAGGGAAAGGGTAGGGAGAGGGACCCAAAGCCTAGCTTCAAATTTTGGACAAGTGACTCAATCTCTCTGGACCTCAGTTTCCCCAGCTATAAAACTGGAGAGGTGAGTTAACTAAGAGCCCTCACTTCACAGAGGAGTTATGAAGATCAAATACAATCATCCATGGAGACATTTAAGGATCCCAGGGGGCACTATCAAATAAGCATTGGACTGCTAACTGGAAGGTCAGCAGTTCAAACCCACCACCTGAGAAAGAGAGGCTACCTATTCTCATAAAGACCTACGGCCTCTAAAACCTTGCACAGGATCACTGAGTGGAAATCGACGCCACAGCAGTAAGCTGGGGGTTTTATGTAGACAGTTAACCTAGAATCTGACGCATCATAAATGCCGATCAAGTAATGCTAATTCGTAATGCTCTCCATGGTTTGTGCTTGGCTGCCAACCTAAAGATTGGTGGATCAAATCCATCCAGTGGCACCAACGAAGAAAAGTCCTGGTGATCCATTTCTGTTAAGGCTGCAGTCCAGAAAACTCCATGGACGGGAGCTCGACTCTGTAACACACCTGGACAATAAGTGGGACAGCATGCTCACTCTGATACGATGATACGATGATGCAGGGTACAAGTCAACAGTCATGATGCCTCACTACACTATTTATCTGGGGTTGTTTAGATGCTGTTGCATTCAAAACAAAATCAAAGTAGGCTTGTGGGAAGAAACACCAGTACCCGAGGGATGCAGGGATGTGGGCCTAGAACATGGAAAAGTCCTGACCGCAGAATCCAACCCTGAGGCTTCAGCCTGAAAAGTGCCACACAGGAAGCCGCGAGAGTAGAGAACAGAGCTTTGAGTCTAACAGCAGGGTGAACTCAAACAGCACGTCTTCACTCTTACCCGAATACAACAACAACTCCATAAAGTACCTATGATTAATCAATACGTGCTACTTAATAAACTCAGTGTTGCTTTAGTTCGTAGGTTCTCAAAACTGATTTGGCTTACTGACCAAATTATTCAGCCCCTCCCCCTGCCGCAAACCCCACCTCCACCAAAGCCTTGTGTACTATAGCCCACAATCTAGGATAAATAAAGTATAATTATCTGTTTCTGCAGCACCCACCCCAAACCCTGGATTGTTGTAGCATATCCCCACCCTTAGCCCCACCCCCGGGATGGTAGCACCTACTTTGGGAAACACTGAATTAGATGAACTATTTCAAACCAAGAAATACTATGAAAGAGGGGTCTTTGATGACCATGTTCCAGGCAATCCTGCCCCCACCTCCCTAACGTTCAATCTGTCACCCGTATTCTTCACTATTTCATCCCAGTGGCGGACTGGGAATGAGTCTGAAAGCAAACACATTTCTCTTCAATTAATTTTCTCTAATACAAGAGTAATCCATGCTCATCATGGAAAACAGGGAAAATAAAGGAAGTCTCGAAAGAAACACAATAATCTAACCACCGAAGCTCACATGATTCATTGCTGCAGTCTCCCTTGTGCTTTCCGTCTTTCTCTCCTTATTTCTTAAGGTAAATCATTTAAGACTTAAGATCACACTAAGTTTCCTAAAATGGCGAACATTTCTGAAATGCTTGTAAAAGCAGCAGTCAGGAAAAGTTTAGAACTGGTTGACAAACATAGACAGTGCAGATCACACACACACCACACACACACACACACACACACACACACACACGCATGCACGTGTTCCGGCTCTGCCTCCCAAAGGCCTCTTAAACTCTCAAACAATACAGGATGGCCACTATGGTAACCTTTAAATGAAGAAGTTTAAACTTAGAGGATTTAAAATAAAAAAAAAGAACCCCACCCACCTAAACAATGCTCTTTTAAATATCAAAAAGTCTAGCATTTCAAACAAGTATTTTTTAAAACATGTTAAAAAAAAGAACCCAAAACACTATGTGATGTGTTCCTTGGCATGAAACTAGGTCAGCTCCTGGTAGGGTGCCAGGATGGAATTTCAAAAGATCCTGTAATTATGCCTCAAGTCACTGATACTGTTCTATCAGACTCAAATAAATCAAAATCATAATGAAGTTGAAAAACAAAACAAAACCGCGCTGGCAACACATTTAGTGCCTAGAAAATACGAGTCTTCACCACCGCCTTTTATGGCTCCTTCATACAAACCATTCTGCACACAGCTCTGCCAGAGCAAAAGAAAGGGTCACTTGTTGACTAGTTTCAACGACTACACCCGAGTGATTTTTGCAAAGATAGTGAAAGGATCAGAGGGAGGAGGAGAACAGAACAGCTAGCCACATGTTAGACTGTTTTTACCAAAACTCAAATGTGCACTGAGAAGATACTTGTTATTGGTAAATAAATACAAAACTGGTCCTCCTGGCCAGTCCTATCTCAATGCAGGTGGGTGAGGACTTGCGGAACGGTGCAGACACTTCTTTAGAAGGGAGCGAGGGGTAGGTTCTACGTTACCAAGTCAGCAGCACCTCCCCTAAGAGCCTGAAATGTGGTGCTCTTCACCAATATGCTATCCTTTCGTCAAAAAGATACACATCTTTTGTCTCGTGAAATATGACCACCTCCAACTGGAAGATCTCAATAATTGAAATGTATAAGCTATTTCACTTTGGATATGCTATCAGAAGGAATCTGTCCCTTGAGAAGAACATCATGCGTAGGACGGTGGAAGGTCAGAAAAAGGAAAAAGAAGAGGCTGCCCTTCAATGAGGTGGATGGACCCAGTGGGTGCATCAATGACTTCAAACACAGAAATACATGATTGGGAGGACAGCACTCTGCTGGACTGCTGTGAGTCAGAACCAACCCGACCAAACCCAACAACAAATGTGGCCTTCAAGTACAGATGTTTAAGTAGGGTTCTTACTTTATACCTTAACACACACACATATCCATACATGCAAACAGAAATCTTAAAAATACAGAAAGAGCTACATGGAAAATGGGGGTCACACAGAAACATTAAGTGGCATCCAAGCCAAAGAGTTGACCGCCAGACGCACAGGACGACAAGACACTTGTGGAATGAAGAAGACTGGATTTGTCAACATGAGGAAAGTTCCAGGAAACCATGTCCCTAAAGCAGGTCCCTCGGCACACGGGGTCCACATCGCTAAAAGTTCACATGAGGTACATGGAGGGAGTAAAAGTCACTTGCTCCAACGTGCTTTTGCCTCTAAGCCTTCACGTTATACTGCTTATGCCAGAGTAAGCGTATCTGCCGACTAAGTTTTACCAAACAGCATCCTCAAGGCTACCCTCAATCTTAGATAGAAACCTACATGAAGGGTGTCAGTTCAGTAACAGAGCCTTACAATCAGAAGGGTCCTCCAACATTGGAAAAGATGGCTTCCTTGAAAGACAGTCGTTACTGAAGGCATGCAAGCAAAGTTGTACACATTACGAGGCTTCTATTGCCTCTTATAACTCTAAGAGTCGTTATGTAGCTCAGAAGCCAGGAGGACATTGCCCTGTTAGCTGCTCTTGTACGTCATCAATGAGAAAGAAGGTAAAATCAATCCCCTCCCTACACCCCACTGAGACGTCTCTAGAAGAACTAGAAAGGGCCATAAATAGAGGTAATGGACAGGAAGTGGGAGTCAAAAACTAGGGAGAAACAGGATGAGCCTGAAGGCACACCCCCTGGACATGAACAAAGAATCCGGAGGTGCTTATGGGGTGGACCCACAAAGTGAAACTAGCCGGGACTTGGAGTGCAGTCTACATGCTGAATCCCTGAAACTGTATTGGCGCAGCTCTTTTGCAAAGGTGGCACAGGAGCTTCATACCCATTCCTACTGGGCCACGGGCATTTCAGCCACTGGTCCACATCCCAGAGACACCATCAGTCATGTACCAAAAGAAGCCACTTGGTGAGTGTGTAGTGGAACCACACACTTTCAAATAAACCAGAGTCCACAGGCAAACAGTCCACAATTCATTGAGCTGGTAGGGTTTTTTTCCCCCTCTGAATTCTACTTTTATGATAAAAGCAAAGCACAGTACAAGAAGACCAAAATTTGAAACTTGGTCCAAAAAACAACCTCCAGGAGGTTCTCTGAATGCAATCCGGTTTCCGACAAGCCCCTGGTTTAATTTAGTCCAGAGCGCTTATGCCAACATGTGCCCCAGTCATGCCTGTAAGTTAGAATTTTGGCCCAGACTTTAAAAGTCTGCTGGCGAGATCTCAAACAGCTAACGGATATGGATGTTACTCCATGTAAGGAAACCTTTTCCCTCTGGGATAAAACAAGACGCTCTTGACTTTCAGAGGCACAAGACAAGACTGTTTTTCCTCCCAAAGGAGGGGGCTGGGGCATGAGGAGGGGGAGGCAAACTAAATCTTCATCTTCCATGGTGAGAAATCAACCTCCAATGCCCAAAAGTGGCAAAACACGCATGTTATTTAAAAAGAAGGGAGTAAATACTAAAACAATGAGCTAAGATTTCTAAGTGACTGCCAGTGAGGAGTGACGCAGGGCTGAAGGGACAGACAGTGCACTCCTGCAGAACCAACGGACTCGACTGATTTGATTCTTGACACTCTGCATATGACATTTTCTTTTTTTTTTTTTT
>NW_022103968.1:33169655-33193531 GCF_000313985.2 Echinops telfairi | reverse complement strand
TGTGCTCTGGTCAGATATATCCTTCTCCAGAAGCTGCAGATTCAGTGCCATCGTTTGAGATACATTCTTCTCAGGGGAGGGGCAGGCATCCACTTGCATATGACATTTTCAAGGGAAGAAAACCTCCAACATTTTTTTAACGGACAAAAAGGGCTAGACACATAATTCCAAGTATAAAATATAAAAAGGCAACACTTTCACAGACAAATCGGAATACTATTTACATATTTTCCAGCAAGAGTATTAATTTTTTGCTACTAGAGTATTAAGTTTAATTTTTTTTCTGATTTAGGTGAGATTGTTCATGATTTTAAAAAAAATAACACTGTCTGAAAAACATTTTTTTAGGTCACCCAGAGACAGCCAATAATTGATTTGGGGGGAGGTGGGGGGTCTTTCCTTTGTATTTGATTTTTCAAGCTAAAGGTCTCACATACAAGGGGGTAAAAAAATGGAATTTCCCCCCCCCAAAAGCTATGTATTTAAATTTTTTTACAAAACAACCTTATCACCTTCAAAGTACTCTCCATTACGCTCGACACACTTGTCAAATCTACTATTCCATTCTTGGAAACATTTTTCAAACTCATCTCTTCGCATGGCTGACAGCACCTCCTTCATTTTTTCTTTGTCTCTTCTACGTTGTCAAATCATTGTCCTTTCGTGTCCCTCTGCAGTCGAGGACACAAAAAGAAGTCACACAGAGCGAGGTCAGGTGAGTCAGATGCACCACGTGGGGCAAGATAGGCATGCTGTTTTTTGCCAAAGACTGGTGCACTGAGATGGCTGCGTGAGCAGGTGCATTGTTGTGGTGGCAAAACCAGTCCCCTGTCTGCCACAAATCAGGCCTTTTTTGTCCCACACTATTATTCAATCTCTTCAGAACCCCTAAATAGAAAGCTTGATTAACAGTCTGACCTGGTGGAACAAACTCCAAATGCACTATGAGTCAACATTTTTGTCTGTTCAAGAATCAATTGACATTTCACCATTTTTGAAATGAGAAAACCATTCGTACACTTGAGTTTTTCCCATAGCCCTGCCCTTGTAAGCTGTGCTGAACCTCACAACAGTTTCTGCAGCATTTCTCCTGAGCAAGAAACAATATTTCACAGCCACACGCTGTTCTCTTAAATTAGCCATCATTCACACACAAACAACGAGGTTTGAGCAAAACCGTTTTTACAAAAAAATTCACTATGACCAGAGAGAACCTTCCCAGGTGACACCACTGGATGCACTAACTCAAGAGGGAGTAGTTCGATGATGTTTGCCTGGGGGGCTGGGGGAGGGGCCCTAGCAGGGAAAATGCGTGTACTATGAAAGCTCTGCCCAGTGGAGCTTTTTTCCGTTTGTTGTCATTGGGTTTGTTTGGTGTTTTTTTGGGGGGTGGAATACCCCTCATATTTATTTGTTTCCAGTCTCTCAATAGAAAGCGCAAATAGAAAGGAAGAAATGAGAAGTTTTCCAACACATGTTCAGTTGATCAGACTGGCGAAACTTAAAACTCAATATGGAAGAACCCTAGTGAACCTAGACATGTGCATCATCATGTATGACACAGAATGTGCACCATCATGTATGGCATCTTACAGAACCATCTAGGCTCTTCTCCGACGTCTCCTCTGGGGTTTGCATCTGCTTATATTGCACCTTCAATCAAATCCATTGTCGATAAAACAATTCAGTTTTTGTGTCTTGGCCAGGAACCTCCCCTCTGAAAGTCTTGAGACGACACAGCAGGGCAGAAGGCACATGCACTCACACGATGGTGGAGAGAGGCATTTCTTCTTCCGTCTATGGTTGTATGTACAGAGATTTGTAAAGGACGCTCTTTAACTCGTTTGGGGAAGGTAGTGACTTACTGTTAGGAGTATTAAATTAATTGGACTGTGCTACTTGGGCTTCTGGGATTTTTTGTTTGATTGGTTTTTGTTGTTTTGCGTGTGTGTGGTAACATACAAAACGCCTGCTACTTCAACCGTTTTCTGATGTGTCATCCGAGGCATGAAGTTCACAATCTTATGCAACCATCGCCACAAGCTGCTGGCAAATTTTCTCATCCCCTCAACAGAAACCACGTAACAGTGTGACCTAAGCAGTAACTCCTTATGCCCCCTCCCCACCCACTAATAAGCCACGAATAAACATTTGCCTGTATGCACTTGAGTTTTCTAGATGCCACATAAGTGGGATCACACAATGGTTGCCCTTTTGTGTGTTCCTGCACTCAGCGTAATGTTTTCCAGGTAACTTTTCATCGCATGGTCATTTCTCTTTATGGGTAAATAAGATGACATTTTCAGACTGTATCACTGTATCCATTCACGAGCTGAAGGATGTGATTCACAATCCCACCAGCAATGCACTGGGGTTCTAATCTAACCTCATCACTGCCAGCTCTACCATTTTTCTGGTAGCAGCCCGCCTAACCAGAATGAGAAGGAGCCCCTGGTGAGTAATAATATTAAACATCTTTTTATGTGCTTATTGGCCATTTGATACCTTCTTTGCTGAAACACTTACTCATGCTTCTGTCCATTTGGTGACTGAATTATCTTTTTATTGTTGAGGTGTAGGAGTTGATATATACACGAGAGCGTCAAAAAGTTTGTAGGGAAGTGGAATTAATAGATAATGGAATTTTCCCACAAACTTTCTAAAGAGCCCCTGAACATAACATTGAAACAAGCCCCTCGCTGGACATAAAGGTCTCAAATATTTTTTCCCTGTCCTCCATAAATTGCCTTTCACTTTATTGATAAAGTCCTTGAGTGCACTAAAATTATTTTTATTTTGATAAAATTCTATTTTACCTATTTAGTTCTAAGAGTTTCATGGCTCTGGTCCTTACATTTGAGTCACTGACCCATTTTGAGTCAAATTTTATACATGATGTAAGGTAGGGATCCAGCGTCAATCATCCACATGTAGAAATCCAGTTGTTCCCAACCATTCACTGAAAAAGCTGAACAGCCTTGTTGCCAATCGAGTGATGTAAGAGTTTATTTCTGTGCTCACGACTGTATTACTTTGGTCCATACATCTATCATTGTACCAGTATCAGAGCTTTTCAATACTGTAGCTCCATGGTAATTTTAAAACTGGGAAATGTGAGTCCATTTATCTTACTCTTTTTCCAGATTGCTCTGGCTATTCAAGGGCTCATAAGAATTCCATATAATTCCTTGAAAAACAGCCATAACACACTACAGAT
This sequence comes from Echinops telfairi, assembly GCF_000313985.2. Classification (NCBI taxonomy): domain Eukaryota; kingdom Metazoa; phylum Chordata; class Mammalia; order Afrosoricida; family Tenrecidae; genus Echinops; species Echinops telfairi. The sequence goes on along the minus strand of NW_022103968.1, from coordinate 33,190,314 downwards.
ATATATGCATAATCAGTTCTCAGCACTATTCACCCAGCAAAAAGATGGGAATAACCAAAATGCCCATTGGTAGAAGAATGGATAAACAAACCCTGGTGCACACACACAACAGAATACTACAAAACAGAATGCTACAGATGAATCCGCGGGACATCTCATCACACGGATGAACCTGAGGGATGCTATGCCGAGTGAAATTAGTCACACACAAAGGACAAGTATTGTTGGAGACCACTATCCATCAAGCAGGAGAGAAAAGAAATCGTACTAACTGGGCAGAGCGGTGGGAGGTCTGAAGAGTCATTAAATGTGAAACTGATGATCTGGCTCTGTACATCTTCACCTAATTCACAATAAAAAGCTTTAAAGACAAGGGGGAGTTGAAATCCACGTAAATTTGAGGGTTGATTTTTCCATCTCTCCAAGGAAGGCTATTGGAAATTTGAGAAGAATTGCATTAAACCTACAGGTCACTTTGGGTAGTACTGACATCTCTGGAGGGTTGCTTCTTATACCGTTATAAATAGCCAAGATTTCATTCCACAAGCACAGGCACGTCAGTCAAGTTGTGCATATTCTGACTACATGGTACATTTACAAACCTGCCTTGAAAAAAAAAAGCAGTGTCATTTTCCCCAAATTTTTCAAACACAGAATCATAGCTGCAGTGGAGGTGGGGAAGGGCCCGAGGTAGGGACCAGTACAGCAAACTGACATCCACCTCCACTGAAAGGGTTTTCATCAGTCTGTCCCCGGGGACATTTCTTTCCTCCTGTTGGCTTCTTTCTTCACCACCATCGTCACACGGCACCCGCTCTCCTCTCCTCTCCTCTCCACGCGACGTCCTTTATTCCCCTTACATATCGATACCTTCTTCCTGCCACTCTTGACTGATGCAACAGAGAACAGATCAGATTCTTACTACCTTTTCCACTCGCCAAACAAAATCTGGTGTTCCTTGTCTTTAGGATTACAACCAAAACAGAGTCTTCCAAGTTATTCACTGTCTAGAGCCCGGATTGCTACCTTTCTTCTCCTCCCTCTTCCTCTCTCTTTTTAACATCAAAGGGCGTCGTAGCCCCAGCCCTATGACCTGATTCGGAAACCTTCAAACACAGCTGTCTGAGAATTGTGCCCGGCCTAGAGACTCCGTGTGGACATGGGAGAGGTGGGAGGAGCTGGCTTCCACGAGGACAAGCCACTGGACTCTGCTTCTGGAGCACGGCGACAGGGTCCCGAGCCCAGCCCAGCACGAACCCCACGTGGGGCAATGAGCAGATCTAGACAGCAAACTGTCAGAGCTATCAGAGCATGCAGCTAAAGAACCACACATCCTTCCATCCCTCGAAGGGCCTGCCTCTTCTGCTCCTCTAAAACTCTTGAGTCTTTTTCTCAAGTGTTTACCTTAAATTGAATCACCCTCCTACACAGATAGGAATTTTTGTTGTTGAAGCCTGGATACTGAATAAATCTTGCAAGATTTGGGAGGTGGGGGGTGGGGCCTGAATGATTCTTTGAAGCACACACTCTCTCTCAGCTCTGAGAGATCTTCATAGTCTACCTGGCTGCGTTCTAGAGCTCCAAAGAGTTGGTTTAATATCTATATATTAAACCCAATCACAAGCATAAACCTTCCACAAGAGACTCCAGAGTAGAAGATGCGCATCTGATGTGGTCATTCAACCAGTACTGCATCCAACTGCGGTCCATCATCTCGTCCTCATGTCCCCATTTCAACCATATGCATGCTCATAATGAGATTCCTCCTGAGAGATGTTTCACCCAAAACCAGCACACGCAGTGCCCTGTTCTGCCTACTTCCGGCTCCGTGTCAAGGAAGGAAATACAAGCCATCAAACATGACTTGTGCTTGGTGAACTTATATTGATTCTCATGCACAGTTCTGCTTCTCAGGAACTATTTCCACAGCCGTGTGGAAGACACGTGGAAGGAAGAAAGAGGAACGGAGGAAGAAAGGGCAAGACAGAAAGGAGGGCAGGCAGAAGGATGTAGGGGGGAGGAAGGAAGGACAGGGGGAGGAAGGATGGAGGAAAGGGAGGAGGAAGGGGAAGAGGAAAGGGAAGAGGAAGGGGAAGAGGAAGGGAGGGAGAAAGAGAAAAACTGGAAGCACGAAACAGGCAATCCCGCTTTCCTCTGGGAAAGGCAGGCAATCGCTCCAGTTCTGAAAAAGAGCCCATAAATTTCCAAACTGTTTTCTGCAAACGACGTAGGCGGGACCGGCTATCAGAGAGCAGCAGGTAAGTTGAATTTTTCTACAGTAGCAAATGCTCCTTTGGGGCTTGCTTCAAACCTGTGTGCGGGCTCTTGGTCCGCTATCAACAAGAAGCTCTTGTGTAACCGGGGTCAGGGGTGACGAGGATGGTGAGGACTCCGCAGAAATCAACCTCAAGTCGCCTTTGAGCAAGAGCTCACCCATCTGCTGGGCCTTGACTCAGCTAAGCTGGACGTGGGGCTGTAAAAGAAGCTCCCATTTAACAACCGGCAGTGGTGCAGCTCCACAGAGGCCTGCAACTCCCTGCTCGGCCAGCAAGGGCTGGAACGACGACCCTGGCTTCCATCAGCACCCATAAGCCACGAGGGAGGCACAATGTCCTGAGCAGCAGTTGGCCAAACACACGTGAGGGGGTGCGGCTGCCAAGCCTTTCATGTTTACCAGGAAGAAAGAGTGTTGATTTTGCAGATTTCTCATGTTTTCACAGCCCGTGTTTTCCCCAGACTGCTTTAAAATGCAATCTGAACAGCACCCCTTTCCTCCATCACGCGCCTTGTACTTCAATGGCTCCATCGGCCTCAGCCCTGGAAACCCTTTGGTTTCCACTGGCCATACACCTAAGATTGGCCGAGTAGAGAGCAGATGATTTCTGCAATGGCAGAGCTGAGCAGGGAGAAGAAAATTAAATTCAGACGTGAGAAGCCTAGCTCAGGCCCCTAGCACCAAGCAAGATCGCAGTGAGCCAGAGAGAAAGAACCACCCAGAAAGGATTCTTCTAGCACCGACCGTCTTAGGGTGGGTGATTAGACTGAACTGACTCCATGTTCTTGTTTTAAAATTAGTCACTCCAAATGAATACTCCGTGGAAATTTTAAAAGGGCTGGCGTGAACTAAGAAGCTACTTTAGACTGAGGGCAAAGGCTGAGCCAGGGAACAAGCCATCTTGCTGGGGGAGACTCTGGCATGCCACCACAGGCGCAATCCCGGCTAGAAAGAGCCATTTACAAAATGCTGAGTGTTTGCCCAGGCCCTTTTGAGAACTGGGTTCTTGGGTTGCTTCCCAATTTTTTTTTTTTAAATACAATCTTCTACATTGTGCGGTGGTGGGGAGAAGAACTATCTCAGGGGTGTGTGTGTGTGTGTCAGAAATATACCCTCAGGAGACACAGGAAGAACGCTATTTGAAGCAACAACCTTTTCTCTCTCTGTCTCTCTCACATATATACTCAACTAGTCATCTGCCGCAAGGGCTGACGCCAGCTAAGCCTGCTGTAGCCGGCAGCTCTGCCAACCACTGCTGCATAGAACAGCCCCCTTCCTGTGGAAGGGCCCTTTGGGGTTAAATTGTCGGGTTTCAGTTTGGGCCCAGACTTGCCTGGGGTTCCCTTGGAAGTTCAATGTAATGGCCTTGCCCCTCCAGGGCCTGTGGCTACAATGGCACTTGATCAAAGAGCGTCTCGATCAAGCCAATTCTAGACACTTATGCCTTGAATGGGGGACCTATGCAAGGATCGAAGTGGTGGTCACTCCCCCCAGAAACTATCCAATGAGCAAGTATTAAGAGGTCTGTGTGCCAACACCATAAATTCCAAGATGCTGACAATGTAATTTCAGAGATAAAATTAGCCCAGTGAAAATTTAATTAGACCACCATATAAGGCAAAAGAAAAGCCAAAAGTCCATCATCGGTCACAGAGAAATTCTGAGAGTAGATCACATGTGGGCTACAAAGGCCACTCAGCTCTGGTCGAGGCCCTGAGATGTGACTGGAGTTTACACGAGTAGAGATGGAAGATGCACCCGGTAAAAGACCTCATCAGACGCCCTCGCTGAAACTGACGTCTTCATCTTCTCAGAGACAGCAATGGCTGGGCCATCTGGTGGTGACCAAGAAAGCAACTGTTCGGGCAAACCAGGGCTTCCAGCCAGTTCTTCCCCAGTTCAGGCATGGCCCACGATGCCAAACCAGAACAGAGCCGAATTTGTCAAAAATATGGATGTTCCGGAACGATAACTGGAATGGGAAAAACGATGAGCTGACGCCCTCCTAGAACTATCATCTCCCTCTCAGAAACAAGGGCCGCAGCACGCACGTGGAGGAGCAAGGACACCCCTGCATGGACAAGAGTCCGAACCCGTGGTGCACTGCTCAAAGACAGCAGCTGACCACACCGATCCCAACGTGGGTGACTCTCCACAGCCCTGCCAATAGTCCAGGCTCCCACATCAGGTTTCTGAAAGGCCTCCCTACACTTACTCTTCCAAGTCTCCCAGCTCAGAGCTTCAACCCATAGATTGATTGATTGATTGATTGATTGATTGGATTTGTCCATTCTGGTTACCTTTCCTGTACACCGGTATTTTACATATGTGAGTCTGCTTTGATTTCACTGTGTCATCAATCATGCCTGAACCAGGTCACACCGGTTTGAAGCCCTGAGTCAAATGCCCTTCCCCTCCCAGCCCCTCTAATTTGTGGGTCTTAGGTAAAGACTCTCAGGAAGGTAACGGTCCATGCAGGAGCTCCCAGACAACTGGAGTAAAAGTTGGGTCCACAACGCGTAGGCCAACTACAAACCAAGTCAACTCCTCTTTGGTTAACTCCTGAACTGCGGTTCTTTGAAACCTGCTTCAGCATGCCTAGGAGCTCTCCAGGCCTGGGAAATTAAAATCTTTGAGAGTGTGAACAGGAAATCTATGCTTTTAAGGGGTAGCTCAATATGCCCCGTAAGCATAAGAATTGCCTGTTTCAACCTGTCCTCATCTGCAATGGGAAATAAAACATTTTTAGACATGTTGATGGCAATATATGTACAGGTGTGCTTAATACAATTGAATGATGGGTTGTCATAAGATTTGTAAGAGCCCCCCCCCAACAAAATGATTAATAAAATAAATAAATAAAAATAATTAAGGAAAAGGATGGTGTCTTAGGAAGAAGACTTTACACAGAAACGACGTGGGAAAAGAAAACGATGACGATGAATTGTGATTCTTCCACCACCACAACTTGGTAAGTCATTAGAGAAGAGGTGACTGTTTTTCCAAGAGCCAAAGAGGGCTTTCGCCTGGGTAGGTCTGGGCCAGCCTCAAGAACAGAGGAGTCGGCCATCTAGCCGAGAAGCAACAAAGCTGACAAGGAAGAAGCACACCAGCCTGTGATCATGAGGTGTCGATGGGATCAGGAATCAGGCATCAAAGACCCAGAGCAAAAAAAGCATATCGATGTGAATTAAGGGGAGGTTGGAGTGGAGACCCAACGCCCATCTATAGACAGTTGGACTTCTCCTCACAGAAGGGTCACAAGGAAAAGACCAGCCAGTCAGGGTGCAGTATGGCAACGACAAAACAAACAACTTTCCTCTAGTTCTTCAATGCTTCTCCCTCCTCATCATCATGACCCCAATTCTACCTTATAAATCCGGCTAGACCAGAAGATGTGCATTGGTACAGATCAGAGCTGGAAACACAAGGAATCCAGGACAGACAGCTCCCTGGGGACCAATAATGAGAGCAGTGATACCAGTAGCAATAAAAGGAAGGTGGGGGGAGACAGGGGGTACCGATCACAATGATCTATATATAACCCCCTCCAGGGGAACGGACAACAGAAAAGTAGGTGGAGGGGGACAGCATTCAGTGTAAGACATGAAAATAATAATAATTTATAAATTATCAAGGGTTCATGAGGAGGGTGGGTAGAGGGGAATGAGCTGACACCAAGGCTCAAGTAGAAAGAAAATGTTTTGAAAATGATGATGGCAACATATGTACAAATGTGCTAGACACAATGAATGGATGGATGGATGGATTGCAATAAGAACTGCAAGAGGAAGAAGAGGAGGAAGAGGAAGAAGAAAAGAGTTCCTGTTCAAGTTAGGAGAAGTGCCTTCTGCCCCCTACACCACAGCTCCAAGAATGAGTGACTGCCAAAGGCCATTCCGCAAAGCTCAAGGAAGCCATACCCTGGACGGCCAATAGCCTTAGAATGACATTTCTATGCCTCCTCACCCCCAGATGGTGTCTCATCTGTCACTCTCTAAGCCTGAGGGTACCAGTGGTTCTCCTCCTGTGATCACTGACTGAGCACATTAGCATCACCTGGGAATGTATTAGCTCTACAAATCCTCAGGCCCTCTGGAGGGAAGGCTGAGCACTGTGGGGGGAGGGGGAGGGCCTTCAAAAAGTTCATGATCATTTGCAGCCCCTCATATAGTGTTAACAAGCGCTGCAGGTGCCTTTCTCTGAGGTGGCTGAGTTTGAAGATCGGTATGCTAGTCCATTGATAATAACAGGAAGCGAAAGTCAACGGAAGTGGCCTTGCTGCAGACTTAGCCATTGCCTTCGGCATGCGCCATCTCATCCTCAGACTCCATCAACGCTGCGGCATCATTCCATTTTACATCTTTGGAGTCTGAGGCTTGGTGACTGGCCAGGTCACCCTCGCCTAAAGCCATGGAGTCCACACACTAAGGAGCCACGGGAGACGTACTGAGACTTAATTATAAGTAATTTAAAAATGCCAGCCCACACCAATCTCTCTTCCCCTTGGCCCAAGGGGATACTGCTGGCAGTAGGAACAAAATTGACATTCATTCTTTTTATCTGGTCTGATGTGCCTCACCTCAAGTGACTATTTCAAAGGTGATCCTCCATGAATTCTGGGTCTGAACTGGAAACACCATGTGAAAAACAATGTGTGACAGGACCACTCAGTCTCAATACGGTCGGACACACAACTGAGATAACAGTCCTCAGCTGACAAACCAGCCATGGGACAAAAGTCCATGTCTAAGTCAGAGGTTTGGCACTCAGCTTGCATTCTCCTGTGGGTACGCAGCACTCAGGGTGGTTGGAGGACCAGGTCCAGTCACAAAACTCTGAGAGAGAGGGGCAGAAAGGCACCAGTAGGTGAGCATGGGCCAAAAGGCCCGACTCCCTGCTCTCCAATCATTAACCAACAGGAGGCAAAGCCCAAGCCACCTAACTCATAACTCATAGTCAACACATAGCTACAGCTTGAACTGTTTAACTCTTAAGGGAGCTGTCATACTCTGTTTTTGAAACTATGTTAACTTAAGAATATATATATTAGTAATTACAACATAAATGAAGGGAGGAGGAATAAGTGATGGTGCATAAGGGCTCAAAGAGAGGGGCAGAGGTCAGTGGTTCAGAGCTGGAACCAGAGGTCAGGACCATCACCCATTGACCTCCCCTGAACCCTACACCTCTCAACGATCACTCCTTTAGAAACCTTCCTTTACTCCCCAGCCTGGGCCAAATCTGCCTCTTTTATGCCCCAGAAGTTCCAAGCACTCTCTCTTCAAGCAACACAGTGGGGTAATGTTACACTTCTTTGCTTAATGCCTGTCCCCCCCACCCCTGCGCCCTGCCATCCCCTCAAGTCTGTGAGCTGAGCGCCATGAAGTCAGGGACCAGGTCTGCTTTTCTTTTCTCCTTTTCATTTTTTCTTTAATTTTTTTTCCCTCCCAAACGGTTTTATTGGCACTTAATCCATATATCACACAATTCAATATTTCAATTATATCAATAAGGGTTATACAATCATCACTATAATCAATTTTAGAAGATTCCCGCCCCACCCCCATGGTTAAATCACTTTTATTTATTTATTATTAATCATTTAATTGGGGGGCTCTTACAAATCTTATGACAACCCATCATTCAATTGTATTATGCACACTTGTATCTATGTTGCCATCCACATTTCCAAAACATTTTCTTTCTACTTGAGCCCTTGTTTTTCCCCTACCTGCCCCACCCTCCCACCCTCGTGAATCCTTGATCAATTGCATGTTATTATTATTATTTCATGTCTTACATTCTCCATTGTCTTCCTTTACCCACATTTCTGTTATTGGTCCCCCTGGGAACCTTGTGATGGGTTCCCCCTTTTTCCCCCTTCTCTCCCACCCCCAGGTCTGTTTTCACTTGGTGTGTCTTGCTCTGGCACACTGCCCCTTGTCAGGAACACGGTAGGCACTCAATACGTCTTCACTGCGTGAGTCATATGGAGGCAGCTGGGGGCGGGGGGTGGGGGGTGGGCAGTGAGGAGAAGAGGAATTACAACTCTGAGACCCAGGGGTCCCTGGAGAAGCACACAACCCATTTTTTATGCCCCAACAAGATCACTCTGGCTCTGCCAGGCCCAAAAGTTAATTATTAAACTCACAGGTATCCTCTTCCAATGGGCACAAATCCACCAGCACCTCGTCAGGTCGGCTCACTGCATTTGCTGGGAACCCCGGAAGTCAGGAACTTACTCAAGGGGACAGAAGTCAGCAGAGCCCAAACTGGGACCCTGAGGGGTCTGACTGGAAAGCATGTACTCTTTATCACCCTGGTTAGCTCCCTACCCCCATCCTGGTGTAACCTTCTCCAGACACGGTCACCTAAGCTCCGATGAGTAGGCGTAACATGGTAGGAACCTACTGCAGACATGGAAGAATTCTGGTCCAGAGTCCTACGCTACAATGTGACCTTGGGTCGAGTAATTTTACCTCCCTGGGCCCAGCCTGCTCCTCAATAATGTAGCAGAGTAGACCAGATGACGGGGAAGACTGCTAAAGAGGTGATACCGTGTGATGCGGCATGTAGAAATATGTGATGCAGCATGTAGAAATATCTGCTAGGTCAAATCCATCACAAAATAGAATCTGCCTGGCTCCTTACAATGGACCCAGCCAAACTGTGGCTCAATTCTCTTACCCAAACTGGAAGCTAGCTGGAGAGTTCTGAATTTCCTGATAGTCAAGGGAGAAACAGCAGAGGCTAACGATGTTCCTGTTGGTCCCCCTGAAGCTGGTTTGGCAAGAACCAAAGATGAGCGTTTAAACAAACCCAGGGGCCCCCTTAACCTCAGCAGGCACTGGGTAAAAAGCAAACGCCGTGAAAGCAGCAGGTGTCTGCCCCAAGTCTCCCCAGAGCTCAGGCCCATCGGCCCGCCGGGATGTGTTCCATGAACACCAGGACCAGCTGCAGGAAGCGTCTTCAGAGGCCAAGGCCATCCATCCAAGTAACAGATCCTCCCCGGCTCGGGCCCCACACGACTGTGCCGAGCAACCTGGAATGTACAGTGCAGCGGACGAAGCCTTACAAGGTCAAAAATGTTCACGTGGTGTAGTTCCTATGACAGAGGGGCTGTGGGATGTGCACAGGCTAAATGGCCAACTAACGGCACTTCAGAAGACACACTCCCAGCGTCAGATCACGGAGTCAGCAAGGGACAGCGCCAAGGAACCTGGGGTCGGCCGGGCTTCTGCAGCACTGGAGCAGCACTGCCCACTAGCCCGTTTAAAGTGCCACCGCCAAGCGTGAGCATGGACACCCAGCTCCTCCTCTCGGTTAAACATGCACTGGGCATCACAAGGCTCTGGCTTCCATAGTCACATGCACTGGGAAGTACCCTGCCCACAGGGTTTAAGGTGGTGATCTTTAGGAAATGGATTGGCAGGCTTTTCTACCACGGCACCTTTGCCAATCTTTTGCTTACTGAGTGCTTACACATTTATACCAACCAGAGACTCCAACCACTACAGCCTATGTGCACTAAATCTAACAATATATATGAAATGCATGAGAGGGGAGAAGCAGGGAGCTAGAAGAAATCAGGAAAATAAGGAGAGGGAGAAAGAAATTAGGAGTGTGACAAAACAATAATAATTTATAAAGTATCAAGGGTTCAGTGGGGAGGGGGGAGCATGGAGGGCAGGGGGGAAATGAGGAGCTGATACCAAGGGCTCAAGTAGAAAGCAGGTGTTTTGAAAATGATGATGGCAACATATGTACGAATGTGCTTGACACAATTGATGTATGTATGGATTGTGGTAAGAGTTGTATGAGCCCCTAATAAAATGATTAAAAAAGAAATTAGGAGTGTGTGTGTGTGTGTGTGTGTGTGTGTGTGTGTGTGTGTGTGTGTCAGACAGAGACAGAGAGAGAATTCCACTTCCTGTCTCCCTGTCGCTATTCAGAGCCATGGGGATCATCGAGAAAAGTAAATGTGTGTGTGTGTGTGTGTGTGTGTGTGTGAGTGTGTGTGTGTGTGTGTGTGTGTCACAGACAGAGACAGAGAGAGAATTCCACCTCCTGCCTCCCTGTCACTATTCAGAGGCATGGGGCAGAATGTACGGGCACAAAGGCCCCATGAACACAGGGCCAGAGTTCTTCCTGCATGGCCACATGAAGCCACACAAGAGCTGATTTGCAAGGTTAGTGCTAGCAATCACATGATGATAATTAATGAGAGCAGCTGTGATGATCGAGCATCCGTTTAGAGGGCAGGCATTAGAGGCATTAAGCCAGGTGCTTATATACACTGCCTAATTCGGCCTCACAACGGTTGAGTTCAAATTCATTGTACCAATTTTGTAACAAAGGAAACCTGAGCTCAAAGACCTGCAGTGGGTGGAGAGATGCTGGATGGGACATGTGGCTGTCTGCATGCACATAAGGCAAGACCCTCCCCAACTCTGGGGCCCCCTCCCTCCGGTGAGTGGAGGTGGAAGGTGGTAGCAAGTGCTGGGGGTGGGAAGTGTGTGAAGCAGAAGTATCAGAGAGGAATGACGGGAAATATCTGCTTGCTTTTAATGTTTTAAATGAGAGAAGGAGGGAGGATGTCCACGTTTTCTGGTATACCCCCTAGTCATGTCACATACCTCCCCAGCCCACTCTCCAAAGTTTTACAAGTGTTTCCTGTTACAGAAAAGACATTGGCACACAGAAGTGAAGTCAAACCTGATCAGACGGGGTTGCAAAGCCGCCATCTGCACTGTTTTATTCGAGTTACATCCCAGGATTGGTCTCCAATTTGCAGGCTTCACACCCAATGCAAGACTCTTGCCCCTGGTCTGGGAGAGCACAGAATTATGAGCTGTTCCAGCCCCTGTGCAGTGACCACCGAGGAAAAGGGCAGCACTGCAGGGCACCACCACCGGGGACCCGGGCGCCCCACGCTCTGCCGCAGGCCCACAGCCTAGCTCAGCAACCCTGAGTCACTGAGTGGCATTTTTCTAAGAAAGATAATGACAAGAGGCAATATATATTCCCATTAGGAAAACCAAAGAAAATAAAACCACACTTGCCAACATCTCTACTGGGGGATTATTTTGGGCCATTTCCTTACAGCTTTTTCAAATGCATTTAGAAACTGATTGTAGCCAAAAATAATGTACAATTCTGCTGCCTACTGCCAACTACAGGGAAACCCCAGATCACAAAGGAGTTCCCTTTCTACATCGGTCTCTCGGTGGAATCTGTACAAAGGTCGGAACCATTAGGTACAGTTAACAAGCGCCAGTAAGTACACTGTCATAGGACAAATGTACCTTTCCATGCAGAGGGAGACAGAGAGGGCTTTCTGCTCCCATAGAGTGACAGTCTCAGAAACTGACCAGGGCAGTTCTCCCCTGTCCTCTGGGGTCACTATGGGTCTGCACAGACTTGACAGCAGCTCGTCTTGTTTGGTTTTTCCTATGCATACAAAGAACATAACAGAAACACTTCCAGGAGTGAGGGGGCTTCAGAAAGTTCATGGTGGAATAAAATCTCTTTTACTTCCATTTCACCACGAACTTTTTGATGGCCCTCTCCTAGTAGGCTTTCGGGGGGCTGGCCCATCTGTGGGTCATACGTAAGTCAGACGTTCGTAACTTAGGGACTGCCTGTGCTATCACTGCTCATCATGGGCTTTCCTCCCCCTCCCCTTGCCCATGCAAAACACACCCTTTCTCCTGTTGCCACTGTCCCCTGAACACACGTGCCCTCTAGGGCCCTACTGCACCAATCAGCTCGGCATCAAGCTCCCCTCTAAACCAGAAGCCCTTCCAAAACAGTGTGGCTGCAAACTGTGATGATTCTTCAAATTTTTTTTTTTTTAAAGTTTGCAGAAGCCTCGTTTGAGTGGCAATGTCATCATCGAAACATGTTTGTTTTCCTTTGGCATTTTGCTGGGGTTCCTAATTTTCCCTAGACAACGTATAATCTCTGTCATATTGATTGACCTAGAACAGCGGTTCTCAACCCTTTGGGGGTCGAAGGACCTTTTCACAGGGGTTGCCTGACTCATAACAGTAGCAAAATGACAGTGATGAAGTAGCAACAAAAACAATTTTATGGTCGAGGGCTCACCACCACATGAGGAACTGTATGAAATGGTTGTGGCAATAGGAAGGTGGAGAACCACTGATACAATGATTTCTGGAAAAAATTATGGAACAATGATTTGAGGACACTTAGAAGCATGGGACCAGGCAGTGTTCCGTTCAGTTGTGCATATGGTCGCCAAGGGTAGGAACCCACTCGGTGGCCCCCCACATCGACAGAAGAGACTATGAACCTCAGAAGAAGGCAATGTGGGTTCACAATGGCCGGCTCTCAAAAAAACCCATTGAGTTGATTCTGACTCACAGTGACCCTATAGCACAGGGCAGAACGGCCCCTGTAGGTTACCAAGACTACTCATTACTGGCGTAGGTAGTCTCGTCTTCCTCCTGTGCATAATGGCCAAGTTAGGCCAACACTGACACATTTTCTGTTGTGACAGTTGATAGGTTGACAGCTCAGATAAAATGTACCTCAATTTCGGCGAAGTATTAAAACAATCTGCCCCCAAAAAATGTTTTAATAAATAAAACAATCCCCCATGATTCACAGACAGACTGATGAAATACAGTCAATGGGTGCTGTTCGATGAACATTGAGTCAGTTGGAAAACTACCCCTGTAGAATATACATCACTCCTTCCATTAATCAAACAAACTCATGGTCAGTGAGTTGATTTTAACACATGCAGACTCATAGGACAAAGGGGAACTGCCCTGTCCACAGGGTCTCCAAGGCCGTAACATTTAAAATAGCAGATTGTCAGCTCTTTCTGCCACAGACTGATAAGTTCAAACCAATGACCATTCCGTAAGCAGCTGAGAGCTTAACCGCTGAACCTCCAGCGCTCCTTCCTCCGTAGTTGGTTAAGTACTTCATTGCTAACAAACAGGATGGCCGTCCACATCCACCCAGCAGCTCCATGGGAGAAGAAACGGGCAATCTCCCTCTGTAAAGATTACAGCCAAGAAAACTCTGTCCCTTAGGGTCACTGTAAGCCAGAATCAAATCAGCAGCACCCCAACAACAATACTCGTTGCCATTGAGTGGATGCCGACTCATAGTGACCCTATCGGACAGAGCAGGACTGCTCCTGTGAGTTTCCGAGACTGTCACTCTGTAAGAGAATGGCTGAGAACTGCCAACCTTGCCGCTGGCAGCCCAGCATGTAAGCCCTATGGCACCAGAGCAATAAAATTACATATTAAACTTGATGGAGCTACCTAACCCTCTACCAGACCAGGGGCCAGTGAACTATGGCCCACAGCGCCAACCCAGCCTGCCACCCAGCTTTATACAGGTTTATACCGCCATCGATTTATCTGCATACTGTCGATGGTAGCTTTGGCATTACAAGGCAGAGCCCGATACTTCTAACAGACTGGATGTCCTGCGATGCTGAAAAGTATCTGGCTCTTTCCAGAGGTATTTACCAAGCTCTGCTCTAGAGAGTTCTCTCCCTTAAGGTAAAAGGTAGTCTTAGTCTTCATATCCAGCTTGGCACGCATGTACAGACACTCAACAGAACATCTAGTGAGCGTCTAAAGACACAGGCAATTTCAGCACTGGAAGACAAACTGGAGGAAAGCTACAGGCATTCTTAGCCCTGGTCTTCAAAGACTTGACTAAAGAAGGAAACAGGAGGCTGGCCCAGATGGCCTGGGAAGAAGAGCTAGTGACGTAGATGACGGAATCAGGATTCAAACGATCCTGACAGACTAGCATTCTGGCCCCGAGACAGTGCTGACATTGCAAGTGCAGGCTGAGGGCAGTTCTCGACTTCCTGGAGTTCAGGGGACCTGCCCTGGCAGCCACCTACGTGGAACAGACCTGGGCACTGTTACTGACCACAAGGTTCACGGAGCCCACAGTGCCAAGAGCAAACGCAATCTTAAACGACATCCAAAGTAGGGCAGTGTCCAGTTCACCTGGAAACGATAATAGTCCCAGTGTGCCCTACGGTGGTCAAGCCAAGTCTGGCAGATTCAGTTCGGGACATCACACTCTCAATGCGTTTTTTAAATGACTTGCAATCATAGGATTTTAAAAGCTCTAAATGGTTTATTGCGAAAAATCCCTGTTCCACCTAGTCCTACCACCAACCAGGCCCCCTCCCAGCAGGCAATCAACATTATTTGTTTCTTCTTCCAGGGCTGTTTTATGTATACACAAGCAAAAAACGCATTTGCTCCTTTTGAACTAAAGGTGGCATGCCATACATAGAGTTCCACATTCTGCTTTATTCACCTAAAAAAGATACCCTATGGCATAGTGGGTTACGCATTTGACGCTAACCACAAGGTCAGTAGTTTGAAACCATCTTTCTCCGTAGGAGAAAGATGAGGCTTTCTACACCTGTAAATAGTTAGTCTTGGAAACCTATATGGACAGTTGTACCCTATCCTGTAAGATTGAGATGAGCCAGAATTGACTCAATGGCAGTGAATTTAGAAAGTCCTAGGCCCACAGTCAAAGAGCTTCCTCATTCTCTCCTCTGGCTGCACAGTGTTCAACCGCATGCATGCTCCAATGTCAAGGGCATTCTAGCCTTCTTCTACTGCAAACAATACTGTAGACAGAAAGATGCATCACTTCCCCCATCCCAAGGTTTGTCTGTAGGGCCAGTTCCAAGAATTGAAATCACAGGGCCAAAGGGTTCAGGGCCTTCATATTTTTATAGATACTGTCAAACTGCAACCTCACCTTCTCAAGAAAGCCATGGACAAACTCGGAGCGTTCAGAAACAGAGAGCTAGCAACCATGTCCCAGAAGGAAGAACTACAGGGGCTTAGAGAAGAGGGCTGGGAGGAAAGGCAAGCCCATCATCCTCAAATCCCCACACTGTGGGACTCACGGCCGTGTTCTCTTGCCACACAATGCCTCGTTAGAGACTTACATCGTACTATTTTCATTAGTATTCCCTATTTTACCTTCAGTCTCTAGTATCCATTCCAAGGGCTCCACAGAACTCACAGATAATATTCATGATTAAAGGGGTTATTGAAGTTGACAGGTTGTAATGCAAGTGAGAAATGCTCAGGACACAGTTGTTCATCAGGACATGCTACAAAGTTCTTTCAGGTCAGCTAATAAATGCCCAATGGGGCATACCACCGCACTGCTGTAAGCCTCAGCCTAAAGGTGCTCAGCTCCACTTCCGCAGGTCAGCAACCTCAATTTCTCCAATTACAGCAAGAGCCCAAAGACAGCCCACGCCACAAGCCAGTTCTCCTGTACAAAAACACTGTTTTACTTGTTCCAGGGGCTGGGAAGTCCACCCCTCTGTTCCATGTTCTGGCTCCTGGTTCTGCTGCTGTTCCTCTGATGTCACAGCTGTCTCCTGGACCCAGGAGGTTCATGCCAGATGTCGCGCTTCACTCCTAACTCTGGCTGAAAATGAGCTCCCTCCCCCTGCTTCTAAGAGGGCTTATTTTATGCACACCAGGATGGAATTCCTGGGAAGCCTGTTCACAATTACTTACAGGTGAATCCTTATCAGTACTGTCCCCCTTCTTCTTAACAGGCCCATGCAGGAAAAGGCCATTATGTAGGAGTTAGAGAGTTTGGCTAAAAGAATCACATTAAATAATTCACTGCTCCTGCATATAAGGGGGTTACCCCCGCCCCTCAAAAATGGAAAAAGCTCTGCTAGGCAAGCATCCAGCAACTTGCTCTGAGTTAGTGCACACAGTGGCATTGCCTGGGAAAGTTCTTTGGTCACAGTGAATTTTTTGGTGAAAGGAGTTCCACTCAAACCTCATTTTTTGTTTTGTTTGTTTTTTGTCAAGGCCGATTTAAGAGAACAGCATGAGGCTGTGAAATTTTGTTTCCTACACAGGAAAAATGCTGCAGAAACTGTTGTGAGGTTGAACACAGCTTACAAGGACAGCGCTATGGAGAAAATCCATGTGTATGAATGGTTTTCTCATTTCAAAAAAGGGATTGATGGCAAACCTCGCTCTGGAAGTCCATCAACTTCTTGAACAGACAAAAAATGTCAACTCGTAGTGCATGTAGTGCATTTGGAGTTCATTCCGCCAGATCAGACTGTTAATCAAGCTTTTTATTTAAAGGTTCTGAAAAGATTGTGTAATTGTATGACCAAAAAAGGCCTGATTTGTGGCAGACAGGGGACTGGTTTTTCTACCATGACAATGCACCTGCTCACGCAGCCATCTCAGTGCACCAGTTTTTGGCAAAAAAACAGCATGCCTCTCTTGCCCCATGTGGGGCACTTACTCATCTGACCTTGCTCCCTATGACTTCTTTTTATTTCTTCGAATGCAGAGGGGGATAAGAGGACATAAATTTGGCAATGTAGAACAGGTGAAGAAAAAAGAGGTACTGTCAGCCATCCAAACAGATGAGTTTGAAAAATGTTTCTAAGAATGGAATCGCAGATTTGACAAATGTATCAAGCATAATGGAGAGTACTTTGAAGGTGATAAGACTGTTTTGAAAAAATATTTTAAATGAATAGCTTTGCAAAAAAAAAAATTCCTGTGGGTTTTTTTGAGGGGAGTACCCCCTCATACATACACATTGTCTCCCTTGGCTTCACATAACCCTGAGGAGTGGGCATTTTCAGCTTCAAGATGCAGAACAGAGGAAGGCCTGGTGGTGCAGCGGTCAGACACTCAGCTGCTAACCAGATGGTTCAGACCCAACAGCCGTTTTCCCGGGGAAAAGAATGTGGCAGTCGGCTTCCATAGGATCCAAAAGCCTTGGAAACTCTGTGGGACAGTTCGATTCTGTTCTATGGGGTCCTTATGCTTTTGTGTTTTGTTCTGTTTTGTTTGGAGGGAAGGTAGGTACAGATAAGAAAACAGAGTCCCCTTGCCAAAGGCTACATAGCAGATAAAGAAAGGACAGAGCCAGGACTCATACCAAATCGGGTAACTCCAGTGTGTGTGCACCTCAATCCATAACTCCCTGCCCCCTGGCTGCACGTGAACAGTACTCAGCCCACGTCTGCCCCGGCCCTGGCCTCACTGACTCTGATCTGCCTTTTCAGGAGCACAGCAGGTCCAGTTTCAAAACAGCACCATCCAAGCTGAGTTCAAGGTGCCACCAGGCAAGCTGGAGAACTTTGCTCTAATTTGGAGAAGGGGTCCTCCAACGATGTCAGGCATCAAAATCGAGAGGCTTTTGAAACAGGTTTCCAGGCCCCCAACCACCCCCACCCCCAGAACACATACACTCCCTCTCCTATAGGTCTAGGGTGGGGGCCTGGGAATTTAGATTTCTAATACATGCCCAAGTGATACTGATGTTACAGCTGTAGAGCAGTGGTTCTCAACCTTCCTAATGCTGCGACCCTTTAGTACAGTTCCTCTTGTGGTGGTGACCCGATATGTCGGCTTCTCTGCATGTGGGCAGACCCGCCTGGAAACAGAAGAGCAGTGTCTTGGTTCCTAAGGCCATCGGAAACAGGGTCTTAGGTGACCCCTGAGAAAGGGTCATTCGACTCCCAAAGGGGTCACGACCCACAGGTTGAGAACCGCTGCTCTAGAGGCAAGAGCAACTACTATTAGAATCACTTGTATTTAGCAATTAACCATTGCCAAGATACTTAATAACTCAGTGAGCCTACACCCTCTGGACACTCCAGTGGAGTAATGCCACCTGTAAAGTGATGTGAGACATCACCCGATCATCCGACAGGTAGCAAGTGGTACAAAACCTTCATTTCTGTTTTAATTTGTTTGTTCCTTTGACTAAATCCCTTGAATTTGTACCCATGTCTTTTGGCACTTGTGAGGCGTGCGATGTTTTTCTAACACCAGACTCTAAGTCCCCAGAGAAAAGGAATATGATCTCTTTTGTTAGTCTTATTCCTCCAAAATCTAAGCCAATGTCTGCCACAACCCAGGGGCGCCAAGGAGTTGGGAGAAAAATTCCATGATCTTTATTTTATCTTATTTTAGTTTTATTGGCCTACGACCCACATATCCTACAGTTCTGTAGTTCTTTCATCCATTATCTTTCGGTTCCATTTTCCCACAAACTTTGTGAAGCCCCCTTAGATTTAGCACTCAAGGTACATGTTGGAATACATGAATGTGCAAGGTCACGATGTATAGACACAGTGAGGCATGGGTTTCAAAGGAGAAAATTTTGATGCAGTTTATTACAAGTTCTTAATACTAGAAGCATTTATACATCAAATGAACTGTCCCGATGAAGAGTGAGCTTCCTGCCCTTGGGAAGCAGAGGTCCAACAGTCAAGTGACAGAAAGTCACAAAACAACCAAATTCACCCGTCGAGTCGATTCGGACTTATGGTGTGACCCTACAGGGAAACTGCCTCATAGGGTTTCCAAGGATGTAAATCTTGACAGATTTACACATCTGCCACGTCTTTCTCCCACGGGTGGCTGGTGGGGTATGAGCCACCACGCTTTCAGTTAGCAGGCAACAGCATGGCCAGGGATCTTCTCAAAGCAACACTGCACTGCGAAGCAGACTGGCCTCCCAGTCCCATTAGCCGCTTCTGCGTACATAGCTAAAATCTAATTCTTCTGGATTTCAGCCAGAGAGGAGGGACTCCTCTGGACTATGGGAGAACTAGGTGAGGACCGTGTAAATGCAGATGAATCACGTGGAGCCTCCGTTTCTCCAGACACAAGATGGAAATCTAGCAAAAGTGCCTGGGAAATCATTTAAAAACTAATAGATGTACCCAAGTGCTTAAAAATGTGTACGATGCCTGCCTTTTCCCTTCTCTGCCGCTCTGCACTGCAGCTAATCCTGCATCAAATTGATATTCCCATGAAAAGTCAACTTGCGGGAGAGCTGGGGGCAATTTCACACTCACTGACCCGCACTTTGGATCCCGAGTCTTCTTCACCAGTTTCATGACTGGCACAGCAGTTTGACAAGGTCCACCTCTCAGCAGTCACAGGTTAGACACAGGCCACTGGGGAACCCAAGGGAAGTGCATCCAGATGAGGCCTTCTTGGGCACATACCGCTGTCGTTTTTTTAAAGACTATTTAAGGTTTCCTGCACCTGCGTCAAGTCAAGGGGCCCTTCAGCAGATGCGAGGTGAGGAATTCTGTTCTTACAGATTGGTCGGTGCCGAGAAGGAAACCGACAACACAGACTAAGAGAGCCAGAAGTAAACCAGGGTTCGGAAGTTCATTTCTAAGTAGCAGGCCAACTGGGGTTGAGGGTTTGTCTTCCTGATGTGCCAGAGCCCACAGGCGGTGCCAGCCCAGCTCTCACCGAAGGGCCACCTCCTCTGCACCTGCAGGAGGTGAAGACATGAGCTGGCCGTGGGTCTGGGATGAAGTCTTAGGGACTGCAGGGAGGATTTCTTCAGAGAAAGGGAGACCTTCAGGCAGCACCAGAAAGCACTCATTTGCTTACTGTAAACATGAAACACTGGATTATGAGACACAATACCCAAATTGAGGACACACACAGTGGCTTGATCAGGTGGGAGCCACAGCAGAGATCGAATCTGTCAATGAGAACCTGAGGCTGAGGCTCAGGTGCTGGACATGCTGGGAGCTGGGGGAGCAGGCCTCGGGAACAGAAAGCCAGCCAGCCAAACGCTCCGGCACTGGAGACGAAAAGCCAGGTGGGTGTTTTTTGGCATGACTGATAAACAGAAGAATGACAGACACTGCCCCCCCCCCCCAAGGGCAAGTAAACAAGGCTTTTCTTCATGAAGGAGCATCAAAACCAGCCTTCGAACGGCTGGCTCATAAGCACACACTGTCAGGACGCCTAAACGGTGGAGCGCTTTGCTGACGGCAGCATCGGTGCAAGGGTACGATGGAAAAGCAAACGTCTTACTATTCTGGTTCCTGGTGGCCCAATGGTTTCCTTGGTGGGCGGTGGACCACAAGGCCAGCAGTTTGAGCCCACTCAGCTGCTCTGAGACAGAGAGATGAAGCTTCTGCTCCTGTAAAGAATGACTGCCTCTGTACGTATGCAAATATAGTTATATATGAGGATGGGGAAATAGATCTATGTGCATACATGTATAGATTTAGTATTAAGGTAGCAGAATGACATTGGGCCTCCACTCAAGTACTCCCTCAATGCAAGAATACTTTGTTCTACTAAACTGTAATACCATGATGCTCACCTTCAGGTATCAGGCATCATCAGAACAAAAAAATCATATCATTGTGAATGAGGGGGCGTGCAGAATGGAGACCCAAAGCCCATCTGTAGGCAATTGGACATCCCCTTACGGAAGGGTCGCAGGGAGGAGACCAGCCAGTCAGGGTGCAGTGTAACAACGATGAAACATACAACTTTCCTGAAGTTCCTAAATGCTTCCTCCCCC
>NW_022103968.1:33153258-33169258 GCF_000313985.2 Echinops telfairi | reverse complement strand
AAATGAATGTACAAATGTGCTTTACACAATTGATGCATGTATGGATTGTGATAAGAGTTGTGTGAGCCCCTAATAAAATGATTAAAAAAAAAAAAAAGACTGCCTCAAAACCCCAAAGAGGCTGCTGGACTCTGTCCTGTAGAGTCGCTGTGAGTCAGAATTGGCTCAATGGCAGGGAGGCTGTTTGGGGTTTGGGGGTGGGTGGGTGGAGTTCCTGTGGGCACATGGATGAAGACAGACATTAATCGGATTGGAGGTTGAAATCGGGTAGTAATGGGGCACCAAGGTTCTAGGATACCCAGGACTCATCTCACCTGGTGCCTGCTAGCAGCACACTCCCACCGACCGCACTGGTGGGGCAGAGGAGGCTCTACCCACGGACTCCTGCTCCATGAGCCCCCAACCTCCTGGGCTGCCTCTGGGAACAGTGACCTGGTCACACCCATGAGGAAAAACACAGCTCCAAGGGGTGAAGGGCATCCCAAGTCCGTTCCCTAAAATCCAGAGCTGTTCCACCAGGAAGAGAACCCTCAAAGTGCTGCCTAGAGGCCTCCACACTGCTGAAGGGCCTGGTCGACCCCCAGAGCAGCAGACGGCTAGCCAGCCTCTTTGGCACAGCCTGCAAAGAGGTCCCTGAGGGGAAGACTGATAAGCAAGTATCAGTCACTGACTTATGCAGCAGGACCTCTGTTCTCAGAGGACCCCACTCACAGTCACCTGCACTGTCATTTCCTATCTGCCTCTGCCTCCTAATGAGACTCTTGAGTAACTGCAGGGCAGGGACTGGGTCCCTTTCCTCGCTACAGCACCACGGTCACAGAGGATGAGTGCTCTCACCAACCTCTGACAGGGTCCCCTCCAGCCACACCCAGGTGTTGCATCCTACTGCTGGGGGGTAGGGTGGGGGTGGGGTGCTGAGAACATTCCTATTAGCACCTATCACACACCTTTGTAATTGTCTTGTTTACCTCTGAGACTCCTCAAGGGTGATGATTTTGGTCTTGTTCATCTTTGAAACCTCAGCACTCTGCTCAGCCCGCCCTGCTCAGTGTTTAGAAGGTGGTTCATAAAGATCAGAAGGGCAGGGGGGGTGGGGAAGCAACTGCAAAACCTCACTACAGACTCATAGTCCTAACAAAAGCTTTAGGTATGTTTCATGGAGGGATGGGGCAGGGGTATTTATAATTTCATCCCTATTATTTCCTCGGTTCCTATTTGAAAAGTCTTCCCTTTCTCACCACGGTCACCTTAACCACAGAAGTGTGTGGGCTGCGTTTGGAAAGGGTCTCACCTGTTGATGGACCCCCCCCACTGCCACCCATCCTTAGAACACACACTCCGGTGGTCCACCCCCAACACACTCCTCAGCTCTCTTCTCTCAGTTTCTCAGGGACACTAAGTCCCTGAAGCCCTCCCACAGCCACCTCTGTACTTATCTCGGCCCACCTTTTACTCTGTTATCTCCCCCAGGCATCGGCAGGGGTACGAAACCTCCCAATGCCAAGGTAAAGCAGGTCAAAGGAGGGACTCTCAATGGCTAGGTCTAGAGAGGGACTTGTCAGGTCAAGATGGTTTCTCTTGGAAGACACATCTGCCCTTAGCTGGCTCTCACACACCCCTGCACGCCAGGCAACCGACAGCTCACAGCCGGGCGGACAAGTCGAACTCGCTACCATCCGGTTGCTTCTACTGGACAGGATAGAGTAGGACCGCCCCTGGGAGTTTCCAAGACTATACATCTCCAGCCCTCAAAGCAGCAGGTGGAATTCAAACCGCTGACCTCGCAGGTAGCAGCCCAACTCGTAACCCACTCCGCCACCAGGGCTCCTTGGGTACAAAAATGTGAAGCTTAAAGCTTCGAGGGGCCAAGTCTGTGACTTCTGACCCTGAAACCTCTCCCTTTTGCAAAGCCGCGTACACCTGTCAAGACTCGCTCTCCCTTTGTCTCTCTGCTCCCTCACCCAGCGAGCAGCCTCAGGACCCACTGCGCATGCGATGAACTTGCTCCCGGGCAACTAAACGACTTGCACACAGTCAGGTGACTCCAAAGGAGCAGGGCCCGTGCTCACGTGGAGCGCCCCACATTCTCCACCCACACTTCTTATTGCTGTCCCGCCCCAACTCCCACCCACTGTGTCCCCACCCACTGTGTCGGGCCTCCTGCCCCAGGTTGCCTTTCCTACCCTCTCAAGCTGGAGTGGGGGGTGTCTCCCACTTTCAAATCCCACAAAGCTTTAGGCTCTTTGAGAATGCTTCCCATTAGTATATTTCAGCTGCTCTGTACCAAACCAGATTTCCTGTTTCTCCTTCTTGTGTTTATTATGCACAGGATATTTTTCTCCTAATGCCCCGAGAATTATTCCCATAGGAAACATTCAGCTCCTTTGGAACTCCTCTAACACTAAAACCCCTTTTCCCTGCGAACCTTCCTCTAGGGGGGTCAAGGCTGGAAGCTGCTGATAAGCGGCAGTGTGGGGTCAGGAAGGGGCACCGACTCTCAGCTCAGCAGTCGCTGTCCCAGCTCCACCGCCAGCCGACACGTGGCGCAACCTGACCTCCCTGAGTCTCAGTTTCCCTGTCCACGAAAGGCAAGTAACAAAGTCAGACTCAAGGTTTGTTGTCAACGTTTCAAATGATGTATGCACAGGGGCCAGGTCAGTGTAAGCAGCCGTAAGTTAACAACCACCTATTTCAACAGCTTTCCCGGCACAGCCAAGTTAGAGGTGGGGAAGCACAGTGGACATTTTGGCAGAATGACCCGTGGCAGTTACATAATCTCCTGTCAACTTGCAAAGGGGTGGAGCCTAGCCTGTCAATCAGGACACAGCTTGATGACCTCGTTTGGAGACACGAAGGAGATGAATAGCTCACTGGAGGCTAGCTAGATACACTGCTCTCTCTGTGAGACATTTCCATTGACAAGCCATATGTAGCTACGCTGATGGAGCTACTACTCTGTCCTATAGAACCCTGGAGCTGGAGGAGGCACATGGGTGGAGACCCACCCCAGCTGACATGCCTCCACTGCCACTGGATCCACAAGACTTTCCACCCACTGGCCTGTGATCTTCCTGCATTCAGCAATTGCATGGCTGCGTGAGTCTAGAGTTTACGGACTAGTATCGACATATGGGTAATATCAGACTTATGGACTTGATCTGGACTGGACTGGGATGTTTTCTCAATATACAATTGCTCTTTCATATAAAGCGTTTTCTTATACACATATGAACGTCTGTGAATTTGTTTCTCTAGTCCACCCAGACTAACACAAACATGAAACTTCTTCCCATAGGTACCACAGGAGAAGCTCCTGCCCCAAATGACCGCAGTAGGGGAGGGAAAATCAGAAACGAAGGGGGCCACTTCGACAAATGGACTCGACGGCACCTAACAAGAACAACAGCTTTGCCACCCCTGGAAGACAAAAGGGAATGACAACTACCACTGGGTTGCAAAGCCTCTCAAACACCTCCGCTCCCTCACCCCCAAACCTCACATGTGCTCCAAAGAACCCAGGAGCCCCACTGGTTCTCATCTCCTCATCTGCACAAGTCAAACGATCTCACCTACGGCCCTGAGTGTTCAGGATGACCAGAGGCAGTGTTTCCTGGCGAGGGGTTGGCAAAGCACCTGTGTGGTGGGCACTGGTGGTTGCTGCCCCAGCCTCCACTTCCTTCCTAATTAAACACCAAAACCAAACTCAATGCTGGCTCATAGTGACCCTATAGGACAGGGTAGAATGGTCCCCAGGAGTGTCCTGGACTCTAAATGTTTACAGGAGGAGAAAGCCCCGTCTTTCTCCAGAGGAGCTGCTGGTGGTTTTGAACTGCAGACTTTTGAAATGCAGCCCAATGCATAACCGCTACACCATCAGGACTCTTGGCTCCTTCCTAATGGATCTTCCATTTTTCTCAGTTATCTGCCCCTCCTCCAGACAGCTCAGAGGGAGGCCAGAGTGATGCAAGTGTAATCACCTCTCCATCACCAGTGATTGGGACAAGTGACCTCACTCCAGGCAATGAGGTAAGATGAGATCTTTATCCTATTTTGACACCAACCATCCCTCCTACGGCCCTCTACTTCTCGGCTGGGTTTGATAACCTGCTGCAGTAAGATGCAGAACTCACAGACAATGGCCATGATTATGGAGTTGATTGGAGAAGTCAACAAGTTACAAAGCACGATCAGGAATGTTAAGGACACAGTTCTTTTGTCTGCATTACCGCTTCTCATGCTCACAGGCATGTCCCTTTCTGGTCCCCCGGCCTCAGCCACCAGGTTCTCTGGCCTCTGGGCAAATATGACGAAGCTCCTTTATCTAAGCAGGGCCCACTCTGCAAGCCAGCAGCCTCCTGCCCAAAGGCACTCATTTTTACTTGTCCTGTTGGGGAGAGGAAGCCTGGCCCCGCTCCACCTCTGCTGCTGCCACCACTTCTCCACATAATACTCTTGGACATCCTCTGCCGCTGGCTCTTCTTTCTTGGTGGTCATGGCATGTACTTAATTCTGAGGTGGTCCACTTCATACCCAGCAGAACAGTAAAACTGGCCAATCTCATTGGAGTCCCATTTGTCCTACTTACATGCTACCCCTTAGTCATTTGGTGGGAGTGACACAGACTCCGGATTAAAGAGTCATCCCAAGTAATTCACCTGTACCTGCCCTACCTCTAGATTCAGTCCCCCTACTGCGCTAGTCCAAGAGGCGCTGTTTACACTGCAGTCCACATGAGTGTGGGCTGTCCACAGGAATGATGGGGCTTGGAGTTGTACAATGACCACTCTTCTTTGAGAGAGAAGGCATTTCCCCACTGTTGATGAATCTGAGTTGGAAATAATAGCCAATACAACCTGCATCACCAAGAAAGTACTTTCAAAATACACTCTCAGTAGTAGCCCTGGTAACTGGCACCCTGATGATTCTTACACTCTACAAAGTTTTAAGAGCCCTGGATTTAATGGAATTTTGTGGACACCAAGTGCAGTGTCAAACACACTGTCAACACTAAATATCAGTCCAACATGCGCCTACTGGAGAAAGCCTACTGGTATTTCCTGGGAAAAGCTACTACAGAAAGAAGAAACACGAGCTCTCAAAGAGATCTCACCTCTGCTTCCAAAGGGAACTTGTGCACCATTGGAGGGAACGTCTGCTGCCATTCAGCAAAAGCCCTCTTCCCTGACAGCCCACCGCTGCAGGGGGCCTCTGCCGCTGTCGTGGGACTCCTGACCTGGAACCTACTGCATTCCCAGCCACAGCCCAGGGCACGGTGCTCACGGTCACAAGACAGGCCAGTCCCCTCTCCCAGTGGCCCTTCCAACTTTATTGAAAAGTCATTTTCCTAGCCTGACTATTTCTTATCCTAGCCTGATAGTCCCCCTGTGGTACAGAGAATGATGAAGTAAGCTGGATCTACTAGAAGATTCAAGAAGAAGCTGATGAGCCCCCAGGTGGATTCCTGAATTCAGTTTGAAATGTCAGGCACCCATCAATCTTTAAGGGTTAGAGGCCATCCCCTGCATCCAAAAAGGGAATGCCCATTCATGCTGCTCTCTCTTGTCAACACTAGAATGTGTGTATATGTGTATGGGGGGGTGGGGATTCTTTGTTAAGGCCAAGCCAACTGGGGGGGAGTGGGAACACCAAATACTGCCAGAGCTTAGGTGAAAGGCAGGTAGACTAAGGCTCAAGGCAGAGGGAGCCCTGCTGAGTACCAAGTGCTTAGATGAACCATGAAGGGCAAGGGCAGCGAAGGCCATTTCAACTCTCTTTTTGAGACTTTCCTTGAGGCTAGGTCTGTGAAGCTAATTTGCTGAATTTCTCACACCACCCCACTCCACCCACCCCACCCCGCGACCCAGTAAAGATGTCAAGTACTTACAAATAAAGTCTCATTAGAGGAAACGTCTTCTTCAGGAAGCCTGTCCAACCTTCCCAAGCTCCAAGGTGGCCAGGCCACCTTCAGGCTCCCTCCGCACCTGAGCAGGAGGCGTCTAAAGTGCTGCCTACATCTTAGGCTAAAGCTGGTGTTCAATAAATGTTTCCAGGATGAGTTTACTACTGAGTGGGCCTTTCAAGAGTGGAGGGAACTGGCCTCATTTTCGCACAGCCCTTTGTTTTTCCCCTAAGAAAATAGAAGAAAATCTCTTAACAAAAAAATAAGCTGATAAACCAAGGGAAAGGCAAATGCCTACCCATCTCTACAAACTGTATATTCGAAGGGAAGTTTAGCAGAATGAGGACAAGACATAAGCATGGATAGGGAGATCATCCCAGGAGATATAATTAAGCGATAAAGGTACACCTCTTATTAGTATCTGCATATGGAAATACTAGAAAAATACACAAGACACTCCTGTAGAAAAATGCCCAATTTATTTCCCAAAGTAAAACACTATGGGGAGTAAAAAGAGCATTACTAATCATTTCTCTAGGACAAAGGACATAAACTGAGATTGTCCTGAGCAAACCGGGACATATGGCTGGATGGGGGAAGAGTTTTGATGTCTGAAGCAGACTGTGAAAGCTGTGGGAGCCAGAATTCAACAAGCCTGCCTTGTCTTTCTCTCTGGGTCTTAACACTTCTCTATTGCTGTCCATTAGTGAGAAGCACTTCAGTTTTCCTTATGTGACAGGTTTTCCACCTGACGCAGTACAGGGGCAGTGAATTATATAGGGGTACTCATCTAGGCACAGTCTTAAACCCCACCAATGGACCTTTTCCTGCATGAGCTTGGTAAAAAGGTGGGGACAATACTGACAGGATTTACCTGTAAGTAACTGTGAACAGGGTTCCCTGGCGCGGCATTTGGCTGTGTATAAAATGAGACCTCTGAGAAGCAGGAGGAGGAAGCTCATTACCAGCAAGAGGCAGGAGTGCAGCGTGTCCGCTGGACCTGAGGTCCCCGCACAGTGGACCTTCTGGGTCCAGAAGGTAGCTGTGACATCTGAGAAGCAGCAGCAGGACCAGGAGCCGGAGCATGGGACAGAGGGGTGGACTTCCCAGCCCCGGAAGCAAACAAAGCTGAGTGCTTTGGGGCAGGAGGTTGGTTTGTGTTGTGGGGTGTCTCTGGGCCCTTCATTGGGGAAGCTAGGCTTGCTGACCCACGAAAGTGGAGCCCAGTGCCTTCGGACTGAGGCTTACTGGAGTGGGCTAAGTGCCTCTGGGCACTTCATTCAGGCAGCTGAGTTTGCTGACCCACGGAGCTTGAGCTGAATGCCTTCGGGTGGAGGCTGACAGCAGAATGGGATGGCCCAGTCGGGTATTTATTAGCAGCCCGGAAAGAACTTTGTAACATGTCCTGATAAACCACTGTACCCTGAGCATTTCTTACTTGCATTACAACCTGTCAACTTCCTTAATAAACACGTTAATCATGAATATTATCTATGAGTTTTATGTGGCCATCACAATGGATATTAGAACCTAGAGACAAAGTCAAGAGTACTCAGGGAAAAAAAACCACCTCATGAAAACAACACCTATAGGTTCTGGCTTTGACAGGTGTTACTATACATGTATCACCTGTTTTGTTTTAACTTTTGATTGTGAATTGGATGAAGGTTTACAGTACACATCACCTCTTGCAAGATTCAATACTAAGTGAGAGCGGGAACACAGACACAGCACAACAAGGTTCAGGACAGCACTCTACCCAATATCCCAAAGCTAGCAACGACGACGTCAAGGCCCCTCGATAAAAGAATGGGTTAACAGCAGGTGGCCCAGTACCCAGACAGGAAGAGAAAGGAAGCCCTCACACATGGTTAGGCACGCGACAGCATGGTTAAACCAGGAAGACAATATCCTCCTGCTAAGGGAAAGAAGTCCATCCCAGGAGGTCAGCGATATTGTCAAGGTGACTCCAAGAGATAGTTAAAGTTTATTGTGCCAGCCTGGCCGATAAACATGTAGGGTTAATTGAAGGGCGGTGAGATAAATGGCTCGGTGAGCCTCGCCTTTCTGGTTCTCGGGTCTCTTGCTTTCTGATGGTCAGACTAGGGTGCAGCTGCCTTAGCCAGTTCCCTGCTTCAGCTGGCAAGGCTGACTTCCTGCAAGACATCCCTGAGGAGAAGCCACATGGACCTACTCCGATGCAGCCCTGGGTGCTGGAGCAGCCGTGTGAGATCCCTGCTGAGATGTTTACACATTCACTGATTCGGCTTTCCTCCTGCAGTCAGCATCATAGTGTGTGTTTTGTGAGATGGAGGAGGACTTTGTGGATTGGTGTCGGATGTATGGGTTAATGTTGGACTTGTGGGCTTGGGCAGCACTGGGTTGGGATATTTTCTTGATGTGCACTTACCCTCTTATACATGAGTTTCTGTGGATTTGTTTCTCTAAAGTACCCAGACACACTCCACTTACATAAAATACCTAGATGAGGCAAGAAGTGTATACAAACCTAAAACTATTCGTGCTTACCAGAGGCAGATGGGAGGGAGGGAGACTGAGGAGCATATTGTTTGGGGGCCACTGAGCTTCCGTTGACGGCGATGAAAAACATGGAAGGTCAGTGGTGTATCAACACCACGGCAGCCTGTACACCGTGGACGTGAGACATGCAGCACCGTCCGTGACACATGCCTCCACCACAAGAAGAGGAACTTAGCATGTGAACCAGAAGGGAGACAAAAATGAGAGGCGTTCGCCTGCCTCCCCATCTCTTGGACAGAGAGCTTCTTGGGGGCCAGCACCGACCGCTGAAGAGCACCCCAGAGAGAAAATGAGATCAGGGCTCGCAGCAGGAGCCTTTCGCAGAGCACAAGAAAGCCGTCCCCAGGGCAGAGTGCTGCGCATGGCCTAAAAAGGCTCGGCTTGTGTGGGGCCAGCTGAGTGGGGGAACACCAGGGGGGTGTAAACAGCGTGAGGCAGACATGAAGCAGCTCAGGTTTTACACAATCATGGCAACAAAGTCAGATGGATCCAGGGCTGGATGAAGCTCTTTAGATTGTTTCTACTTAAAAAGGAAATGTATTGACTACAGCCCTCCTGGCAAATTTATCTTTCCTGACATCAAGTACATTCATAACCTCCTTTAAATTCCACAGGAACAATGTCGGAGTTTAGGAACGGGAATGCTAGCAGGCTTCGCCAGACCAATCGGGAGGCGAGGGAGCAGCTTCTCTGGCTTTTAATTGCTCCGGAAACAGGCACAATTGTGGAGCTCTTTCTTATCAGGCCCAACTTCAAGTTAGAAAAATGTTTGTCCAGGATGCCCACACTGTAGAAGGGGTCTTATCTCTGGAGGAGCTGCCGTGTCAGGAACCCATGCGGTGTTGTCCTTGGCCCTGCCTCTGTCCTAACCATCTCCCCTTCTCAGACATCCCTGCGACGCCTCGCTTTCAGGTTGTATTTCCAGGGACGAGAAGACATCTCCTAACGCATATCCTGCTTCCGACATCCATGAGCACTTGGGCGCTGTATCCATGTCACACTGGCCTTCTGATGCCCACCCTGAGCAGGCCCCGCTGTGAGACCTTCACGTGGCATTTAGGACTGCCATACCCCCGTCCCTGTTGGGGGCGCTCGAGATAATTGAGACCCCTGGGTTTCAGAGCAGAACTGTGCTCTCTACGGTGTTCCACAGCTGGCTTTGCGGAAAGGAGACCCACGGGCTTTCTCCAACTGCCCACTCTCACTGTTGCAAAGGGCAGACCCAAGGCTGGAGAATCCATCCCATACTATGGTTTAGTGTAGACACACCCGCCACCCCATATGGCTGTGAGCTCCCCAAAGGCAAAGCCCAAAACCACCTTTACATTCCTGACGAACCTCTCACAAATGTGGGTAGAGCATGCACACAGCAAACACACGTTGGGTGAACAAAGCCTATGAAAGAGTCTTTACCTGCAGAGAGGTTTCTAATACTGCTATGGGATCAAAACTAAAACCAAAACAGGCTCACTGCCATTGAGTCGATGCCGGCTCATAGTAACCCTAATAGGACAGGGTAGAACTGTCCCTGCTGAGTTTCTGAGACTGTAACTCTTTACAGGAGTAGAAAGCCCCATCTTTCTCCTGAGGAGTGGCTAGTGGTTCGAACTTCTGACGGTGCCCATGGCAGGCCAACCTGTAAGGCCCGCACCGCCAAGGCCCCTGTGGGATCAGATTCACTCGCTGCCACTGAGTTGATGCCGACTCATAGCAACCCTATAGGGAATGGTAGAACTGTCCCTGGGGGTTTCTGAGACTAACTGTTTTTTTGATTTTTTAAGTCATTTTATTGGGGGTTCTTACAGCTCTTATAACAACCCATACATCATTTGTATCAAGCGAATTTGTACACGTTACCATCATCATTTCCAAAACATTTTCTACTTGAGCCCTTGATATAAACCCCTCTTTTTCCCTCCTCCTTCCCCTACCCTCCCAAGTAACTCTTTGCAGGAGTAGGAAGCGCCATCTTTTTCCCACTGAGTGGCTGGTGGTTTCACACAGCTGACGGTGCCAGTTGCAACCCAACTTGGAACCACTGCACCACCAGGGCTCCTGTGTCATCCAAGGAGAGTCTAAATTCCCATGGACCTTAGAAAAACTCCCCACGTCCCACAACTGAGGCTCTGGTGACACTGCGGCTGAAAGACAAGTTCGATGGCCTGGTCCAGCCCTCATTCGCTTCCCTTGAGGTGAACTGGTTCATCCAAGGACACGCCGCGCACACTGACGTAGTCACAGGAGAGGCTCGGATCACCAAAGGAGTCATTGAAGTGGAGGGTGTCCAGGCAGGGGGGAGGGGGAGCTGGAATGACTGTGGGGTGAAGGGGGAAGGCCGAGAGTGGGTCCCAGGTAGAGATAACAAGTGGGGGCGTACCTGTCAGTGAGACCAGTAGGACGAAAGACATTGTCATGGGCTATGTCTGCGGCCAGGACAGAAGTTCAGCCAGGGAGGGATGCTGGGAAGGGTGCTCATGAAGGCAGGGTTCTGCTATTGAGCATCAAGCCAAGCCAGTGGTGGGTACCTTCTGAGCCCAGCGTGCCCAGCACACTCTCCCATGTCTGACCTGGAAGAGAGAGCTAAAAGAACAGCAAACAAACTAACCAACCGTTTCTAGATTCCTGCTCAAGGAGCCCTGCGGGTCTAGTGGGTTATTCACTGGGCTGCTAACCACAAGGTCAGCAGTTCAAAGCCATCAGCCGCTCCCTGAGAGAAAGATGGGGCTTTCTGCTTCCGTAAAGAGTTACAGTCTGGGAAACCCCTGGGGGCAATTCTACCCAGTCCTATAAGATCGCTGTGACTTGGCATCTACTCCACTGCAGTGAGTGAGTGAGAGCCCTGCTCCTGAGGACCTCACACATGTCAGAGTAGAACTGTACCCCACAGAGTTTTCAATAACCGATTTCCTGTCAGAAAACCAACAGGTCTTTCTTCTGAGGCACCTGTAGTTGGATGCAAACTGCCAACCATTCTGTTAGCAACTGAGTGTGTCACCATTTGTAGTAGTTACATAAACTGGTGTCAACTTGAGACTATTAAGAGTGAATGGGTGGAGTTTAGCCTGTCAATCAGGTCACAGCTTGATAACCTCATTTGAAGGTACTACAGAGATAAATAGCTCACTGGAGGCCAGATACACACTCTCTTCCTGTAAGACATTTCTGTTGAAAAGCCACATGGAGCTACACTAATGGAGCCAGAGGAGCCACATGGAGACCTACACCAGCACTGAGATGCTTCCACCACTGGATCCACAAGACTTTCCACCCACTGACCTGTGATCTTCCTGAATTTGGCATCATTGCATGTGTTGCATGAGTCTGAAGAATTTATGCACTGGTATCTGACATCATGCGCTACTATTGGACTTATGGACTTGATCTAGATTGGACTGGGATTTTTTTTATATATAATTATTCTTTGATATAAAACTATTTTTTTTCCTTTTTTTTTTTAACATTTTATTAGGGGCTCATACAACTGTTATCCCAATCCATACACACATCAATTGTGTAAAGCGCATTTGTACATCGTTTCTCAAAACATTTTCTCTCCATTTAAACCCCCGACATTAGGTCCTCATTTTTCCCCTCCCTCCCCGCTCCCCCCTCCCGCATGAGCCCTTGATAGTTTATAAATGGGTATTTTGTCATATCATACCCTGTCCGACGTCTCCCTTCATCCACTTTTCGGTTGTCTGTCCCCCAGGGAGGAGGTCACACACAGTTCCATGTAATCGGTTCCCTCCTTCCTACCCATTCTCCCTTTACCCTCCCTGTTTTGCCACTCACACCACTGGTCCTATAGGGCTCATCCATCCTGGATTCCCTGTATTTTCAGTTCCTATCTGTACCAGTGTACCTCCTCTGGTCTAGCCAGTCTTGCAAGATAGAATTCGAGTCATGGTAGTGGGAGCGAGAAGGAAACCTTTAGGAACTAGAGGAAAGTTGTATTTCTCATCATTCTTACATCGCACCCTGACTGGCTCATCTCCTCCCCGAGACCCCTCTGCAAGGGATCTCCAGTGGCCTACTAATGGGCTTTGGATCTCCACTCCGCACTCCCCCCATCATTCACTATGGTAAGATTTTTTTGTTCTGATGATGCCTTACACCTGATCCCTTCGACACCTCGTGGTTGCATAGGCTGGTGTGCTTCTTCCATGTGGGCTTTGTTGCTTCTGAGCTTGATGGCCGCTTGATTACCTTCAAGCCTTTAAGACCCCAGACACTATACTTTTTGATAACCGGGCACCATCAGCTTTCTTCACCACATTTGCTTATGCACCCATTTGTCTTCAGTGATCCATTCGACACCCCGTGATCACACAGGTTGATATGTTGTTCGATATAAAGCTTTTTCTTATACACATGTGTCTATGAATTTGTTTCTCTAGTCTACCCAACTAACACCTCCATTTGAGCTGTGCAGGGATGGCTAAAGGACCAG
This sequence comes from Echinops telfairi, assembly GCF_000313985.2. Classification (NCBI taxonomy): domain Eukaryota; kingdom Metazoa; phylum Chordata; class Mammalia; order Afrosoricida; family Tenrecidae; genus Echinops; species Echinops telfairi. The sequence goes on along the minus strand of NW_022103968.1, from coordinate 33,156,368 downwards.
CAGATGGGGAAGAGCAGTGTATGGTTTTCCTCGGATTCAGCCAAGCAGTGCCCTCTCAGGAGCTGGGGCAGCTCCAACTGACCTGCTCTACCACTAGCAGGTCTCAGAGCTGCTCAGAGAAGCCCAAGTAAAGCAAGGCCAAGGTCATGGGATTTCTCCACATGTGAAGCACCGAGGGACTGTGTGCAGTTGGGTACCCCGTAAGTGGGACAGACTGGAATGGGATTAAACAGTAAGTAGGAGCAGAGGAGTGTGGCACCGAGTGTCTGTGAATGATGTACATCTACTTCTCAGATGGTTCTAATGGTGGGCAGTCAGTCATAAAGATAATTTAATGGAGGTGTTTCACAAGGTGGAAGTTGTCAAACGATACCATTGATTTCACTTATAAGATTTGCTGATGATAATTCACAAAGGGTTGCAACATTACATCAACAGGGAACTGCTAGAAATTCCAGCTAATCCAGAAGAGGGCAAGGTAGGAGGGATATTACTGCTGATATCTGATGGATCTTGGCTGAAAGCAGAGGAAGCCAGAAAGATGTTTTGTTGATGCAAAGGCATTCAACCGTGTAGATCATAACAACATATGGATAACATTGTGATGAATAGGAATTTCAGGGCACTTAATTGTGCTCAGGTGGGACCTGTACATGGACCAAGAGGCAGCTGTTGGAACAACACAAATTAATGCTATGAGGTTTAAAATCAGCTTCAGGGCTGTCTCCTTTCCCCATACTTATTCAGTCTCCATTCTGAGCAAATAATCTGAGAAACCCGAATATATGAAGAAGCATCTGGATTAGAGGAGGCTTATTAACAACCTGTAAAAGGCAGATGACACAACTTTGCTGAAAGCGAAGAGGGCGTGAAACCCTTGGTGATGAAAGGCCACAGCCTTCAGTATGTTTGATGAAAAGTTTTGTTTTGAAAACTGAAATTAAACGTTTAATGAGAGTGAGTAAGGCTTGTAGCACTGGCTGATGAAAGTCCTTCTGTATGGACTGAAACTAAATAGAAAGAAAAATGTAAATCCTCACAACTGGACCGATGTCCCCATCAGGAGAAAATATCAAAGTCGTCCAAGATTTCATTTTGATACAATCAGTGCGCATGGAACCAGTAGACAGTATTCTGTTGAGAAGATCTGCTGCGCATGACCTCTTTAAAACACTGGAGAGCAGAGCTGTCACTTCGAGCACTAAGATATGCCAGACCCAAGCTTGACTTTCGGCCCCTTCATTTGCATGTGAAAGTTGAACAGGAATAAGAATGACCAAAGAAGAACTGATGCCGTTGAGTTATGGTGTTGGCAAAGAATGCTGAAAATACAATGGGCTGCCAGAACAAACAAGTCTGTCTTAGGAGGCGTATAGCCACAATGCTCCTTAGAAGCAAGTTTGGGTGCAAAGAGGTCCATATGGCCAGCCCCACTATGAGACACATCTCTCACAGACGTGTGGCCCTACAGGGGACAACACTGGAGACACAGTGTGAGAATTGTGCCTGATCTAACCCAACCACACCTAGGCAAAACACTAAGGGCAAGGAGGAAGCATTTAGGAACTAGAGGAAGTTGTATATTTCATCGTTGCTACATCTCACCCTGACTGGCTCATCTCCTCCCTGTGACCCTTCTGTAAGGGGATGTCCAGTGGCCTACAAATGGGCTTTGGGTCTCCACTCCACTCTCCCCACTTCATTCACTATAAGATTTTTTGTTCTGATGATGCCTGATACCTAATCCCTTCGACACCTCATGATCGCACAGGTGTGCTTCTTCCATGTGGGCTTTGATGCTTCTGAGCTAGATGGCCACTTGTTTACCTTCAAGCCTTTAAGGCCCCAGATGCTACATCTTTTGATAGCCAGGCACCATCAGCTTTCTTCGCCACATTTGCTTAAGCACCCATTTGTCTTCAGCAATCGTATCATGGAGGTGAGCACACAGTGATATGATTTTTTTGTTCTTTGATGTCTGATAAGTGATCCCTTTGGCACCTCGTGATCACACAGGCTGGTGTGCTTCTTCCATGTGGGCATTGTTGCTCATCATGATCCCAATTCTACCTTACAAATCTTGCTAGACCAGAGGATGTACACTGGTACAGATAGGAATTGGAAACACAGGGAATCCAGGGCAGATGATCCCTTCAGGACCAGTGCTGTGAGTGGCAATACTGGGAGGCTAGAGGGAGGGTGGGTTGGAAAGGGGGAACCGATAACAAGGATCTACATGTTACCTCCTACCTGGGGGACGGACAACAGAAAAGTGGGTGAAGGGAGACGTCAGACAGGACAAGAGATGACAAAATAATAATTTATAAATTATCAAGGGTTCATGGGGGGGCAAGGAGGGAAGGGAAAAATGAGGAGCTGATGCCAGAGGTTTAGGTGGAGAGCAAATGTTTTGAGAATGATGAGGGCAATGAATGTACAAATGTCCTTTAGACAACTGATATATGTGTGGATTTTGATAAGAGTTGTATGAGCCCCTAATAAAACAATTTAAAATTTTTTTAAAAAACAAAAAATACTAAGGGCGTGCAACAGAACAGCAAGGGGAACAGAGCAAGGAAGTCCTGAGGGAATACCAAAAATAGACTTTGGGGCCAGGGCGTGGCACCTCATCAGACTTGACCGGATAACACTCCTAAAGGTCAACAGACATTGAACTATTCACAGGCTTTTCTTTTTGTGTGTCATTGGTTTTTTGTTGTTGTTTTGTTTTCTTTTGTTGCTTTGTTTTGCTGCTTTGTCTTGTTTTTGTGCATATTATTATCTCTGCAGGTCTACCTAGATAAGATAGGCTGGATAAACAATCTGGAGGAGAAAACAATGGACCGTTCCTTTCTGGGAGAACATAAGAGAGGGGGAGGTGAGGGAAAGGAAGTGATGGTAACCAACCCAGGGACAAAGGAACAGCAAGTGATCCAAAATCGGTGGAGAGAAGGGTATAAGAGGCCTGGTAGGGCTTGATCAATGGCAATGTAACCGAGAGGGATTCCTAAAACCCAAATGAAGGCTGAGCATGATAGTGGGACAAGAGGAAAGTCAAAGGAAATGGAGGAAAGAGCTAGGAGGCAAAGGGCATTTATGGAGGTCTAAAT
>NW_022103968.1:33144749-33152297 GCF_000313985.2 Echinops telfairi | reverse complement strand
AGAATTATGATGGCAACAAATGTACAAATGTGCTTGACACAATGCATGTATGTATGGATTGGGAGAAGAGTTGGGCATGCCCCCAATAAAATGATTTGAATTAAAAAAAAAGTTAAATGCAAAAAAAAAGAAGCAGCAAGTTTGGGGAGACTTTGTCTCGTGTATTTTGGATATATATACGATCAGGAAAGAGCAGCCCCTGGCGAAGAAACTCATGCTTAGTAAAGTGGAGGCTCAGTGTAAAAGAGGAAGACCCTGGAAGACAGGGATGATTAATACAGTGACTGTAGCAAACATGACAGTTCTGTGAGGATGGCGCAGGCCTGGGGATGTCTCACTGTGCTATATTGTGCAGAACTGACTCGGCAGCCTCTAACGGCCACAGCAACAACCTGGTGAGGAGCCGGCCTTGAGAACCAGTACGAATGTTCCACTGAGAATGATTCAGATTGGCATGACATCAGAGCTCTACTCCAGTCAGAGTGCAGTGCCCATCCTCAGAGAGAGAGATGAAGGCTGCTCTCAGGGAAAGATTCACAGAGCAGGTGGCATCTATGCTGTGCTTAAAAGGTGAGGAGCATCTCCAGGAGAAGGTCAAGAATTTTGATGGACGGTGTTGTTGTTAGTTACCACCCTGTCCATTTGGATTCATGGTGAGGGACCCTGTTGTGTGGAATAGGCACCCTGTGATCCATAGGGTTTTCACGGGTGTGACCTTTTGGAAGCAGACCAGTTTTCCCTGGTACCTTCAGGTGGGTTTGAACCATTAACCTTTCTACTAGTTGTCAAACATTCAACTGTTTGTGGTCCTCAGAAAACATTGCGGAATGTTGTGAAGTTGGCAGTAGAAGGCACGTGGCCACATGGAAAGATGGTCACTTGCAGTTTGGTGGGATGATCACGCTCAAATAGCTCAAGCAGTTCAGTGATGGCACCGTCCAGGAGGGCCACAGGCTTAGGTCCTCGGTAGTGACTGAGTGCAGGGGAATCAGAGATTGCTGTAGGCTGGGGAGGCCAGAGGAAGCTTCCTGTCAGAGGGGCACTGGGACAGAGTCATGAGGACCAATCAGATATGGAAGAGGGAAAAGGGGATTCAAAGGGAAAGGAGAGGGACAAATGCCTAGAGAAAGGATCTAAGAGAAAACCAACCAGGTTAGAAGAGAAGAGCAAGGTGGGGGGGGTGGTCAAGAAGGTGAACCAGCAGGGTCTCTAGAGCAGTTAAGCTGATCTGTCTGAGAAGAAGGCAGCCAGAGAGCTCCTCAGAGGGAGGCAAGGATGGTGAGACTCTGTCTTTCTTACTTTGGACCTGTTGTCAGGAGAGACCAGACATCATGCTTGGCAAAGTCGATGGGCAGCTAAAGAGAGTTAGGTCCTCAAGGAGCTGGCCTGAGGTAGCGGCTGCAGTCATGGGAACAAACAGGACAATTGTGAGGATGCACAGGGCTGGGCAGTGTTTCATCCTGTGGTTTTTCCTCTGTCGCTCTGGGTCAGAGCCGACTCCATGGTACCTAACAAGAACAGAGCAAAATGGTTGCTGGGGGTCAGGCTTGATCCAGGAGGATCGAGTACGCTGCTAAACGCATGGACTTGAAAGACCACCACCATTTAGGAGAAAAGGCCTGAGGGACGCCTTTCCAGAGGAGAGGAGATGCAGAATTACTCAACATTTAAAACCGAGTCCAGAAAGGGAGGCAAACTTTTTTTTTTGAATCCTAGTGTGTGTCCACCTCTGCCCCAATGCCGTTCATCATCTTTGTCTTAAAACGTTCACATCATTTCTGCCTCTGTTACTATGCCATTCTATAGATAAGGCAATAAGGTTAGAGAGCCGGAATAATTTTCCCCCAGCTCTCAGTGTGGGAGCGAGGAGTTGCTTTTACTCAGATCCATGGCTCCAGTGCCAACAAACACCATTTCCACTTATTCTGCGGAGTCTCAGGGGAATGGGGGAAAAGAGAAGGATTTGTCTTCATGGCGTTTCATCCCAGTTAAGCACTTACTTAAAATGTGGCTCCAACTGCCATCCATGCTGCGGTGTTCCAACACACGGCAAAGTCTTTCCGAGAGCGAGTGTTCGAGGCACTCAGAACTCACTGGAATTTAGAACTCTCCTCCGGACTAGGAAACCGGGGACCAGAAAGGAGACAGGATGTGGCCAGACCAGAGGCAGACTGAGGATGAGAACTAGAAGAGTCTGGGGACGCTGGTCCTTGTGCCTATTTCAAGGCCTTCCAGTGGAAAGGCTTGTTGCTGTCTAACAATGGGCACCTTCGTCTGGAGAGACGGTCTGGGCAGGGCTGAATCAGAAAGGCTCTCTCCCTCCGTGTGTGTTCCTTCAGTGTAATCTCAGATGCCTGTGACGAGCAGGAAGGATTCCTTAAGACCAAAGGTTAAGACCAAAGGCGTTCAACAGGTGGAAAGGGCATAGGAAGGAAGGAAGGGGAAGATCAGAGGCCACAGAAATAGAAGCCTAAATGCTAGGCTGGGCTAAAAGGAATTTTCCAGGCCTGTTAATAATTACTAACATTTATGGGACACTCACTGCACCAGGCAGTCTTTACATGTCTTTTTATATAACTGCCAGGGCCCCTATGGTAGGTCCTGATTCATAGCCCCATTTTACAGACAAAGGAACAGCTCAAAGAAACTAAGTGACTAACCTAAAGCCACAAAGATAGTAAGAAGTAGAGTCAGAACTCCAACCTAGGCTGGCCTAAGCCAAAGCTCTGTCTTTAAACATCAAGCAATTTTATAAGGTTGGGAGTCCCAGGAGCCCTGGTGGCATAGTGGTTATGTGTTGGGCTGCTAACTGCAGGGTCAGCAGTTCAAAACCACAAGTCTTTCTACTCTCATAAGGAGTCACAGGCTCAGAAGCCCACACTTCTGCCCTATCCTGTAGGGTCAGAAGCTACTCAATGGCAGTGAGGCTTGTTTGGGTTTAAAAAGTTCCAGGTACTGGTACATTTTGGACCCACATGGAATAGCACATTTTTGGAGGTCTCACCCCTTGTCAATGGTTCCCAACCAGGGGCTGTTTTGCCCCCCAGGGGACATTTGGCCATATCTGAAAACATTTGTTAGTTCTCTAATGTCCAATGGTGTTACTGATATCGGGAAACCCTGGGGGGCACAAGTGATTAAAATGTTTGGCTGCTATCAGAAAGATTGGAGGTTCAAGTCCACCCAGAAATGCACAGGCAGGAAGGGCTGGTGATCTACCCAAAATTCAGCCATGAGAAACCACATGGAGCACAGGTCTATTCTGACACACATTGGGTTTCCATGACTTGGCATCAACTTGACAGTAATTGATTGGTTCTTAGCATCTAATGAGGAGAAGCCAGAGACGCAAGTGAACGTCTGACAATGCACAAGACAGCTTCCAGCAACAAACGTCAGCAGTAGTGAGGTTGAAAATTCCTCTCCCACGTGGACTTGGGAGTCCTTATCACGAGCTAACAGGGCTAGTGGAAGGCCTTTCTGTCTAACCTGTTGGAGTGTGAAGCTGATCTTTAAGTGCTAGTGACTTATGCTGTGCCCTAATGGCTATCAGCAGCATGAGATCCCCACTGACTGGCCCACGAGAAGCTGAAGTGCTGGTTGTTGTGGGGAGAGGTCTGGAAGAAAAACTCCAGAAAAGCAGTATAAAAAAATAAAAAAAAAGAAAAGCAGTATAATGCCCCGGCCGGAGACTGTATGTGATCTGCACAGGTGGGAGGCAGGTGGGGCTCAGTCCTGAGAATTGGCTACTGAGAACTGATTGGGTTACTTTGCTGTGACACTGGAAAAAAGGAACTCAGATCCAGTTAATGTGCTTTTTTTCTCCTTTCTTTCTTCCCGAAATTGTTGTTGGGTGCCGTCATTTGGGTTCTGACTCATGGAGACCCTGTGTACAACAGAACAAAACACTGGCCCGCCTCGTGAGGGCCTTGCTCTTTATCCCTGACCCTCCACTTTAGCCTCTGCTTCCCCCGGCCCCCAGGACCCTCCCCAGGACCCAGGACTTGTCCCAGCTCATGGTTGGGCTTCTCACAGTGCCTTGTACCAGGAAGATGCTCAATGAAAGCCTTTCACAGAGAACTGAAATGAAAGGGAACCTGTCTAATGCTCAGGCCAGCTCCGTGCATCCAAGTGACCTCTCACTGTTCTACGATTGGATTTGGGCCCAGACTGAGTCAAATGACCTCTTATCATTCTTCCAAAATTAGGCTTTCCTCTTTAATTACACCTTATCTAGCCATGCTTGATTCGGATTCAAATTACATAATTACTTCAAGTCCTCAGTCTTAAAAACAGAAAAAGGGAAGGACAGGAGTGGATAGGATTACACAGATAAGGAAGGGCACCAAATATACATATTTACATAACCATATATTTACATGTACCGTTTCCCTGTTCCTATGCAATCTGGAAATCCAAAAACGTTGCATAAGAGTTCAGAGTGGGGTCTAAACCACAGTTAGACCACCAAGTTAAGAGTAGGCCCAAGGAAAGTCGTGAAGCCAGTCCTCGGCCCTTCCCCTCGGCAATGAATGAGGGAACTGTGTGCTCTTAGGCATGTCTGAGTTTTAAGGCCTGATTCCTCATTACCAAGATGTCCACCTGCTTCCAAATTCCATGTATTCACTGTGTTCCCTCCTCCCGAGGCGTTTCTGCACATTCCTCCTTTTCCCTACTAGACTGTGATTTTCCTGTAGGACAGACCCATCTAATCTAATCCATCTTGATATTCCCAATTCTCCATCCCTCCCAATAGCATGCAGGGGGTGCCCCCAGCCTTATGAAAGCGGGTGCCCGTCTCCCACTGCATGCAGCCCTCTCCTGCTTTGGCACATGCTAGTCCCTCAGCCCGTTCTCTGGAATGTCCTCTCTGGCCCTGGTCCGGCTCCCTGTGTGCTCCCACTGCACCCCATGCTAATCTCTGCCTTGCCCACCTCCCTCCTTCAGGCCAGTAGTCTCCAAAAAGTTCTGATCACACCTCCCTAGTCATAAAATAACTTGGTGCATATTTCGCTGTAAACTCATTACAACATCTGTACTACCATAAATAGGGAAAGAGACTGCTGGCTTCATATTTTAGGGAAAGGATAAATAGCACTCAAACTGGCAATGTTTTCTTCTTGCATCGCAATGGCTATCTGGACCCGAGTGAGACTCCTAAGGAGGACAGCAGGGGTGTTGGGTTCTCTTTGCTTTCCCAGAGTCTGGTCCAGAGAACCCCAAACCTATTAAATGAATACATTTACTCAGCATACCATGAGCACCTTGAGGGAGTGGGGGAGCATGGAACGACACATGACGATGAGGAGAAAGACTGCTGGGCGGGGCCCTGTCATCCCGGGTCCCCCAGGTTGGTAGAGGACAATAACAATTCTCCTAACAAGTGTGGCAGCAGCTGAGGCCTTGAGCGCCTCCAACAAGGGGCGGGAGCCTGGTCCGGAGCTTCAGAGAAGGCGCTCTCTGGAGCCAGCTACAGGGCGAGTAGGGCTCACGAAGAGCGCACTGCAGGCTGCGGACGCCCAAGGTCGGAGAAGCCCGCCCAAGGTCGGGAAGCCCGTAAGCCAGGTATGTACGGGCTGGCTTGTGCTTACTGACGAATCTGTTGGGAACACATTTATTTCACCACATCGGAGAGTCTGCTTCTAGCCCTGGCTGGCATCTCCCTCCCAACCCCATAGCACTCTACAACAGAATCAAAGCCTCCTTTCAAATTTCCCAGTCCCGGACAGGGACGGAGTACCTAGTAAGCAAGGTAAGCACAGGCGTACTGTGCTTTCTTACCAGTCTGGAGTGAACAGTTTTACATGCGTTACACGTTTGAAACTAACCGTCCACTACAGAATCGTAAGCACAGGCTCCCTGTGGCACAGCACAGGCCAAACCCTGAGCAGCACAGAGAATGTTTAAATCCCAAGGACCAACGGAGACTGTAAAAGAAAATAAATGAACACACTCTAAAAGGATAGCAAGCTCTCCGCCTCCTCGGTACTTCTCTCTACCTGTCAAAACAGACCACCCATGGCTTCGAACATGTGCAGGAGCCCCTTGGCCCTGCTCCTCCTGGTCAGCCTCTGAGCCAAACAAAGCAGGTGGGCTCTCTGCCTCCCGCTGGCCCTCCCACAAACAGCGCCCCCACCAAGGAATGTGCGTTGCCATGGGCACCACCAATCGAAGACTCCTGGGCAGTTTAATTTTTCAAAGAGCTTGTTAAATATTTTACATCTCGCAGTACTGTTTCTTCCTTGCCTGCGATGGAAAGGATCACCCTATAGCCCTTGAATAAAGGACTCACGTAAGAGAAATGGCATGATCTGCAGGCCAGCCCGTGGACCTGCTGGGAAGGGCGCCCCATGGCCGCATCTCCTCTTTGCCTCGGGTGTGTGTTCTTTGAAGGGCCCACCTGGGGAAACCTGAACTACAGGCCACAAAACCCCTTCTCTGCTGGAGCTCCTCTGACCCCAGGATGGGCAGATGAGTCACGCCCATGCTTCCGGTGAGTGTTTAAATGGCCCGTGCTTTAATAATTCAAGACAAAGCCAAGGACTTAAACTGCCGGGCTGGCCGCAGGACCTCCTCCTGGAGCAGCTGTCTGGAAGAGGAGTCGTATCTTCTATCAGTGCTCAGGCATGACTAACATTTCCCAGTTCCTGGGGGGCCTCGCCCCCTCACACCTGCCAGTGCTGGCTCCCTACTGTACCCACGTGTCCAACAAAGAGGCCCCACGCAGCACACACAAGTAGTCCTAAAAGACATGCAACTTACTGTCTTGGCCCGAGTTCGTAGGCCTGGGAATTTTGATTTTCAGCAACCATTCCAAGTCTTGCCCATCCCCTGGCTCCCTAAGGCCCGGCTTCCTCCAGCTACTCTAATTCCTGTCCCTGCTGGGGCTTGGCTGTTTCCTGGGCCTCTATTCACTCTGTCCTGTTTAAAGCCGCCTAAGTCCTATTTTTCCTGGGCCTCTCCACCCAAATTCCTCAGCCAGCTCTCCAGCCCAATGCCCAGGCCACTGGGCCAAAGACTCAGATCTCCCAGCTCCAGTTCCGGCCTTTCTGACCTCATCCCTGATTTCAAGATCCTGCCCAGCCTCCCATCACCAGCCTCCTGTGTGCACTGTCTATAAAAAATGCCCAGACCCCAAGCAGTCAGCAGTGTGTACGCCATCAACCAGCTGCCATCGAGATGACCCTGACTGACAGTGACCCGATAGGACAGAGTTGAGCTGCTCCTCGGGGAGTCCGAGGCGGTGACTCATGATGGGAGCTGAGAGCCTCGTCTTTCTCCCTCGAAGGGCTGGTCCACTGTGCCAGTAGCTCTCCTCTATGTGACAGGGACCTGGACAAAGGGCTGCCTGAGGTCAGCTTAGGAGTCCCTGCAGGGGACAGTTAGTGAGGTGCCTGAGAGGAAAGGCATGGTGATCCAAAATAAAGTCAGCCACTGAGACCCCTACAGCGCACAGCTCCACCCTGGCACCCCTGAGGTGGCCATGGGTCAGAATCGACCCAATGTCAACAGGTTGGTTGAACACCAACTTACCAGAAAAATGTCCCG
>NW_022103968.1:33111128-33144649 GCF_000313985.2 Echinops telfairi | reverse complement strand
ATCTGTCTGCTACAAGACCTCCAACCCTTGACTCTCACTCTGTGCTCACAGGAAGTCGCCACCCAACAATGGATCTGCCCCAAGTGCAGAAAAAGGGGACAAGAGCAAGTGAATGACCTCTTTACATGTCACACAAGGAACCTGCTCAGAGGCTCAGCCACCAGGCTCCATGCAGACTGCAGGCAACATAAGACACTGTTTGGATTTCACAAGGTAACGTATGTCATAGTGACCTTTCATCCTGGGAAACCAAGCTCAAAGGTTGCTGACATGAGGATGTCGATCAATGCTTAAGGCCCTATGTAAATGAGACATGAGCTGCCCAGCTGACATCATGCAGGCAGAGAGCAATGGTGGGATCTCCTAAGCACCCACTCCTAGTATGGTGGCTCTGAGCTAGGGTCCCTCCCACTGATGGCGGAAAGCCCAGGCCCAAATGAGGATGAGACTGGCAGAGCCAATCACACGTGAAGCCAGCTAACACCACAGGAGGACGAATCAACAACCTGCTACTGTCAAGTCAATGTGGACTCACCACCGCTCCGTGCAAGCACGCTCCACCGGGTTTTTATGGCTGGTGCCCAGATCGATCTCTCTGAGCTGCCAACCTGGAGGTCAGGAGGTGAGCACTTACCATAACCGCTGGGCCACCAGCTACAAACAGACAGCATTCCTGATCATCGGCACACAGGCAGAGCCGGGGTTCTAAGGCCCGGGGAAGAGTTCGGGCTAACAAGAGCTGACTGCTCACAGTACAGCCTCAGGTGCACCTGACTGACCTCAGGTACGCCAGGCCTCTCTCTCCTACCGCCCCGCGTACCGCCCCGGGAACAGCAAGAAGCCTCCGCTGTGCCTGCCTAGCGTGCCCTGGCCCACCGCCCTCTAACTGCTATACCGGAGGCCGCCTACTTGATAACCTGAACCGAGCTGTTTCGTCCCCGCTGAGGAAGACGAGCTCACTGCCCTCTTGATGTTAATGAGGAAACAAACACCAGGAGGGTGGAGCCCATGTCTACATCTTTTACCAATATTTGTTTAACGAAGGAGAAGAAACCGTGACTCTTAAAGCAATGCTTAAAGTTCACTGCCTAGTAGGAATTCACCCGCCAAACAGGGTAGCCTCCCAATCCTGGTGCTCACCTCCTAGTCCTCTCTCTCATTTGGCAAAACGGGGCACCTCCAGAGCCCTGGATGTGTCGGCCGCCAGTCCACATCACTGAGAATGCAAACCACCGCGAGAGGAGACCATCCAAAAGACCAGCATCCAACTTGCTAAGCTAGCCAGGCTCTCAGCCCTTCTTCCCACTTCTACCCTTTACTGGAACCTCCCTCTGGTCCATGGGAGTGATGTCCAATGTCTGTGAGCTCCCAACTCTCCAAGACGGAGATGCAATGAGGGGTCTATTTTCCACTAAAGGAATCTCCAAAGTGCTGCCTCCCTTCCTTTATAAAAGGAAATGTGTGGGGACAAGAGAAAGGGCCATCGGGACTGACCAGAGGTAGACACACAAACCCAGAGGAAGCAAACAGTAAAAACAGCCTGGCCCAGAGTAAACAGTACTGGGACTCAGAGGACTTCATGAACATCCTGGCATTTCCACATGAGCTCATGCGACAGAAGCAGTCTCTGGTTCAGAAATAGTCGATCATGTGTCCCTTTCCAGGGGGTCAGTCAGCTCGACAAACACAGCTTTGCCTGACAACATTCTTTTTCCACTCCATCCCAGCTTGGAAATATCTTCTTGGTTCTACAAATAGCTTCCGTTTCCTTCTCACTCTCCATGTCGTAATTGCTCAGTGACATCAAGTCGGCTCCAACTCTAAGTGACCTTCCCGACGCACAGCAAAATGAAGCTCTGTCCTGTCCTGCCTCATCCTCACACTCATCGCTACATCGGAGCCCACTGTTGCAGTCCCTGTCAATCCGAATCGTTGAGGGTCTTCCTCTCTTTTGCTGACCCTCCTCTTTACTCAGCGTGACCTTCTCCAGAGACTGGTCCCTCCTGAGGACATGTCCCACGTAAGTGAGTCTCCACCATCCTTGCTTCTAAAGAGCATCTGACTGTGCCTCTCCCAAGACAGACTTGTTCATTCTTCTGACTGTCTCGGGACAAGTGACTGAACATTTACTGAGTGTCAGACAGAGTTCTAAATGACTAATCTTTTTTTTCCCCATCTATTCTATTTTTTTTAAATCATTTTATTAGGGGCTCATACAACTCATCACAATCCATACACAATCAATTGTGTAAAGCACATTTGTACAATCGTTGCCCACATCATTCTCAAAATATTTGCTCTCCACTTAAGCCCCTGGCATCAGCTCCTCATAAATGACTAATCTTATGGGTCATCTAATCCTGTGCCCCAACCCTATGAGGTATGTACTAATATTTTCCCCAATTAAAGGCAAGGAAGCACCTACTTGCCCTGAGACCGGCAGCTAGGAAGGAAGAGAATCAGGATTTGAACTTCATTGGCCTGAGTGAAGAGACCATACTACTGGTCACTATACTCCGCCTCTCACTGCAGGGAGAAAAGAGCCACGCTCGAAGCCACGAGAGTTGATGCTCCCTCAGTTGTCAGCCACATGGCTCGAAGCAAAGGACTCTTCTGTGCCTCAGATGTCTCAACTATGAAACAAGGTTAATCACAGGTTCCTGGTCTTGAAACACAGAATCTCGGCTTTCTAATCCAGCATTCCTGCAATGATGGAAATTCCTATAAGGATGGAAATGTTCTATATCCGTGTTGCCTAATGGTGCAATGGGAAGCCACTAGTCACACATGGCTACTCAGCACTTGACATGTAGTTAGTGTGACTGAGCAAAGGAGTTTATTTTAGTTCACTTCAATGTAACTAGGCATTCATACCTACTAGCTACTATATTGGGACAATACACCTGCATGAATTCCAGAAAGGCAGGTACCATTTCCCTCTTGTTCACCACTATCTTCCCAAGGCATAGCATAGAACCTGGTCTACAGATGATGCTCGGTAGCTATGTGTTTGAACAAAATTGCTACCTCCATACAACTTTTATTCCAAAAACTTCAAGCCCCTGAGCCAGGGCACATGCAAGAGACCAAATGGAGCCCCTGACAAGCTGAGCCTTATTTCCCAAGTGGGGGTCTGGCAGAATAGTTCACGTTTTCATATTTCCTTGATGTGCTCCTATGAAGCAAAACACACATTTACTATTTTTAGCCAGTATGTGGTAAGGGTCGTAGTAGACACAGAGAGGCAAAGAAAACTACAGTGTAGTCTACTCTCTCAAGGAGTCCACGGTCTAGAAGAGTATGAAATTAAACTTGCCAGTACTTAAACACTTAACTAAGCTGAGGAGTTAAGCCCGGTCAATTCCATGTGCACATGACCTAGCACTACGGCCCGAAACACTGCCCCAGGCCCGTCATGTACAAATGCCTTAGAGGAGACAGCTGGAACGATCCTAGCACCTTGCCTTGCCTATAGCAGGTACTCAGCACACTGCCTGGTTCAAGCCGTGGCCAATAGCTCATCTTATTGGCTGGGGAAACCAAAGCCCCGAAAGTTTAATTGCCATCTCAACCTGACCAGTCTTCAGAATCTTCTCATGCTACACTCAACTGCCATGGAGTCAACTCTGACTCATGGCGACACCACAGGGCAGGGTGGCACTGACCCCATGGTTTCCAAGACTGTTTATGGGAGTAGAAATCCCTGTCTTCCTCCAGAGAAACAGCTGGTGGTTTCGAACTGCAGACCCCATGGTTAGCGGCTCAACACGATACCACTAAGCTACCTGGACTCACAGCATGGAGTACATAGGCAGGATCTGTTGGTAGTTATTATGGCTCTCACAGAATAAACTATTGCTTTGCTTTTTTACCACTGCATGTTTGCAACTGAATGACTCATCCAACGTGTATCATCTTGGAAGGGTACACGCAAGATAAAGAGATGAAACAAACCTGGCCAAAACACACATGTTCACCTGTCACACGCAAGATAAAGAGATGAAACAAATCTAGCCAAACACACATGTTCATCTGTCACACGCAAGACAAAAAGAGGAAACAAATCTAGCCAAACACACATGTTCATCTGTGCTCTTCCCCCAAAGCCCCTCGAAGAATGACAGTAGAGGAATTTGTTTAGTGGGAAGGAGAAAATGGCAGCCAAGATATACCAACAAAACTGGCCGATGGGAGGCTGGCCCACAAACGACTGCTGCTGGTCTCTGCTCGGTCTACCTGCAAAGTGCAAGCAGGAGGGAAACCACTACATGAGTAGGCATTCCTATCACAGAGCCAGAGAAAGACCCAGATGGAGGCTCACCACAAAGTCAGTGGCTCAAACCCACCAGCCACTCCGTGGGTGAACGAGAAAAGCAGGCTGTTCCTGTAAAGATAGGTTTCGAGAAAACCCTATATTTAGGGCCCCAATGAGGCGGAATCAATTCAATGGCAGTGGGTTCCGGCTCTGATGGGAGAAGCAGGAAGGGGCTAAAAACATGAAGAGCTACTACAAGCTAGCGTAGGCAGCAATGAGAACCCAGGTTCCCTCCTGCAGGCTGCGCAGGAGGACCTCCGTTGAGGGGAGTTACCCCAGAGACTCTGGGTTCAGGGACCGCAGACAGTGCTGCAAACGAAAGGAACTGAATAAAGTCCGGGTCCCTCTCTGCTTTAAGGCTCCCAGAATACAAGGCAACCAAGATGTTACCTCACAGGTAGATGCCCAAGGGAGAGAGAAAACCTCCCAAGGGAAACCGCCGCCAAGGAGAAAAGCTGCACAGGCGCTGACATGTAGATGTCCCCGATGGAGGAAAAGGAATCGCCGTACACGGAGGACAAAAAGCTCCCTCCTTGCTCCACATTCCCAGTCAGCATGTGGGGCCCACTCTTAAGATATACAGGGACAGTACAAGGGCTTGTGGGTCCTTTGAGAGATGGAGTAGCCAAGCAAGTAGAAAAAGGGATCCCAAGAAAACAAAGACCGTGAACAGCAGAAAGCAGGGCGCCTAACGTGAGAGAATTTGCTGCATCCAGGAAATAGGAATGGGGTGCTATTTTTTAAAAAGAAAAATGCACATTCAGAGAACCAGGGAGCTCTTAGAAGTGAAACGTGCAAGCACATTTCATGTGAAAACAAAAAAGCAGAAATACTAAATTCAAACAGGTTACACACAAGGCAGAGGGCATCTCTGAAACATAAAAACAGAAGCATGGCCAAATGAAAGGAAGATATGGAAATAAAAAACCGTTTTTAATTAGAAACTCAATCCAGGGAGCCCAACACTCACCCAACAGAAGTTCCAAAGCCAAAGTAAATGGAGAAAAGGAAATCAGCAGAGGAAAACACGCCGGTTTCCTAGAACTGAAGGATTTAGACCCTGAGCTCGAGAGGGCCTACCAGCACGGCAAGTTAAAAAGCCAGGAAATGCCAAGTGCAGGAAAGAGAGATGATCCTAAAAAAAACGTTCCGAGAGCGGGGGAACCCTGCAAACTCTGATCAAGAATCGGAACGGTTATCTGACTTGTTCACATCAGTATTGGAGCCTACTATGATGTCTACTTCATTCACATCAGTACCGACACCAGAATTGGAACGTTTCAGACAGTAGAACAGTGCCTCCAAAAGTCTATGGGAAAACATCTTTCAACCTAAAATCGCAGTCCCGTCAGACCCCCCAGGGAGAGTAAAACGAGACTATTTACAGTTAAGCGAGTCTGACTGCTCTCTCGTGGACTCTCTCAGATACTGCTAGAGGATTAAGTCAAGAAAGAAGAAACGCAGGATCCAACCCAGGACGAGGTAAAGGGGCTCCAGGATGACCTTCGTGGCAGAAGAGGCTTAGAAGAGAACAGGCTCAATGGTTCCGGATGAGGAGTCACCCAGGGGGGCAAAAAATGTAATCATACTTGCTTAAAGATTCTAAATGCTGTCATTCCTAAAAACCAAACCCACTGCCGACGATTCCAAATCACAGCAACCCTATCTAGGGTTTCCAAGGCTGCCAATCTTTATGGAGCTGGATAGCCTCATCTTTCTCCCAAGGAGAGGTGGGTGGGTTTGAACCACTGACCTTGCAGTTAGGAGTCCACTGGTTACTCAAGAGCACCACCAGGGCTCCTTCAAAGGCTGCCATAGAATTTGGAAATCATTACAAAGCAAGTTAATTGCACCTACTCGCCATTTATCAACTATCTCAGTATAACATTGCACACAGCTGGCAATAAAAATCTATTTTTTAAAAAAATCTACTATTTTGTGCATGAACCTGGGTTTCCTCCCTGAGTCTAGCTCCGGCCTGCAGAGCCAGCCACACGTCTGTCAGGCTCTCAGCTGAAGCCAGATCGCCAGAAGGTCTTGCCAATTCCATCTCCACCAATAGAGTCACCTTTGCAGCTCTTCATGCAAAAGGCTACTGAGGAGGATTTTCAGGGGATGCAGCAGAGAAGGGCCTAGGAGGAGGGAGAAGCAAGAGGTGGGGTGTGGGAAGGGAGGTTTGGAGACACTGCTTGGCTGAAAACCAAAAGGCTGGCACCTGGAACCTACGGGCCACGACACAGGAGAAAGACGTGGCATCTGCTTCAGAAAAGACTCACGGCCCAATGGCACGGTCCTGCTCTGGCTTTAAGGGGTGGCTGAGTGGGAACCCACTGCACAGATGTGGCTCTGTTTGGTTTATATGGCTGAACTATTTGCAGTTAAAAAAATGTAAGCACTGAATGTCAATGTAACCCAACTGTGGTGTAACTGGATTACAGGGGTGGGGAGTAGGGAAATTTGCATGATGTTGGGGTGGAGGGTGAGGGGACATGGGCTCTTCTAATCCATAGTAGGGCATCAAGGAATGAGATTAAAAATTTGAGCAATGAAGACACAGCACTTTTAGCAGGTCACAAACAGAACAGTAACAACAGGAGAAAGGATTAGAGGCGCCTGTGATGGGCAGAATGACCCCTCAAATATGTCTCCAACCTAATCCCCCGAAGCTGTGAACCCCACTGCCATGGAGGCAATCCCACAAACCTGTGAACATGTTAGGCTTTGTGGGAAGGCTGCAGATGGTGCTAACCAACTGATCTTAAAATAGGGAGCCTGTGTGAATGGGTCCGATAAAATGACAAAACCCACTTCTATCAAGTCAACTCCACAGTGAGCCTCTAGGACAGAGCAGAACTAGTCCAAACCAGTTCCGAGGCTTCCATCTTTAGGGAAGCAGTCTGGACCTCTTCCTCCCACGGAGCCACGGGTGGACTCATACCACCTTTTGGTTTAGTAGCTGAGCACTGAACTCTCACTGTTCTTGGATAACCACAAAACCAAAAAAACCCTCCTAGCCACAACCCTATAGGACAGGGTGCAATTGTTCCTATGGGTCTGCAAGACTGTAACTCTTCATGGGAACAGAAAGCCCCGTCCTGCTCCCACGGAGCATCTAGTGATTTCGGAGCGGCTCCCGTTGCCGTTATCAGCCCACTGCATACCCACTGCGCCACCGGGCTCTGTGAAAATGGAAGCCGGAGGAAGAAGGGCAGGCCACAGAGGAGGACGGGAATGCAGTTTGAGGACTCTGGCAGTCACTAGTTTTGAAGACAGAGGCAAAGGCCACACAGGAAGAAACGTGAGGGGCCTCTCAAAATTGGTACTGGCAAGGAATTGGGTCTGCCCGCGTACTTTCCTCCTGCTGACACCTGACTTCCAGCTCAGGGAGACTCGGTTCAGAGTTCCAGCTCAGAGAACTGTAAGATCATACATTCGTATTGTTGGAAGCTGCCTCACAAGGGGTAGTCTGCTGCCGCTGTAGCAATTTAAAAAAAGGGCCATATTTTCATAAAAATAACGTGTGCATTACATGGCCGGTTTTTTGTTGTTGTTGCTGCGTGGCTTGTTTCCTATGTACCTCATTGAGTGTTACAGGCATGTGCCGGTTATGTCCGTGGACATGTGTAGAAAAGCCATCTGGTCCCTGAGTTGGGGAGTGGATCACCAGAATGGGAAGGGATAACACAGCCAAGTTCTTCAGCAGCCTTGCCGCACTACTGGACTTTTGAAATTCTAATTGTAGGTAAGACTCTGACATAAATAATCATTTGATTTCAAAAGAAATGAAACACAGATTCTCCCTCTTGGTACCTCTGAGCCTGGCAGGGGAGACAGACACGGGAAGCAGGTGCTCTGGGCTGAGTGCGTGGAGGAAAAACATCTCTTTCGGATGTGAGGTGAGGCTGCAAGGAGAAGCAGGCGCCAGTCAGGCAAAGGAGGAAAGGCCCCTGCGGAGCAAACACAGGGCAGACAGCAAGGGGAGAGGCAGCTGGTGTCGGGGTGAACCTGGACCTCTGGGGACGTGCCCGAGTTCAGCATGACTGGAGCATTCCGTGAGAGAGAAAAGGGGTTGGGGAGGAGGGGCAGCTCCCATCACCACAGCCCCCGGCCGTGGCTTCTGTTGGGTATGTGATCTGTGAGCTGCTGGGAAAATTTAAAGCAGAGTGGGTCAAATGAAAGGCCCAAGACGAACACAGGATTGGCCAAGACCATTCGTCCACTGTTCTCAACAGTAAGGACGGGAACCTTTAGACTGAAGGCAACACTGCCTTATCACTATAACGTAGCATGCAAAAGTGAGTGCATTGTCAACCTCAAACCCAGGACCTTCCTGGGCACTTCTTGCTTGGGGTGGGGAGTCTACTTTGGACACTGAGTTACCAGCTGGCTGTTGGGCATCAAAATTCAATATTCTCTTCAACTAATCAAGATCGGAAGGAAAAAGTGAAGTAGTTCATCTACTTCCCCCTCGTAAACTCCCAGTGGCTGCCTCCCCTCCCTGTGCCACCCCACACGCATCAGGATGCTGATAAATCAGCTGTCTTCCCCAAAAAGGTCTTGGGTCCTGCCTCTGGAAGGATGCAGGTTAGCTCAGCCTGGGGAACGGACGGAGGGCCATCACACAGGATCCTTGTGACATGGACTCTCTTGGTCAGAAGCCTGCTTACCTGAATGCTCCACTCTAAGCATTTCCAGAATCACTGACAACAGCCCGGCTTCCACCATCTGTACTCCCAACCTCCGCTGGCATTGCCTTCTGTAGAGCAGTGGTTCTCAACCTTCCTAATGCCTTTAATACAGTTCCTCACGCTGTGGTGACCCCCAACCATAAAATCATTTTCATTGCTACTTCATCACTGTAATTTGGCTACTGTTATGAATTGGACGACCCCTGTGAAAGGGTTGTTCGATTCCCACAGGTTGAGACCACTGTGTTAGAGCCTTTGAATACATTATACTCTCTTCATAAAAGGAAGTCAAGAACAAGGGCACATCTCGTGAGATGGTCTGCAACACAGGGTGGAAACGTTTTCTATTGTTGTAAAAACAATAATAATGACCACATGACGGAGGTTTGGCAACTTTTTTTCCCCCTCTCTCTGTCTCTTAATAAAGAGCCACTCCTGACCACGGGGGTGGGGGGAAAGTGAGGAGGAGAAATCAATGACGGCCACAGAGCAGTAACAAGCCATTTAAATGGACTTTGTTTGCCTCTCATTGCTTTGTGTGTAAGACTCATACACACATATTTCAAAAAGAGTGAACCCAGTGGATTTTAAATGGAGAACATAGACTAGGAAACTTTCATAAGATAATATGTATATTACAATATGCTACAAAGCTATGCTACTGACAGAAACGGGGGGGGGGGGGGGGGGATGGAGGGAGGAGGACAAGGAGAAGGATTTACTCGCCCCATGGCAGGAAGTCAGGAAAGTACAATAAATGTGGAATCGGGAGATGTGGGCAAACAAAGGTGGGCGATAGCACAATCCAGGACAGCCAGCATGCCTCCGCATCCACAAAAAGAGGGAAGGATGAAGGGGTCCAGGGCCCGAAGGGTCAGCCAACTGCACTGCATTGTTCATGGCCTGCCTTCAAAGTCTGATCACCTTTTATCCTTGCCTCTGAATGGCTGATGATCTGGGTAACCACCGATAACAGCTCTGCAGTTGCCCCTTGATACATTCTGAGGCTGGGCTCAGGTCACAAGCCCGAAGCCCCCTGCATGAACTGCAGATCAGCAGAGCAGAGGCCGCTCCACGTACTTCCTTTGGAAAAGAGGGATCTGAAATGCCATCTCGTCAAAGGTACAAAGCAGCTCAGAGGAGGAGGAAAAGTGCTGCTCGAGTTAAAAAGAAATGGAATGGAATTTTTTTGTTCTCCTTCGTGCGAGTTCGCATTAAAATAAAACCTGGGTTTTCAGCAGAACTGGATCTTACCTCAGCATTTGCCACCATCACCTCCAGCACACCTGACTTCCCACGTGTTCAAGCTCCCCGAGTCCCAGGGGAGGCTCCCAGCAGCCCTGGACTAAGCAGCTTCTACCTCATAGCAACGAACTGGAGACAACCCAAGGAGTCTCCAAGCCACACCCGCCCCAACCCTTGTCAAAGCCAAGCCGCTCCCTACTGCTTTCATTTCAAGACCCCCAGAAAGGCGCTGGGGGTTCACCTCTGACGGGTTCTCCCCATTCAGCTCCAGCCCTTTCTCCTGCAAGGTTGGCCTCACCTGACCTGTCCCCAACCTCCTACCTTCTTCCCCTCCGATCTCTTTCTCACTTCTCTAGGCTCCGCCTTCGAATGCTATCTCCTAGAGAAGGAGGGGGCTTAAGGGATATGAGATCTTATGACCCAAGAATCTACCTGCCTCAGTTCTGCCCAGCTGTTAGCTGCATGACCTTGGTCAAATCACCCAAACCTCGTCCAGTGACAGGTTTTGAGCCAGGAAATTGCTGAGTCTCTCTCATCTCTAATTTTTTAACTACCTAAATATTCACCTGTAGGACCATAAGCAAAACATGACTTAAACGTGCATAGGGAGAGAGGGTGCATATAGAGACTTCCCTTCCTCGGTGCCCTGTGTGCCGTTCTAAATTAATTAACCCGTTGCCATGCGGTCAATCCCAAGTGTGTCACATTAGAACTCAACCCTCCGACCTTCCGAGTCG
Organism: Echinops telfairi; assembly: GCF_000313985.2. Classification (NCBI taxonomy): domain Eukaryota; kingdom Metazoa; phylum Chordata; class Mammalia; order Afrosoricida; family Tenrecidae; genus Echinops; species Echinops telfairi. The sequence continues at coordinate 33,133,664 of NW_022103968.1, read as the reverse complement.
TCGATCGGCGTATGAGCTGTTCGAAACACCCAGGGACTCCTTGAAACATCCCCGTATAGTAGTACATCCTCTCAAGTCTCACTAGTCAGGAAAAGCGGAGCGGAACCGCCAGAATCCTGAGTCCTAGAATGGTTCATTCATGCCTTTGCTCAATACTGCGAATTCAACATCAATTTAGCAGGTGGCAGAGATTCTAAAGCCCCCATCACCAGCTGGACTTGTGGGTTTAAAATCAGTGAGGCGGTCAGGAGTCCCACGGTGTGTCTGCTCAAACCCCTGTGTTTTACCAACAAGGACATTGAGCTCTGAGAGCAGAAACCCCCAGCTCAAAGCCAAAGAGAAGGTCGGTGGCCAGAACCGAGGCTGGCTGTCCTGTCCCCGGTCCAGAACTCTTCCACCAGAGCTTTTTGCAACCATCTACTCCCTTTTTTATGCAGACAGGTTACACCCTAACCTACAGTGGGTGCCCTCTACAGCAAATCGATTTCCATGTCGCAGGTAGGGTCTAGAGGTAAGTTTGGGTCATCAGACGACTGCCAATGGCACACAGTCACAGCTTTCTTTCCCAGCCCCGGACCATTCATTCTCTGCAAAGAAAACCCTCGGATGCGTCTATCGCTGTTGAACTCTATTTTGGAGAAGAGGAAAAAGCTGAGCAGCTCTTTGTTCTACCAGTAAGAAGCATTTACTGATCCTTTCCTATATCCCCTACCTGGCCACCGCCCTGCCCCCACTTATACCCACCCCACCATTCCCAATCCCTTCAGAGAAATCCAGGGAAACTCCCCCCTGCCCCCAACCCCACTACAAAAGAAAGCCAGCTGTGAAAGGGCCACCTAGAACACAACAACACCCTCCATCTCTCCACCCAATGGGGTAGAAGGCTTTTCCTTTGAGCTGCCGATGTGTCTTAGGGAAGCCACTGGTGGTAGGTGGGTAGGTTTCCAGGGTCATCCATCTAAGGAAAGCAACCCTTGAAGAATTAACTGTTTCCTAACCACCTGCTCAACCTTGCTGGGGCAGAGGTGTCAATAAAGCAGTCCTTCTCTGCCTTTCCCCTGGGGCCAAGAGGGCACTACCACAGCTGGGATGTAGCTATTTAAGGCAGCATCAAGAGGGTGGGGCGAAAAACTCTGGGCAGTATCCTCCTCCACCCACCCATTGGCTCTCACAGTCAAAACACACACACCTACCCTAGTATGTATGCACCCTACCTCACCTACCTCTCCATGGGCTTAGACCTGGAGTCCCTTGTCCCTTCTGCTACCCACCTTACGTTTAATTCAGCCCCGTTCTCTTCTATCACTATCAAGCTACTTGCCAATCAAAAACAGGGGATTGGATTGAAATAGAGGAGTTTTTTTAAAAAAGGCTTAGCAGTGGAGAAAAGCATGTAAAGGGGGAGAGGGGGGTAGATTTGTGTGTTGGGGGAGGGGGCAGTGTCAGAGGCCTGACTTGCCAGAGAGGTTCCATGATGTTTCTACGTGCACCTCCCACTCTCCTGATAGCGAGATCGATTCGGACAATTTCTGCAGGTCGGCCCTATTTAAACAAGAGCATCCCAGCACCCAGTGTTTTAAACAAAAATCCAAATGCCCCGCCAGGACATGCTGGGGAAGCCCGGGGTCTGGATGAGACGAGCCCCGCTCGGTGGGATCCCTTGCTGCTTTAATGAAGCAATGTAACAGCCTGATAAATTCGGTCTGCCTGAAGACAGCACGCACTGGTGGATTTCAAAGCCAGCCTATGACAGCGGATGCACTGGACGCGGAATTCGACAGCGTAGTCCCCCATAAAGGCATCAAGCCTCCTTCCCTTCCTATCTGGAATGGCGCTCCCGCTTATCAAGGAAACCACGACGGAAATCGGCGAGGTGGGGGTCTGGGAAACCCGGGGAAATCGGAGAAAGCGACAAGCTTGAGGGCCATCTCTGTGACGAGCTGCAGGGCAAGCAGCTGTCAGCCACTCGGGATGAAGGGGCATGGGCGGGATGACAGGCGCGGTGTCCCCAGACGCAGACACGAACCCGCTCATGCAGGCGGGTCCGGGCACAAGGGTCGTCCACGCGCCCCTCCCCACCACCCTCTCCACCGGGGATGCTGGTGAATGAACACACCTGGGCTGCCTCCATCCTGCCGATGCTCCCTCCTCCGTCCTCTGGCTGCTGCAAAGCAGCCCCGGCTCGGGAGTGTCACTTGCTAGTGGCAACCCACCCGGGCTCTGATGTCTCCTCCACCCACCCAGATCGCAGCCGGCCCGAAGCAGGAGGACGTTCTCTCCCGGCACAGGCCATGGTCGCACGTACCAGCTGGCCCGGAAAAAAAAATCCTGGCCTCTCTAGAGCCGCGCACCCCCGGGGAAGTTCCCAGGAAGGAGTGCGGATCCTCCAAGCAGGCAGCAAGAAGGACACGACCTAAGGGGGCCACGGCTTTCAGTGGGCCGCGCGAGGGGATGCTCTGGGGGAGGGGGTCCCCCAAACCCCTCCAACAGCTGGCCCTTTAAACGCGCCTCCTCGGAGCGCGGAACAAAGGCGCCGCCCGCCGGGGCCGGGCCAGCGCACGCCCCCGGCGTGGCCGCAGCCCAGCAGCCGAGAAGGGCCGAGCACGGGCTGCCGGCGCGAGCTTACCTTGCGGGTCTCCAGGCGGGCGAGAGGGCGGCGGACTGCGCGCGTCCAGCCCCACTCGTACTACACGCTGCAGTCGGCCCCGCTCTGTTTTGCTGGGACTCGGCGCTGACTTCACCGACACTCCGCGGCAGGCCAATGGGCTGCGGCGGCCGCCCCCTCATTAGCATGCGTCTGGAACCGTCCACTTGGGCAGCGCCCGGGCGGCGGGCGGTGTCAGTGGGCGGAGCCCGGAGTCAGTGGGCGGAGCCCGGAGTCAGTGGGCGGAGCCCGGAGTCAGTGGACGGAGCCCGGCCCGGCCGTGACAGGAAGGGGCGTGTGCGCCAATGGGAGCTGAGGAAGCTCCCCGCCGCCCCGCCCCGCCCCGCCCCGCGGCATTGTGAGTCCCGCGCCGACCGCCGCTCGGTCGCGGGCGGGTAACGCGTGGACCGAGTAGCCCTTCGTGTTCGGGCGGAGCCGCGGCCTGGGCCCACCAGGAGCTTGGAAGGACGCCTAAGCTTGCAAACAGCGGCTTACGTGTCTTCAGTGACTATACATTCTTTCACCTCTGTGCCCCAGTTTGCTCATCTGTAAAATGGTCTGTCTCTACCTGGCAACTTTCCCTTCTGTTATTCACACTCGGAACCCCACCACGAGGATTAATAGTTAACATCTGTAATGCATTTTGATCAGTGCCTGGCCAGCATGCTACATAAATTATCGGCTATGATCATTATATCGGACGCCCGGTGGCATAATGGTTACGTGTTAGTAGTGAACGTCAGCAGTTTGAAACCACCAGCCGCTCAGTGGGAGAAACACGGGGCTTTCAACTTCCATAAGGAATTAAGACTCTTGGAAACCTATAAGGGGCAGTTGTACCCTGTTCTATATGGGGTCGCTGAGAGCCGGAATCGACTCGCTGGCAGGGAGTGGCATGCACTGTCCTGTTCATGTACTAACTGCTTTACATGCACCAACTCACTGACACCCCACTACCACCCCGAACCCCCCTACCACCCGAAAGGAGGGCAAAATAAAGAGAGGGACGAAGTTTATCTTTTTTAAGTAACTGAAAACCATCCAGAGTGAAATGATTGCCCAAAGTGCAGTACTATCGTGATGGAACACGACACAGGCGTGGGAAAAGGAGGGCTTTAGTTATACTTATTAGCACACAAACGTGCACGGGATGATTACTGAATGGAAAAGCAGGCCGAAAACTAGTTTCATAGTGCCATCCCCCCGTTAGAACGCTCCCTTAAGATTGTGTCGGAGAGCATTTTTTCTTAGATTTTTCTCTTTAGTAATTATCTACCAACTGTTCAAAACAAAATAATTTTTATATTAAACGCCAGACTGACTTCCCCTATAGAGAACTGATCTCTAGGAAAGCCACGCCCATAACTCCCTGGAGGAATCTTAAGGGAGACCTAAGTCATCCCTCAAATGGCCAACCCCTCTGCTGATTCCCCGCAGTGTGGCTGTGGAATGTATAACATTGCAAGTGCGTAAAAGATTAGAAAGGCGGGAGAGAGAAAAAGCAAAGCCTAGTGTTTTTCAGAACTTTATCAGTGTTCAAAATCATGGGCCAATAACATTTTTTTAAAACATTTTATTAGAGGCTCATACAACTCTTATCACAATCCATACACACATCAATTGTGCAAAGCGCATTTGTACTTCATTCTCAAAACATTTTCTCTCCACTTAAACCCCCGACATTAGGTCCTCATTTTTCCCCTCCCTCCCCTCTCCCCCAGGGCCAATAACATTTTTGCAACAGTTTTATTGGCATTTAATTCACATACCATATAATTCAATAATTCAATCACATCAAGAACATCTGTACAATCAGCACCACAATCAGTTTTAGAACATTTTCTTCATTCTTATACTCAGTATTATTAGCTCCCCATTTCCCCCCAACCTTCCCTGCCATACCCCCAAGGAATCATTAATCCAGTCTATAGATTTATTTACCTATCCTGGATTTTATAAACAACATTTATTTTTTTATTATTTTGCTTTTTATTTTTATTTCTTTATTTTAATAAACCATTTTATTGGGGGCTCTTACAACTTTTATAACAATCCATACAGCAAGTGTATCAAGCACATATGTTGCCATCATCATTTCCAAAACATTTTCTTTCTACCTGAGCCTTGATATCAGCTCTGATTTTTCCCCCCTCCCTCCCCCACCATCCCACCTTGATAAGCCCTTGATAATTTATAATTTTTTTTCATATTTTACACTGTCCGCTTTCTGGGGGGTTGTACATTGATCACTGTGATCAGTTTCCCATTTCTCCCCCTTCTTCCCCCACCTTCCCCTTAGCCTCATGGTATTGCTACTCTTATTACTGATCCTGAGGAGTTTATCACTCCTGTATTCTGTGTGTCTAGAACTCTTATCTGTACTGATATACATGCTCTGTTCTAGCCAGATTTGTAAGATAGAACTGGGATCATGATAGTGGGGGAGAGGAAGCATTAAAGAACTAGAGCAGCAATTCTCAACCTGTGGGTCGCAACCCCTTTGGGGGTTGAACAACCCTTTCACAGGGGTCGCCTAAGACCATTGGAAAGCACATATTTCTGATGGCCCTAGGAACCCAGACACCACCCCTCTATCTTCTCCAGGCGGTCCGCCCACATGCAGATACGCCCACATATGAGTACCCACTGTGAAGACTGTTACCCATGCTACACCTTGCTTCAAGACAAAATTTCATTGATTTTTAATTAGAAATAAATATTTCACAATACACAATTACATACTGTTTTTGTGATTAATCACTATGCTTTAATTATGTTCAATTTGTAACAATGAAAATATATCCCACGTATCAGATATTTACATGACGATTCATAACAGTAGCAAAATTACAGTTATGAAGTACCAATGAAAATAATTTTATGGTTAGGGGTCACCACAACATGAGAAACTATATTAAAGGGTCACATCATTAGGAAGGTCGAGAACCACTGAACTAGAGGAAAATTGCATATCTTGTTAGTGCTATGCTACACCCTGGCTGGCTCATCTTTCTCGTGACCCTAACAGAAAAACATGTAAAACAAACAAAAAAAACTAACGAAGATAAGAAAATAAAACGGATACAAATCTCAATAAAAAAAAAAAGCAGAAAATATATATTTTTTTAAACCAGAACAATTTAAAATGGATCATAAGGGGAATCCAATGATAAGGTGCTTTGAACCTAACTGCATCTGCAACAATCCATTTAAACAAGGAGAGCCATCCAAGAAACCATCTGGGTAATTGTGCCAGTTCATTCCCATCTCCAGTCCTTTGTTGATCCATCTGAGTAGCAAGCCTTGGGGATACAGAGGTGAGAGCACGTCCAGGTGCTGGCCCTCTTGAAGGCAACCCCCCACTACCCCCCACCCCCCGAGCAAGCAGAAGTTCAGGTTCGTGGGGAGCAAGGCCAGCTTTCTGTGCGTACAAATGATGTTTGTGCACTGAGAAGGTTCCATGCTTGGTTGAAAGCTCCACTGTCTCTATCTTGAGATTCTTTCATTTTGAACAAGGGCCCCACATCTGCAGGTTAAGCAAAAGCCCATAAAGTAGGTAATCAGTCCTGGTGAAGGGGAAAAATGCCCAGGCCTGTCCGTTTGTCGAGGCCAAACCCACAGTAAGCTTTGGACTTCCCAGTTGTCATCCTGGCTGCTTCTGTTTCACCACAATTCTGGTTCTTGGCTCCCCAAGAAGTGTGAGGGCTCCTTTCTTGCCAGTCCAGCAGTGCTTCCTTTATGTTGTTGTTGTGGTTGTTGTTGTTGTTAGGTGCCACCGAATCAGTTAGACTCATAATGATCCCATGTGCAACAGAAGGAAACACCACCTGGTCTTCTTCTCCTTCTTCTTCTCCTCCTCCTCCTTCTTCTTCCACCTGGTCTTCTTCTTCTTCTCCTCCTCCCACCTGGTCTTCTTCTTCTTTCTCCTCCTCCTCCCCTTCTTCTTCCCCCCTCACTTTACCATGCATGATGTCCTTTTCCAGGGTCTGGTCTCTTCTGACAACATGTTTGAAGCACGTAAGACAAAGTCTCACCACCCTTGCTTCTGAAGAGCAGTCTGGTACCTTTCCCATTAAATGTATGCTATCTGGCTTGAACTCATCTCAATCTATGTGGGTATACTCTTATCCCTCATCCCCATCTCCGCAAGATTGTAAATCCTGTCAGCTTGTTGCTTGTGTCTGCTCATCTGAAACAGTGCTTCGCACTGTGCTTTACACACTGTTAAAAATGTGCTTACACTCCCCTAATACAAGAGCACCTTGCTCAGCTAAATGGTCATTTCATGATATCTACCTTCCCGACATGATCGCTGAAGACAGATGTGTGCATAAGAAAATGTGGTGAAGAAAGCTGATGGTGCCCGGCTATCAAAAGATATAGCGTCTGGAGTCTTAAAGGCTTGTAGGCAAACAAGCGGCCATCTAGCTCGGAAACAACAAAGTCCACAGAGAAGAAGCACATAAGCCTGTGCGAACACGAGGTGTTGAAGGGAACAGGCAGCACACACCAAAGAAAAAGAACCATCATTGTGTGACCACCTTCCCCACATAAACGCTGAAGACGAATGTGTGCATAAGTAAGTGTGGTGAAGGCTGATGGTGCCCGGCTATGGAGACCTATAGCGTCTGGGGACTTAAAGGCTTGAAAGTAAACAAGCGGCCATCTAGCCCTGAAGCAACAAAGCCCACATGGAAGCAGCACACCAACATGTATGATCATGAAGGGCCAAAGGGACCAGGCTTCAAACACCAAAGGCGGGGGGTGAGGGGGGGGAATCATATCCTCATCAATGAGGGTGGCGCGTGATGGAGACCCAATGCCCATCTCTAGACAACTGGACATACCTTGCAGAGGGGTAGTGGGGAGATGAGTCACTCAGGGTACAGTATAGCAATAATGAAACCCACAACCTTCCTCTAGTTCTTAAACACTTCCTCTCCCCAACTACCAGGACCCCAATTCTGCCTTGCAGACCTGGTTAGACCAGATGATGCACAGCGGTACAGATGGGAATTGGAAATGCAGGGAATCTGGGACAGATGAACCCCTCAGGATCAGGGGTGACAGTGGCAATACCAGGAGGGAAAGGGGGTGTAGAAAGGGGGAATTGATCACAGGGAGCTACATATGGCCTCCTCTCTGAGGGACGGGCAGCAGAGGGGTGGGTGAAGGGAGACGCCGAGCAGTGTAATATAAGATACAATAATAATTTATAAATTATCAAGGGTGCATGGGGGAGAGGGGAGGAGGAAGGGAGGGGGAGGGGAAAAAAGGAAAATGAGCTGATTCCGGGAACCCAAGAGGAAAGCGAATTTTGGGAATAATGAGGGCAACAAATGTATAGATGTGCTTTACACAATTGATCTATGTATTGTGATGAATTGTATGAGCCCCGATAAATTGATTTTAAAAAATGTGCTTACATTTCATGGACTCTGATTAGTAACTCCTCGTATTCTCTTCGTGTGCATCAGATTATTCTCAGTAGTCTTTCTTCAGTAGTGAGAAACCAAAATATCAGGGACGAGTCCTGCAACACAAACTGGGCTCATAAATATGCTGTGGGATATGTCCCCAAACAAGCCATTTGGTATTGTAATTGTTAGGTGCCATCGAGTCGGTGCCAACTCATAGCCACCCTGTGTATAACAGAAAGACGCACCACCTGGCCCTGGGCCATCCTCACCACTGCTCTAATGTTTGCACTCCTTGTTGCAGCCACTGTGCCAATCCACCTTGTGGAGGGCGTTCCTCTTTTTCACTGCACCTCTATTTTACCAAGCAAAATGCCCTTCTCCGAGGACTGGTCTCTCCTGATAACGTGTCCAAAATACGTGGACACGAAGTCTCCCTATCCTTGCCTCTAGGGAGCATTCTGCCTGTACTTCCAAGACAGATTGGTTCAGTCTTGTGGCAGTCCATGGAACTTTCACTATTCTTTGCCAGCACCATCATTCAAATGCACTGATTCTCCTTCAGTCTTCGTGAGACCATAGGCTAAGGAATTAGGAATGGAGAGAGCAAGGTTTCTTAGAGAACAGCCATCTTCAGGAGCACACAGATTGAGAGAGAGCAGAATGAGCTAGATGAGCAGGAGCCAGGAGTGAGCACAGTGTTAGGTCTGTGGGCTCTGGAGCCAGAGAGAACTGGCAGACTCCTGGCTCTAACATGGTAACTACTATGAGACTCAAGAGCCAGTTCTCTGTTCCCTTAACTGCAATGTAGGGGAAACACAACCCTCCTAAGGTTTCATTGTGAGCTGACATGAGACCATGCGTGTAAAGTGCTTCCACACTGCCTGACACATGAGCATTCAGTAAATGCTTATAGTTACTATCGATAGAACACAGAAGTGAGGAAGATGCTTTGACTAAAACAGCTTGTCTTGTCTTATGGAGGCTGGGTTTGACCCGAAGGATCAACTATAGTCATGTTCAGAGATGCCGTGCTGGGGAATGCCGGAAGGGAAGAAGAAAATCTATCAGAAAATGGAAACATAAATCAAAGAGCCTGTTGAGGGTTGCTCATATATGAGGGGGTGAGCATTGCAGTGGAAAGAGCAACCCTTCCTTACAGACCGAAGTCTCATTAGCTACTGATAAATTACTGCGAAAGAGCTAAGCTACACGTGTGTGCCCAAGGGTAAAGAACTGAACTGAGGATTCTGAAATGAGAGATCCCCAGAATTCTATATTTTTCGGAGGTCAGAGGTGGCAGTCACTGCTTTAGGGAGGTTAAGTGGACCTGGTGTTGAGTCAATTCCGACTCACAGTGACCCTGTAAAACAGAGTAGAACCGTTCCATAGAATTTTCAACCTGAAATCATCATAGGAAGGAGCCCTAGTGGTGCAGTGGATTGAGCACTGGGCCACTATACACACGGTCAGCAGTTCAAACCCCTCAACTGCACCTTGGGAGGAAAATGAGGCTGTCTGCTCCTGTAAGGATTTACAGTCTGGGAAACCCTAAGGAATCGTTCTACATGGTTCTATAGGGTCCTGATGCATCAGAACCGACCTCACGGCAGTGTGTAATCTTCATGGGAGCACAGTGTCACATCTTGCTTCCTCAGAGCTATTTGTGGTTTCAAACCATGGGCCTTTCATTTGGTAGTCAAGCAATCGATCACCACAGCACGGGACTCCCAAAGTAAGAGAGCCTCAAATGTGGTCTTGCATTTGACCGATTGCACAAGGTGTGAGATGATGTGATATTATTAGATCATCGAGGAGCCCTGGTGCTGTAGTGATGATGTGTTGGGATGCTAACCCCAAGGTCAGCAGTTTGAAACCCCAAGACACTCCTCGGGAGAAATATGAGGCCCTCTCCTCCCATAAAGAGTTCCACTTTGAATCTCTAGAATCTATAGAAACTTCAACACTTTTTTTTTTTGCTTAAATAAAATGAAAGTAAATTTATTATAGACAAAATCCAACATAGGTGCACAAAACTAGAGCAAATCTGACAAACCCTAGAAAAAGGCATTCGTTTAAGTTTTTAGATTCTACGGATATTTGAAATCTTGGTGACATAACTCCCAGCATCCCTGCAGCACATAAGTGACCGGACTATGACAAACTGATGAATGAGGAGGATAATTTCTTTTCTCTTTGTGTTTCTTTAACACCTTAATAATAAAAAGGAAAAATAACCCAATTGAAAAATGGATAGAGAATCTGGACAGTTTACCATAATAGATATTCAGGCAGCCAACAAACATATGAGGAAATGCTCACAATCACCAGCCATCCAAAAGATGCAAATCAAAAGAACTGGTTTTGAGTTTGAAATTCGATCCTCAAGAAGGATTGACATTTAAAATGCTGATTGGGTGGACCTTTGAGAGAAACGTGAAGTTCAGAATGTATATCCACTGAAGACAACCAGAGAAAGGTCTCTTCTGGCTAAAGGCTGTGAAGGTCAAGGAAGATGCTGAGAAACAAGTTTTATTTTCTTTTCGAATTTGGACCAGAAATTCCCTGCTTGAAATCCCCTCGGCTGCCCTGCGAAGACTGGGGGTTGTGGTGGTTAGGTGCCGTGGAGTCAGTTCCTGCTCCCGGTGAGCATTCTGAGGAAACCTGTCCCAGCTCTTCGGGATAAACAATTTGGGAATCCTGATTTTCCAACATCCTAAAGGTCAAAAAAGGACAAACTTTATTTATCCGTTCTAAAATCTGTGCCTAACTCTCCAATTGTGTGCCAATTGATTACGACCATGACCTGAGACGTTTGTCAAGCCTACTTGAATTTGAGAGACTTCCCGATAGAGAGCTCACACACTATGAAACCAGGGTTGCATCTTCATCCTGCCCTCAGCCCTGGGGCTGTGGGTGAATCCCTTCAGCTCTGATTCTTTTTCTCCTCAACTGTAAAACAGATAAACCATACCTGTCTCACAGGTCGATTATGAAATTCACATGGTAAAATATTCACGAAATGCTTTCTGAGCTTCCCGGAACCATGCAAATATAAAGAATGATGGTTTGTAAATCAAGGGAAGCAATTTCTTTCCCTGCTTAGAAGCACTGGACGCTTCTGTTGCTGTCGCTGCTGTGAGGTGCCATCTGGTTGGCGTGCCTCACTGCAGCCTTACGGACAACTGCACGAAACACTGCCGGTCCCGTGCCAGCCTCACCACTGTTGCTAAGTGTGAGTCATGTTTGCAGCCGCTGTGCTCACTCACCTCATCAAGAGCTCCTCTAGGCCATCGAGCACAGAAGCAACAAACCCACATGGAAGAAGCAACCCAGCCTGTGTGATCATAAGGTGTCGACAGGATCAGGCGACAGGCATCAAAGACCCAAAACAAAAAAACAAACAATCAAAACCATATTGCTGAGAACGAGGGGGGTCAGAGCAGAAACCCAAAACCCATCTGCAGACAATGGGACAATCCCTCACAGCAGGGTCACAAGGAAGGGATGAGTCAACCAGGGCTCAGTGTAGCACCAGGAAACACACAATATTCCTCTGGCTCCTTGAGGCTTTCTCACCCCCCACTATCATGACCACAGTTCTGCCTTTCACTGTGGGCTAGACCGGAGCATACCCAGGTACAGATAAGAGCTCACGACACATGGAATCCAAGTCAGATAAACCTCCCAGGAAAAGAAATGGGCGTAGCGATAGCAGGAGGGTGGGGGAAGGTGGGAAGAGAGTAGGAGAGGAAATGGGAACCAACTGCAATGATACACACACACACACACACACACACACACAGGGATGAACAACAGAAATTATGGGGGAAGAGAGACAGTGGTCGGTGTAAGATATGAAAATAAAAAAAATTTATAATTTATCAAGGGGTCACGAGGGTGGGAGGAAGGAGGGTGGGAAAAAAGAGGAGCTGATACCAAGGACTCAAATAGAAAGTAAATGTTTAGAAAATAATGATGGCAACATTTGTACAAATATGCTTGACACAATCAGTGTATGGATTGTTATAAAAGCTGTAAGAGACCCCAAATAAAAGGATCTTTTAATTTAAAAAAAGAGAGAAGAAAAAAGAAACTTAAAATGTTCAAGGGCTTGATCTAGATCAGGGGTCCTCAAACTTTTTAAACAGGGGGCCAGTTCACTGTCCCTCAGACTGTTGGAGGGCCGGACTATAGTTAAGAAAAACTATGAACAAGTCAGGGTGCGATGTAACAATGATGAGAAATACAACCTTCCTCTAGTTCCTAAAGGTTTCCTCCCCGCTCCCACTACCATGACTCGAATTCGACCTTGCAAGACTGGCTAGACCAGAGGAGGTACACTGGTACAGATAGGAACTGAAAATACAGGGAATCCAGGATGGATGAGCCCTATAGGACCAGTGGTGTGAGTGGCAAAACAGGGAGGGTAAAGGGAGAATGGGTAGGAAAGAGGGAACCGATTACATGGAACTGTGTGTGACCTCCTCCCTGGGGGACAGACAACCGAAAAGTGGATGAAGGGAGACATCGGACAGGGCAAGATATGACAAAATACCCATTTATAAACTATCAAGGGCTCATGCGGGAGGGGGGAGCGGGGAGGGAGGGGGAAAATGAGGACCTAATGTCGGGGGTTTAAATGGAGAGAAAATGTTTTGAGAAACGATGTACAAATGCACTTTACACAATTGATGTGTGTATGGATTGGGATAACAGTTGTATGAGCCCCTAATAAAATGTCAAAAAAAACAAACAAAACAAACAAACAAACAAACAAATAAATAAATAAATAAAACTGGGGGAAAAAAAAAGAGTAAAATCCAAAAAAAAAAACAAAAACTATGAACAAATTCCTATGCACATTGGATGAGTCGGCTGCTAAGCAGGACAGGTAGCGGTGGCAAAAACACCTGGCGGGTTGGATAAATGTCCTCAGTGGGCCGCATGTGGCCCATGGGCCGTAGTTTGAGGGCCCCTGATCTAGATAAATGAATAAAGAACTATATTCATGACGCAAAAAAATGAGTCTTCCCCTTTCTTATGGACCCTCCATTTCCTAAGTGTGACATTCTTCTTTAGGGACTGTTCTCTCCGGATAACAACGAGTCCAAGTGTGTGAGAAGGAGTCCCGCCAGCCTGCCTTCAAAGGAGCGCTCTGGTACCCTCCTTCCTGAGCAGATGGGGTTGTTCTCCTAGCAGTCCATCCCATGGTTTTCACCAACACCATCATGCGAATACACCAGCTCTTCTGCAGCCTACCAGCTTTCACACTTAAGTAAGGGCATCGAAAATACCCTGGGTTGGGTCAGGCACACCTTAGTCTTCAAGGCGACATCTTTGCTTTTGAATACTTTAAAAAGGTGTGTGTGTGTGTGTGTGTGTGTGTGTGTGTGTGTGTGTGTGTGTGTGATTGCTTTTATTGGAAAGGTGAGAGGAAAAAAATGCCATTTAGTTTAAGAGTTTGTGAGTTAGCTGCAAATCAACTCATCTCAGGAGAGGACTAATCCTTGGTCATTTCTAAATATCAAGTTTTACACTGGCTTCTCTTTTGAATACATCATACATTATAAAGTCTCCTCTTTTCCACACTGGATAAATTCTTGGTTTCAGCCAAATCTCGGTGGAGAGGCCACGCACCCTGAACGAGGCACAGCCGAATCCTGTGTCTCGCTGGCTTCATACGGCTCTGCATATGTGTCGTCATCAGGTTCTCATAGTTACCGTTTCTTCCTCACCTCCCAAATCATACTTAAAGGTTGATCATAAGCATGCCATCTTCCTCGTATGCACCGTCATTTCTTGTTTTCACATAAATGCATTCATCCACGCAGAGCCGAATGAGATCCAGAGGCGCCTGGACTGTGCTGTTCATCTGCTGTGGGGGCACACAAACCACCATGTTTCAGATCCTCTTTAACTAGTGCTTGGGCCGGGTCTGAGCTAGGCAGCCCTGTTTGGACTAAGCTGAAGCAAGTCAGGCCCTGCACGTGCTTCCCTGCACATCCAAAAGGTCAGCAGCAGACGGCGCCAGATCAGATATCTGCCAGATACGATAACCAGTGAAACCAGATGTTCCGGGTTCAAAGAAAACCACAAGGAGTCTACAAGCACTTCTCGGAGTTTCCAGACCCCCTATGCTAATTGCCGTACATTCCTCACCACCCCTTTAAAAACCCTCACCCGCCGGCTGCTGAGCACGACTTCCCTGATCTGTTGGCCTAGGTCACGAAACCTCGTCCGGGAGGTTCCCCCCATCCCCTCCCCCAATAAAGCTATTTCTGTTTCTGCTCTCCCTTGTCCTGTCAGTTATGTCTGTCTTCCTCCCTATACCTCAGTTTCACCTTTACATTTGGTGCCGAAACACGGGAGAGGTAGGGACATGGGCTCCGTGCTGTCCCAGCCCTGCTTTGGCTGGGACACAGCCCACCCCTCCTTTCCGCTCAAACTTCCAGAGCCTGTCTGAACGAGCGACTTCTGGTCAGTATCTCTCTGTGTATGTTTGTTCTGTCTCATTTGTTGTTCTGGACACTGAGGACCAGCAAACTCATACAGGAACATAGGGTCCGCAGGAGGCTAACTAGCTGAAAGCCCTGAAAAGCAAGTACGCTAGGAAGCTGAAGGTGGCGCCGTTGCAGGGGTTTATTCTGCAACCCTAGTACCAAGAGGAGCTAGAAAAAACTGCCTTTCCCCGAAATGGGTGCGATGATAAGGCCAGTTTCTCATGTCCATCTTTTCTCTGTGTCTATCTTCTCTCATGTGGCCTCCAGCCTTTTGTCTCTGTATTTACCTCCTGGGATTCCTGCTGATAACAGGACTCCTAGCACTAGGCCGAGCAGTCACTGCACCTTCTGCCTGGACTGGAACGCAGAGGGTGTTTCTGAACTCTTTCTACCTGTTTGTGTGTTTTGTGTCTGTGGCCCTGCAGTGCTTTCTCTAAAATGTTCTGCTTCCCCTTCCTCTCACCATGAACAAAGGCCTGGCAAACCTCCATTTCTACGGCCATAAAGCCACGCCCCTCCTCTCCCTCCTGGGCTTCCATTGTGTCTCTCTTGATCGGAGGTCCCTGTCTGCCGGTTAAAGCCGCAGGCCTGAGCCAGGGAACCTTCCTGTTCTACAGAGTCCAGGACTCTCCCACTGGGCCCCTAGCTCTGACTGGGACACCTCTCAGGGTTACGGAGCCACCTCCTGACTGATGAGTGCAAACAGGGACCAGGGGACGCCCTTCTCCTCTGTCCGTACCCCCTGCAGTTTGAGACACAATGGGAAGTCTTCTGTCCCAACTCCCTAAGGACAATCCTTTGGGGTGCCTACTGCCAACCTTACTGAATTGGGTTTGGCTCCTGATCACCACCCTAAACACCTGGTCTTTTTCTGTAACCAAGTTTGGCCTCAATACCTATTGGACATGAGTCACGCTAGCCAGAAAATAGCACTTTCAATTTTAACGTTCTCTGCAACCTCAACAATTTTTGTCAACAAACACAAATAATCAGTAGTCTCATATGTTCAGGTCTTTTTCTTTCTTCGCTCCCGTCCCTCTCTACTACCTGTCACCCTGCCCAAGATCTCTTAGCCAAACACTCTCTTAAGGCCCCTGACAGTACTCCTCTTCTGTCTTTCTCCAGACCCCCTGACTCCTTGTCTGCACCACCAGTAAGGCCTCCTCCATATTCTGGGTACCCCTCGCCATCACCTCCTCCACTACTCCCTCAACTCCCAAAGGTTGAGGCACTGTGCCTCCGACACCCACCCCCTCCCCGAGCCAGACCCCTCAGACTCCCTGATGTCTCTCCCTCTCTCCCCTTCTTGGCCCCCTCCCTGCTCAGCTTCCACTTAGCCAACACCTGCAGCCTCTGACAGACCTCTCCCAGATAGAGAAGCAGAGCACAAATCCATGGTCACCACCCTAAGACCGGCAGGAGGGAGAGGTCAGAAAGCTCCAGTAACAACTTTAATCGCCTGCCGCACTTCTGATTTCAATATCCTCTGAAATCTCAACAATTTCTGCCAGTAAACTCACAAATAGTCTGAGATTCTGTACGTCCAGGCCGCCTTTTCTCTGCGCTCCTGTCCCTTTCTCTGTGTTTCCTGTTCCCTTTCCCAAGTCCTCTTGACTGGGTAGAATTCCTCCTCTCCTCCTGCTTCTGGACCCCCCTCTGGTGTCTGCCTTTTCAGACCTGCCTGAACACCTTGTTTCCCCTCTTACTCACCCCTCTCCCTATTCTGGCCACATCTGGAGCCCCCCCACATCCTCTTCTCCCGACCTACCTGCCTCATTGGAGGAACCCGAGTCTGCACTCGCCGCACCAGCTAGCAAGCACATGTGATCGCAGAACCCCCTTGTCCTTTGTCCACTCCAGAAAGTGACTTGGACTGATTGAGTGATCCGGTTCATGTTCCCTTCTCTCTCACTGATTTATCTCAGATTGAAAAGTGTTTAGGCTCCTTTATAATGATCCCACCACCTATATTAAGGAGTTTCAATATTTAACTCAAGCTTATGATTTGTCCTGGCAGGATATTTCTGTCATCCTTCCCTCTACCCTAACCGCAGATAAGAGGAAATGCATTTTTCTCTCTGTTCAGCAGCACTCCAACCAGGTTCATTTGACCGGCCTTGACCTAGGCGGTTCCCAGACAAAAAGATGGTTAGAGTTATCAACTTAACAATCAAGCAGGTAGGGACAGACGTGCCTGCCGTAATAAAATGCTTCAGTGTGTCCTGGCTTGGCTTCAGGCCATTTCCCATACAGGAGTCAATTTTGATCATCTTAAGATCACTCAAAAGCCTGATGAGAATCCATCCACCTTTTTAAGCTGCTTAACTGATGCTTTACATTAAAAGCTTAAAATAAATGGAAGAAAGGCCCTCAAACCCCAGTCCAAGATTTAGCGAATATGGCATTTAAGGTTTTTAACAGCTGTGGAGGAGCAGGCAGAATCAGCCTGTGATGCCTGGTTCCGGCAGAAGGTGAATTTTCAAACCCAAGCCTTAGTAGCAGCCCTGCAGCTGGCAATCCCCCTCGGCCCCAGAAGGGCAGCCTGGGGCAAGGGTGTATGGGAACAATGACCGCCACCTGGTGCCCGCTTTCAGTGCGGAGAAGAAGGGCACTGGTCACAGAAGTGTCCCCAGCCTAAAGATCCAACCAAACCCCGCCCGGCGTGGGGTCAAAGCGGACACTGGAAGTCCGACTGTCCTTGGAAAAGCGACAGGCCCTTTGCGTCTCCATGTGGGGGGGCTGTCCTTCCAATTCCTGACCCGCCGTTGACCCTGCTAGGATTGGGCAAAGTCTGAGGAGACCCTGACTGGACCCCCATCACCTGCGCCAAGCCTGGGGTATTGCTCAAGGTACTGGGTGAGTAAATTTCCTTCTTACACAGAAGCTATCTTTTCTGACCTGCCCTCATTTTCAGGGGTAGGCAGTCCTTCCTCAATCTTGGCCATGGATATTGATGGAAAGCCTACCTGCTCCAGATGTACTAGCCCTTTACTCATTCCGTATAATCCCATTGTGCCTGGTCCCCCTGTTGGGAAGAGACATTTTAAATTAGTTAGGAACCTCCTAACACCTTACTTTTGGTCTCACAGTACCTCTGCTCCTTCCCCTTCTTTCACCCAACCAGGAAGAACTGGCCCTACAGACCTCATTACTTACTGATGAGTCATCATACAATGCCTCCTGTCTAACAACCTCATTGCTCCTACCCACTCTCCCTGGAACACTCCAATCTTACCAGTAAGAAACAAAATGGTACTTATCGCTTGGTCCAGGACCTGTGCCTCATTAACGAACCTGTTATCCCCATACACCTGGTAGCTCCCAACCCCTATACTCTTTTGTCCTACAGTCCCCCTTCCACTATACTTTTTTCACCATCCCCCTTAACCCAGCTTGTCAGCATTCGTTTGTCTTTACCTGCAGCCCCTTCTAAAACAGTTCTAAATCAGACACAGCCGATTCCTTTAACTTCTCTCTCCCTCCACTGCTTATCTCATTCCACTGCTATCTGCTTAAGCCTGTGCCCCACCCCCACCACTCAGAGTTTAACTCTAAATAAACACCAAGTCATAAAGGCCCTCCAACCACCAACTTCGGCTGAGCAAATAACTAAATGTGTAAATGTCTCCACAGAAGGACCTTGCTTTCCACTTACTGTATGTAGTTCCTCAGCTCGTCCTATATGGTCAGTATGAATTAGCATAGTCACTCCTCAAAAGCAGCGTTCCTAATCCGTCCGGTCTCTCTAGCCTCCTTTCAGCAACAAGCTCAAGAGTGCTGTTATCATGATAATAAATCAGGGCCAGTAAGGTAAAGCATAGCTGTATTCCTACCTGGCCTCTTAAACCTTAGTTTTGCCTCCTCCCTGGAGGCGGCAGAGAACCTTAGTTTTGCCTCCTCCTTGGAAGCGGCAGAGATTTCTAGTAGAGCCTTAGACCACAGCATGCTCCAAACACAGAAGTTTACCAGACAACTCCAGCTAGTCATGGACTTCACCTTGGAGTCTCTCACCTCCTTGCAGCACCAACTTACATCCCTGGCACAGGTAACCCTTCAAAACCGTCGCAACATGGCCAAAAAAATTAGAAAACATCAGTGGGGCACCACCAGCCCTTCCTCGTGGTTTCAAAGTCCTGTCATGACCTGCATCATGCACCTCGTAAGACCTCTGATAATAATCTGGGTACTATTACTTTTAGCTCCATGTGTGTTTGGACTTTTGCAGGAACGAATGAAAAATATCTCCAACCTGACCTTCTATCAGCTTCTTCTCCATTCTTACAGTCTGCTGCCAACCGACCCAGCCCCAAATCTTCCAGCTCTTAATCACCCCCTTCTTCGTCCTATCTCAGCAGGAAGTAGTTAAGACAGAACGTCTCCCATTATCATTATTAAGAAGTTTTGAGTGTTTGGGCCGAACTAGGCATCCCTGTTTGGACTAAACTGAAGCAGGTCCAGGCCCTGCACGTGCTTCCCTGCACATCCCAAAGGTCAGCAGCAGACAGTGCCAGATAAGATAACCAGTGAAACCAGACGTTCCAGGTTCAAAGAAAGCCACAAAGAGTCGACAAGCAAATCTCAGTTTCCAGACCCCATATGATAATTGCCATACATTCCTCACCACCCCTTTAAAAACCCTCACCCCCAGCTGCTGAGCACGACTTCCCTGACCTGTTGGCCTAGGTCACGGAACCTCGTCCTGGAGCTCCCCCCACCCCCCATTTTCACCCCCAATAAAGCTATTTCTGTTTCTACTCTCCCTTGTCCTGTCAGTTATGTCTGTCTTCCTCCCTATACCTCAGTTTCACCTTTACAACTAGGTCTTTCATGTGGGCCCAAGTGGTAAAAGATCTGAAGTTGATTGTGGAGATGGTTATACAGCTCTTATTACTAGGTTTGAACCATTGAATTGTATGATATGTGAAATATATGCCAATAAAATGGTTAGATTGTTAAAAATAAATAAATAAATAAATAAAATGTGCCCGTGATTTCACGGATTCTCTGTATATGAATTCTGCAAGAATTCCTTTCACTTGTAGCATTTCAGTGAGTCCTTACAAGGTACTTATTATCCAATCCTGGATTATTTTGTTCCTCCAATAAATGCTTCGTTTTAATTTCTAAAAGAAGGTCTTTTGCAGCAAATGTACCCTATACAATATATCATTTTATTTTTTTGATGTTGTTTCCATGGGCCTTGATTGTGCATCAAGTAAAATGAAGTAGTTGCTATCTTCAACCTTTCTTTCTTTATGATTACATGCATATTGGTCAAGTTTTGAGGATTTTGGTTTCTTTATGTTAGGGTGAATCCATACTTTGGCCTTCATCAGCAAGGGCTTCAAATCTTCTTCACTTTCAGCTATCTTCCTCACTTCATATGTCACCTGCATATAGCAAGTTTTAGTGGATCTTCCTCCACTCTTGAAGTGACATTCTGCTTCATAGATAGTCTAGCTTCTTGAATGACAGGTTCTGCTTCCAGATTGAATAAGAATGATGAAAGGATACAACCCAGACACACACCTTTTCTGATTTTAAACCATGCAGTATTCCCTTATTTGGTTTCCACAACTGCCTCTTGATCCATATCCAGGTTCCACATGAGAACACTGAAGTGTTCTGGAATTCCTATTCTTCTCAGGACTATCCATAATTTGCTGTGATCCACATAGTTGAATGCCTTTGCATAGTCAATGAAACACAAGTAAACATATTTCTGGTATTCGTTGCTTACAGTCAAGATCCATCTGACATCAGCAATGGTAATCCTTGCTCCATGTCCTCTTCGGTATCCGGCCTTAGCCTCTAGCAGCTGCTTGTAAATGTACTACTATAACCGTTGTTGGATGATCTTCAGCAAAATTTTACTTGCATGTGATATTTGTTCGGTATTTGGGTCACCCTTCCTTGAAATGGTATAAATATGGATCTCTTCCAATCAGTATACCAATTAGCTATCTTCCAAAACTTGTGGCATAGGTAAGTGAGTGCAAAAAAGCAAGACCAGCTCCTTATCATGAGAATGTTTTTGAGAAAGTTAGCCAGAGATTTAGCAGAAAAATGCCCTGCCTGGGGAAGCTTTGCCAGAGTCTTCCAACACAACAATGCTCCTGTTCATTCATCTCATCAAACAAGGACCATTTTATGAGTATCTGGGGAAATTGTTAGGCATCCCGTACAGTCCTACTTGGACTTCTTCATATTTCTTTTTGTGTGATAAGCCCTGCGGAATATGCACTAGACTACTAACTGCCAAGTCAGCAGTTCAAATCTACCAGCCATTCACAAGGAGAGAGGTGATACTATCTGCTCTTATAGAGATTGATAGCCTAGGAAACCCGACATGCAGTTATAGCTATGAGTCAGAATTGACTAACTGGCAGTGAATAGGTAGACTCTTTAAAAATGTATAAGGGACACCGATTTTCTTCAGTTAAAAAGTCTACATTGACATGGTTAAATCTCTAGGACCCTCAGTTTTCCAAGGATAGACTAAATAGCTGGCATCATCCCTAACAAACATGTCTTTAATTTGATGGAGCTTACGTTGAGAAACAAACTTGCTGCTATCGAGTCAATTCCAACTCATAGCAACCCTATAGGACACAGTAGAACTGGTCCTGTGGGTTTCCAAGACTAACCTTGTGATTAGCAGTCCACTACACCACCATAGTTCCAATTATTTTGAAATATAGAGTTGTTGGGTTTTTTTAATCTTCTAATTCCAGTTTTCCATGAACTTTCTGAAATTCCTGTACACAGCAGACAATTCTAAGAGAGGCATTCTCCTTGAGGCTGGAAAGATAGGTGGAGGAAGTCAGGAAGGAAGAATCTGAGGAAGGAAGAGGCAGGAAAAGGGGGTTGCAGAATGAAGGAAGAGAAATCAAGAGAAAGTGAGAGAGCATCATTTTAAATGGTCTGAGAGAAAAATACAGCAACCTCAGAAACTGGGCAAGCAGCCTCGCTAAACTAATGTAACCTTAACAAGGTTACACAATCAACAACAATGGTGTTAAGAGAATAACAGACGTTCTGGAAGCTTGTCAGAGATGATTGGAAGAGTTCATTAGGGAACGCATCACACAGGGCTAAAGTGAGTCACGAGGATGCCCTGAGAAGGCTAATGACACTTGTTCAGTATTTATCAAGGGGAGATGACAAGGTCTGTGTAGGGAGTGGCAAGAGGAAGAGCGCTGGATTGCCCAGCAGGTACCAGGCCTTTCACTGGAATCTCAGTGTCCTAGCTACCTGGTGCTGCTGTAACAAAAATGCCACCCACCGATGGGTGGCTTTAACAAATTTATTTCTTATAAGTTAGGAGGCTAGATGTTTGAGTTCAGGTTGAAGGCTCTGACTGTCCAGGTGAAGACTTTCTCTGTTGGTGAGCAAGAAAGTCTTTGCCTCTTTTGACTTCTGCTCCTGGGCCATTTTTGTGTGGCTTCGCATCCCCCTGACCCCATCTCGGCTTCTCTCATCTGCT
The DNA here is from genome assembly GCF_000313985.2 of Echinops telfairi. Lineage (NCBI taxonomy): Eukaryota > Metazoa > Chordata > Mammalia > Afrosoricida > Tenrecidae > Echinops > Echinops telfairi. The sequence continues at coordinate 33,111,614 of NW_022103968.1, read as the reverse complement.
TGCATGGTGTCTTTTAAATCTCAAATGAGATTAATTTAAGACACATTGACATTAATCTGGCACCATTAACAGATAGAAGATGTGGTACGACTCACCATATGATTCCCAAATGGGATCATAGCCAGAGGCCTCGAAGTTAGGATTTACAGCACCTATTTTGGGGGAGACAATTCAGTCCATAACACTCAGAAGTCTGTCTCATCCCCAAACTCCTTTGTCTTCTCCCCGCTCAGCAAAACTTCAGTTACCTTGCAAGCAGTTGACACCACAGAAAGGTTGGTCATTTGAGTCCTCCCAGATGAGGCAACCTGCAGTCACCTTGGCCTACTTAATCGATGTGATTTCCCCCCGTTATCACTTGTTTCTAAAGTTGTCACAGTGATTATATATTTCTAGGACAATGTGGGGAATACACTTAGGGACACACCAAAAAAATGAAGATTAGATTTTAAAAACATGACTGAATGATTTTGTGTTTATAAAACT
>NW_022103968.1:33092121-33110992 GCF_000313985.2 Echinops telfairi | reverse complement strand
GCCCATCCTCCTCCTGGGGAGCTGCTGGTGGTTTTTAACTGCTGACTCTGCAGTCAGCAGCCCGAAGAGTGAGCCATTACACCAGCAGGGTCCTTTATAAATGTGATTCAAATTCACTTTGGGACTCACTCCTGGAAAGGTGATAATCATACCACGTGTCCGTTACATCCTGTGGTACAGCAGAAGCTTTAGAGACACGAAGATGATTGTTTTCTTGCAAAGTTTAAGGTCCCCACATCTCATACGTGTTGGTTGCCTAGGTCTTTCATTTGTCGCCACCAAATCTTGGCATTTACCAGCCCCCAGGTACATGTAACCCTGTGTACGAGAGTTCTCCTGGCCCCGGTCAGAAAGAACTTGGCCCTGGCCAGGCAGTTCTATAAGAAATCTATAGAAGCTTCGACAGGAGTTGCCACAGAAGCATCAAAACAATGGAAAGCGATGTCCTGGGCATCCCATGGGGAAACTGATGCCGGAGTGTCATGTGTTTTTGCTTCATTGATTTTCCCTGCTGATTGAGCCCTGTTTATCTCATTTGGCAGATCAGCCTCAAAGTGCATGAACTGTTTGTGCCTCATTAGTTTCCAATAGATTGATTTTGCTAGGCTTGCAAATCAGGCATTTTGAACTGCAGCCTGCAGGAGCCAGTTCTGTCTCAGCTTCTGGAACACAAGCTCATGGAATGGCAGCCACCATGCCAGGCAGCCATGTCTTCATCCTTTCTGCAACCAGGCAGTGGGGATGTGCACTGATCAGGAAGCGGACAGTGAGTTTCATTTTTTTCTTGTTTGTTCACATGGTCTCCTCCTTCTCTCTCTCACCATAGCCCCCCTCTCTGAGAGACAACATTGCAAAAAGAACATAAACAAATTCAAAGACAAGTTTATAAAACAATCAGTGCTGGACTACTTACAATAGAAGGATCAGAGAGAAAAGCAGAATCTAAAGCTGGGCCTTCAGCACAATGACATTGTTTTCTGAAAATGTAGAGAGGAAGAAAAGGCAAGGCCAATGGGGAGAGTGGCAGCGCTTAGTGGTGGGGCTCTGGGCGACTTTCCTGTTTTTCCTTTAGGTGTTTCTCTATTTTCAAAATTATCAAACATTTTTCGTGGCACTGTGCAGAAATGTTTGTAAATGTACATGAATCCATAAAAGGGCACATTCATACACAATAAAGTGCACTGCCTTTTACTTAGCAAAATGCATTCATCTGGGCTTGTCAGTTAAAAGGAACAGACACCTAACACAGGACTTGATTGTTTGGAGCATTAAAATGCCATGGCGCAAAGGACCATCACTCGCTCTCTCTTCTCATCTCTGATAACCAAAAGGTTGAATTAAACCCAAACCAAACTCACTGCATGGCGCCGATGACAACTCATAGCGACCCTACAGGGCAAGGTAGAACTGCCCTGTGAGTTTCCGAGACTGGAACTGTATACAAGAGTGGAAAGCTCTGTCTTTCCCCCATGGAGCTGGCTGATGGCTTCAAACTGCTGACCTTGCAAATCCCAGCCTAACCGTCATGCCCCAAGAGCTCTTAAAGGTTAGACTAGACCTCATTTTTTTCCACTTGAAAGGGACCTTGGTGACTCCAAACTCATACCTCTCCATGCATGAGTGTCAAAATGTGAGAGGCCTTTCTTCTCTAGCTTAATTAGACCAATACTATGGAAAGAGTAAGGGATGATAGTGAATGATGGGGGGAGTGCGGAGTGGAGATCCAAAGCCCATTAGTAGGCCACTGGAGATCCCCTTGCAGAGGAGTCTCGGGAAGGAGATGAGCCAGTCAGGGTGCGATGTAACAATGATGAGAAATACAACTTTCCTCTAGTTCCTAAATGTTTCCTCCCCGCTCCCACTACCATGACTCGAATTCTATCTTGCAAGTCTGGCTAGACCAGAGGAGGTACACTGGTACAGATAGGAACTGAAAATACAGGGAATCCAGGGCGGATGAGCCCTACAGGACCAGTGGTGTGAGAGGCAAAACAGGGAGGGTAAAGGGAGAATGGGTAGGAAAGAGGGAACCGATTACATGGAACTGTGTGTGACCTCCTCCCTGGGGGACAGACAACCGAAAAGTGGATGAAGGGAGACGTCGGACAGGGCAAGATATGACAAAATACCCATTTATGAACTATCAAGGGCTCATGAGGGAGGGAGGAGCGGGGAGGGAGGGGAAAAATGAGGACCTAATGTCGGGGGTTTGGGTGGAGAGAAAATGTTTTGAGAAACGATGTACAAATGCGCTTTGCACAATTGATGTGTGTATGGATTGGGATAACAGTTGTATGAGCCCCTAATAAAATGTTAAAAAAAAAAAAGAGTAAGGGATGGACCAGCTAAGGTCATGACCATGGTCATCCCTAAACAATCGACGTGACAAGGGGATTGGGTTCTGAGGATTGGGTGCTGTCCTGATCACTCGCCATGGTGAGGGGTGTGGAGAGCAAGAGGGCACAAAAGCACACAAGCAAAATGCTTCTAAGACAGAGCAGCTTCCCAGCAGGAACACATGATCTAGTTAGAAGCTAAGATAAGCATTGACATGAGTAGAAAAACAAGAACAGAGCAAAAAAGAGAGTCCACTGCAGTAGAGTAAGAGATGGCCCAAGAGGAGGAACATGATTAATTATCCAGCAACAACATAATCCAAAAGTCCTAGATCAGCGGAATTCAGAGGATCCAGTCAGGACCAGGCATTGGGATCGTGATGCTGAAGGATAAGATTGAAAGTACCCCGGACTGCTCAAAGGACAAACAGATCTGTCTTGGAAGAAGGACAGGCAGAGCGTTGCTCAGAGGCAAGGCTGGCAAGGCTTTGTGTTTCATACTTTGGGCATGTTGTCAGGAGAGACCAGTCCCTGGAGAAGGACATCATGCTTGGTAATGTGGAGGGGCACTGAAAAAGAGGTAGACCCTCAATGAGAAGGATTGACACAGTGGCTGCAAGAATGGGCTCAGGCAGAGGAACAATTGTGAGGATGGTGTGGGACCAGGCAATAGTTCGTTCTGTTGTGCAGAGGGTCAATTTGAGGGTACCTAACAACTCAGTACTAGAATGACCTGATACAACTTCACGGAGAATAGGGGTGTGAGCTGGGTCCAGAGAGATGACAAGGTTTAGAGAACAGCTGAAAAAAAAAAAAGGAAATGTCTGTTTAGATGGGAAAAATGGCCGAAGTAAAGTGAGATAGTCAAATTCACGATGCATGAGAACAAAAAAAAAAAAAAAGGAGGGGGGATTAAAAAACGTGAGTAGTTTTAGCCATAAGGGTAAAGATGTTCACTGGGACTAGAGTGCAGTGGGCCTTAGAAGCTAAGCTTCTAAGGATTTGATTGTTAGCTGGTAGCCAATGAGGAGTCACCAAAGGTCTTTTAAGCAGGGGTGTGGTCTGATGGGCATGACCTGTACAGACAATCTATGTAGTGGTAGCAGTAGGAGAAAGTGGAGCCCAGAATACCAGAATCAGAGTAACCAGCTAAGTAGTATGAGGTTAAAAGGGATATCAATAAGCCTGTGATCATGGAGGGGGGGGTGGTGGATAAAAAGAGACATTCCATGCATTCAACAAGCACATTTTGATCTCTATGATCCAGGCCCCCTGCTAGCTGGTACGGGAAGCTGTGGTAAGACTGGTCATCTCCTGGGGCACCAGGTCACAGAAGAGGACCAAAGATCACCCCCAGATGACTGGAATAATGTTGGTACCATTTGGGAAAAGAGGGAAGTCGGGACAAAGAGCAAGTGTGGGTATCTAAGAAGAACGCATTTAGTAATTGAGTAAACCCCAAATACCCTCTAAAGCCTTCTTTAAGTCAAGGAACAGTTCAGCTTCACGAGTGGAAGTGTCTGCTTGAGCAGGATGTTCTTTTAAGAGCTCTCTCTATAGGGTCAAAGTGACAGCACAACTTCAAGATGAGACAGGAACCCTCGGGGGCAATGAGTTTTTGCTCATTGGGGTGGGCGGAACAACTCAGAAAAGAAGGGAAAGAGTCACTGCACATTTTGAATGTCATTGGCATCACTGCAATGGGCGTGTAGACATGACCTTGTTTTGTATGTTCTGGACAACTTCAAAGTACAATTTTCTGAATGCTTAGAAAAACCTGATTTTAGTTTGAGATAGCAGAACAAGCCAATGGAAATATCCAGCAGGGAAGCAGAAGTCAAGTAGAAATATCCAGTTGGGGAGAGGAGTCAAGGCAAAAGGTAGAGAGGTGGCTGCTTCTTCAAGGAAACCTCTGCTATTGAGATGATTTCAATTCATAGTGACCCTATAGGACAGAGTAGAGCTGCCCCTTTGAGATTCTGAGTCTGTAACTCTTTCCTGAAGCAGACAGCCTCATTTTACTCCTGCAGAGAGGCCAGAAGGTTTGATCTGCTATCCTTGCAGTCAAAGCAAAGCCCTCTATGCCACCAAGGTTCTTCAGGGAGGGGATCTGGGGCCGAGTTTTAAATCCCCAGGGCAACTATGACTCAGGAAGTCCTGAACTCATCTGACTTTGCTTCCTTACTTGCTCAGAGCAGGGAGAGAAAGAAGGGCCTTCTTCCGCTGCTCGTTCTGCCTCTAGAACAATATATACCGGCCACGAATCTGCTGCCACTTTCCCACAATTCATGACACGGTGTCCCCATCAGCACCACACATTCAGTGATGACGCTTCAGGCATTGCTGTTTGGACACCCATTCATCTTCCTCTCAGGTGGAAAAGACTGTACTATAGGCAGATAGTAAAGGTAATGTAGCAAGTATATTGCTATCCCATCCCAGATCACTGCAGCGGTAACTTGTAGACAACCCCATAATTGCATTGCAGGTATCAGGCATCTCAAAGCGGCCAAATGTGCCATGGAGACCAACGATATTGGGTTATTGGGTCAGGGAATTGTGGGGTTGGATATGCTGCCCCATATGATTTGGTCCAAATTGTTGGTGTTGTTAGATGCTGCCGAGATGATCCTGACCCACAGTGACCCTGTGGACCACACAATGAAATACTCTCCAGTCCTGTGCCATTCTCACAATTGGTCTTATGTTTGACCCCGTTGTTGCAACCTGTGTCGATCAATTTTGTTGAAGGCTTCCTCTTTTTCACTGTCCCCTCCGCTTTACCAAGCATGATGTCCTTCTCCAGGGACTGGTCTCACCTGACAACATGTACAAAGTATGTGAGAAGAAGTCTCGCCATCTTTACCTCTAAGGAACATTCTGGTTGTATCTCTTCTAAGACAGATTTGTTTGCTGAAAGTGAGGAGGATTTGAAGCACTTGCCAATGAAGATCAAGGACGAGCCTTCAATATGGATTACAACTCAATGTAAAGACAACAAAGATCCTCCCAACAGGACCAATAGGTCCAATCATGATGATCGGAGAAAAGATGGAAGTTGGCAAGGATTTCATCCTGCTTGGATCCATAATCAACACTCATGGAAGCAGCAGTCAGGAGGTAAAATGACCCATAGCCTGGGGGAAATCTGCTGCACAAGACCTCTTTAAAGTGTTTAAAAGCAAAGATGTTAGATGGAGAACCAAGATGCATCTGCCCGGAGCCATGATCTTTCTGATGGCCTCACGTGTATGCGCAAGTCGGATGTTGAATAAAGAAGACTGGAGAAAAATGGATGCATTTATATTGCGATGCTGGTGAAGAATATCAGAAGTACTGTGGACTGCCAAAAGAGCCAACGGATCCGTGTGGAGCAAGGACAGCCAGAGTGCTCCTTCGAGGCAAGGATGGCTAGACTTCATCTCACGTACTTTGGACACGTTAACGAGAAAGACCAGTCCCTGGAGAAGGACATCATGCTTGGTAAAGTGGAGGGGCAGAAAAACAAAACAAAACAAAAAAGTGGAAGTCCTGGATGAGACAGACGACACAGCCAGAGCAACAATGGACTCAAACAGGAGGACAATTGTGAGGCTGTGCAGGACCGCACAGTGTCTCCTTACATAGGGTTGCTCCGAGTCCCAACCGACTCAAAGGTACTGAACACCACCGACATGTATGTACCATACTTTGAGTATTGACTCATCGGTTGACGTGTTTGGTTGTTTCTATCTTTGGGCTATTTATTGTGAATAGTGAGCTCTGGTATCCATGGATCTGTCTGTGTTCTCGCTTCCCATTCTTGGTGGAAACGGACTTCTTAAAAGAGCCTATGTTGCTCACCAGGAACCAAAGAAAGAGCTCAGGGGGGTAAAAGAAAGCCGTTTCGTAGACCAGAGCTAGATGGGTGCCACAAGAACTGGGACGCCCAGGTTGGGTGGAGACGAGAGGGCAGTGGGTGTGTCTGCGGAGAGAGGCTCTGGCAGATGGAACAGTGAGATCCTGGGCAGCTGCCCCAGATACTCGGCAGGGAGGAGGCTCTGGAGTTTTGTGTAGGCAGAGGGAGGGCTGAGGCTTCCCTGAGAGCACTTTCTTTTTTTTCGGTCAGTTTATTTAGAACAGGAGATCTGGCTATGAGACTTGCAGTTCAAATTCTAACTCTAGTTATTTGACTTTGGACAAATGGCTAAGCCGTGAGGACTCCTGCCGCAGAGTGAGGATTCAAGAGTGCTATTCCCCAGAGCTGTGGGGGTTACATGAGCTGATGGGTGCAGAAGGCCTGACCTGTTGTCAGTGCTCAAGAAATGTTAGCGGAGCTTACAAAAATTAAATGATTAGTACTATTACTCATTTTAATAAAGCTTAGGATCTGGTCTTTCAAAAAGTCAGCTGGCAAATCCGTGAGCTTAGGAGTTAGCCAAGCCTAAGAGATCAGAGTGATTCTTACCCAAATGCTTTCCTTCTAGAGGAAAACTTGACACATTTCACAATGCCAAGCATGACCTGGATTTAAGTAGGTGGAGACGCTGTGGGGGCAAACCATGGAAACGCCTTCTTAGAGAATTCACAAGGAATTTGGGATACGTTTGTGATTTTTGCAACCTACAAGCCAGACTACACGTTCCTGGACCTTTTGGCATGCTCATATGGAGGTGCAAAAAATGACACGGGCCATGTCTGACCACTTGCAGCTATACAACGGGGAAGGTGAACTGGTCTCCTATCTGGCACTGTCCAGGAGTCTAGGAACTCTTCCATGCCAGTTCCTTTGAGGCTTCATCCAAATTACTGCACCCCAGCTCCTCCAAAAGTTCCTCGCTGAACACGGCTTTTCAACCAGTCGATGAGCCCAGCAAACACCGTTTCTCCACCCACACAATGGATAGCAATTCCTCCCATGCTACCCGGAATACACCCAATCTTGGAAGGCAAATTGGGTCAATCTAGATAAGAATTTAGAGAGCAAAGCTGAAGATTAACCAGTCAGTCGAACCAGGTTTAAGTCCTGGCTCTACTTGTCGGATGACTGATCTTGGGCAAAAATACTTAATTCTAAATCCCAGTTTCTTGATGTGTAATATGAGGAAAATAAGAGGATCCACACAACAGAGGTATTGTTAAATTAAATATAACAGGGAATGCAAACTTCTCAGTGCTCAGAATTCTGAGCACTTTGTCTCTGGTCTCATGACTCTCCATGCAACTGTAAGCTACCGCTTTCCCAGGCCAATGCTCCCAGCAACCTACGCCCATCTCAGACAGTTCTGTGCTCCTGCAGTGCTGATAAGCCTTCCTAGGTCCAGATGTTTTCTCAGCTGTTATCTCCTCCCATTTTCTCACTCTCCTTCTCCATCCTGGCTTCCACAGCTCTGTCGTACTCTTTGCTGTTCATCCACGTATCCACCACATATCCACTCGCCCTTCCTTTCACTTGTCCTTCTTATTCACAGTCTCTCCTCTTCACCTTATGGCAGGAAAATACTACGGAGTAAAATTCCTTTTCGTTTTTTTTTTTTCCTTTTAACGTCTCCCCTTCTGATCTGCTTCCAATCTGGCTCCAGATACTTAAGAGGCAATGGTCAACCTGGTAACAGTAAGCTTGGTAAATGCTACTTCTTTCACCGCATAGGCATGGTAAGTCTATAGGCCGCTTCCCATCTTGCTTGCCTCAAGACTGAGAGCTGAAAATCGGGGTTGGGAGGGGAACCATCAGCAATGAGGACAGAAGAGAACCAGGAAGCTCTCATCTCACCTGAATGCTATTCTTCTCATTTCTCTGTCTTGCCCGTTGCATTAGAAAAGACCTCTAGTACAATGGAAATTGTCTACCTTGACAGAAAGGTGAGGTTGTCTGCTCCCCAAATGATTTCCCGCCTCCAAAACCCTAGGGAGTGGTTCTACTCTGTCCTATACAGTTAATATGAGTCATTGATTCAGTGGCAACTTTTGTGTGTGTGTTCTATTGTTGTTGTTTCCCTACTATATAACCTCTATCAAATAGACGTTTTCTTCTTTGCCCACTTTGCTAGGTTTATGTAATAAGTACTTGTAGTATTAGCCTTGAGTTTCCAGGTAGACAATGGGGCACTGAAAAGCAAGGTGCTAAGTAGGTGGCCGCAGAGGCATCCTGGGGCGATCACAAGGAAGAATCGAGGCCATTCGGGCAGGCTGGGGTGCACTGGAGCATCCTGTCCGGAGGGACTGTCACGGTGCTCGTAGCTACTCTTCATACTCTGATCTCAATGCGGAGACCTGTGATTCCATGGCTCTAGCGGACTCTTCAGCGTAGAAATGACAAAACTCACTCCTCGTTACTGTTCTTGCTTCTTCTTTTATTAGCTTAAGAAGGAACTGTGGGCTTTCAAGATAATTTTTTTTGGTAAAAATTGGAGCAGATAACTGAAACCTCCTCCCTTTTCACGTGAGAGCTTTTGGGAAGTGGCTCTGACCCTGGTTTTCCATTCCAATCAGCTTCTGTGAAAGCCACTGCTTGTTCTTGCTGTGAACGATCAAGGCTCTTTTTCTCCCTGATGGAAATTCAGGAATGAAACCAAGTAATTCCCAACAGAGTCAGAACTTGACCACAGCACCAGCCAAAAGGGCTTTTAAAGATTTCAACCTTGCACGTGAGACCATTGGCTGGTTGCTTGCTTGCTCTCTGCTGCCAGCTTGACAGGTGGATGTGGTTCTTCAGTTTTGACAGGAAATCTTTTTTGATGGAGAAAAGGGTTGCAAGTGAAACTTGCTGGAAATTTTTTTCAGTAAGAGCGTTTGTGACAAGCATTCAGAATAAAGTAGGAATAAACGACATTCATCTCTCAACCAGTAACCCGCATCTGCTGTGGAAATGGTGAAAGGGAGGGAGACTTTAACATTTAAGTCATCTAATGTGGCACCGGAAGAGTCCTGGTGGCATAGAGGGCCATACGTTGAGCTGCAAACCACAAGGTCAGTAGTTCAAACCTACCAGGTGCTCCTCAGGAGAAAGATGAGGCTGTCTGCCCCTCTAAAGATTTAAAGTCTTGGAAACCCAAAGGGTCCATTCTGATCTGTCCTGCAGGGTCACTATAAGTCAGAAGAGAACTAAATGAGGGAGTGGGTTTGGTTGGTTTTTGAGGGTGGCATCTCTTGGTTGGTAGTCTGCCTCTACTGTGTGATTGCTTTTGTTTTTGTTTGAATATGATTAATAATGGAAAACTGGTCAGCTTGTCTCCCCAACTCCCCACTGGGTAACCAAGAGTTGGCTGTGATTGGCTGCTTTACTCAGTTCCACTCTTAACAACCGTAAGGGGTGAGGAGAACAAGAGCTAATCAACCTGCCATCAGTGAGGAACATTTCAACACACAAGTGATGTGCCAGACAGTGCTGGAACAGTCTCCGAAGGTGGCAAGTCAATAAAATAATGAAGGAAAGTTGTAGGAACCAGCATAGCTCAGCCTTGAAACAGAAAAGTTACTGGGCTGACGTGGTGGCTCTTTTCCAGTACAGTAAACTGCATCATCCACACATTGCACAAAACCTTCTGTGCTCAGCTGGTAGTGATGGTCTGGAAAAACAAAAACAGCAGACTTACCTTCAAGAGACCTGGGTTCTTGTCCCACCTCTGCTAACAGATGACCTTGGCTGCTTCCTGCCTCTGTGTAAGCTTAAAGGTTTCAACTGCTTTGTGCTCCTCAGTTAAGACTTCCTTTAAGGCTTCACAAATGAAGACAAGTTTGGACATTTCAAAGATGTAGTTGTTGTTGTTAGGTGTCATCGAGCTGGTTCCCACCCATAGTGACCCTGTGTACAACAGGAGACGCTGCCTGGTCCTGCACCGTCCTAACCATTGTTCCTAGGCTTGAGCCCATCGTTGCAGCCATTGTATCAATCCATCTCATTGAGGGCCTTCCTCTCCTTTGCTGCCCCTCTGCTTTACCAAGCATGATGTCTGTGGTAGTTACATAATCTGTTGTCAATTTGAGATTAAGAGTGAAGGGGTGGAGTTTAGCCTGTCAGTCAGGTCACAGATTGATGACCTCATTTGGAGGCCCTAAGGAGATAAATAGCTCACTGGAGATGGGACACACATTCACTCCGAGAGACATTCTCTCAGACAAGACACATGGAGCTACGCTAGAGCCCTGGAGCTGTGGAGATCCCTGCCAGCGCTGCGATGCCTTACTGCCACTGGATCCACAAGACTTTCCACCCACTATCCTGTAATCTTGCATTTGGCATCATTGCATGTGTTGCGTGAGTTTGAAGAGGAATTTATAGATTGGTATCAGATATATGGGCTAATATCAGACTTACAGACTTGATCTGGACTGGGCTGCGATGTGTTCTCAATATTCAATTGCTCTGGTATATAAAGCTCTTTCATATATGCATACGAGTGTCTATGAATTTGTTTCTCTAGTCAACCCAGACGAACACAATGTCCTTCTCTAGGGACTGGTCTCTCCTGACCACATGTCTAAAGTATGTAAGATGCTAAAGTATGTAAGATGAAGTCTCATCATCCTTGCTTCTAAGGAGTACTCTGGCCATACTTCTTCCAAGATAGATTTGTTTTGTCCTTTTGGTAGTCGATAGTATTTTCAATGTTCTTTGCCAGCCCCACAATCAAATGCACCAATTCTTTTTGGTCTTCCTTATTCAATGTCCAACTTTCACATGCATATAAGGCAATTGAAAAGACCATGGCTTGGGTCAGGTGCACCTTAGTCCTCCAAGTAACATCTTTGCTTTTCAACACTCTAATGTACAAAAAATAGTACTTTTAAATGATTACATAATAGAGGCATGCATTTAGTGATCAAAATCCCTCACCCTGTGGACTCATGAGGAAAAAGAGTAACTAAAAAGGTCAACAGTGATAAGAGTTTGAGAGTCACTCTCAAGCCACTCCAGTACAGGAATGGTGCCTGCTTCACCGTCAAGGCCTCAGTCATCCAGAATGGTGCCTCCTTCGCACACATGGCTGTGATATGCTCAGTACCTTTCAAACATACACACACCTAGAGAGACCATAAAATAAAGCCCATCACCCAACTCCAAAAACCCTCATTCAATGGCCAGTATGGCTTTTCTATGATCCCACCCACTGACCCCTAACCCCGCCAACCCGACAACACAGATTATTTTGAAGCAAATTACAGACATCAAATAATTCCACCCATAAATAGTTCAGCATTTCTCTCTGTAAGATAAGCACTTTTGTTTATAAATAATATGGGTCCCAGAGTGGCATAAATGGTTTATGCTTATCTATTAATTTCAGGCGATGGGTGGTTCAAATCCACCTAGTTGTTGTTAGTGTTAAATGCCATAGAGTTGGTTCCAACACACAGCAATTCTATTTACAACAGAACGAAACACTACCCCTTCCTTTGTCATCCGCACAATTGTTTTGTTGCAGCCGCTGTGCGGATCGGTCTTAAGGAGGGTCTTCCTCTTTTTCATTGTCCCTCTACTTTACCAGGCCGCGTGTCCTTTTCCAGGGACTGGTCTCTCTGGAAAACATAAGCAGCATTCTGGCTGTACTTCTTCCAAGACAGATTTGTTGGTTCTTTTGGTAGCCCAGGGCACTTTCAATATTCTTTGCCAGCACCAGAATTCAAATGAATCTATACTTCAGTCTTCTTAATTCAATGTCCAACTTTCACATGCACATGAGGTGATTAAAGAAATACCATGGCTTGGGTCAGACGCACCTTATCCTCTGTAAACCTTACAGCCAAGGGTATGGAGAAGCCACTGTCATGCATGAAGTCACCCTCCAAACCCAAACCAAGCCCACTTGTAGTGATCTTATGCTGGGTTTCCAAGGCTTTGATGAGAGCAAACAGCCTCGTCTTTCTTGAGGCGAATGAGGGGTGGGTTTGAATCGCTGACTTTGTGGTCAGCAGCCCAACACCACCAGGGCTCCTTTAGGCAGAGTCAACCAATCATCATGGGGATTGTTCGTTTGTTTTTAAATAGATGTAACCACAATCTTAGTCACACCTGAAAAATGATCACCGTACCTGCCATCTTCGCCATGTAGCGCTACTATAAGAATAGAAATGCCATAAGTGAATGACTTTGTCAAACAGAAATTTATTTTTTCAGTCTAGGAGGCAAGCTGTCGGCTCGAGGAGAAGGCCTGCCCTCTGTCTGCTCTGCAGGGAGGGGTGTGTCTCCTCTGAGCGTCTCTCCTGGGCAATCTTCACATGCTTGGTTTCCTTCTTCCCCCATCTCTGTTCGGCTCACTTGTTTACTCTCTTTCATATCTTACTAATCCTGCCTCATTAACATAAAAACCACATCCTATTCCCTACTGGAATTATAACTACTAGAATGGAGGTCAGAATTTAGCACGTGTATTTGGGGCACACAGTTCAATCCGTACCACTTCCTTAAACATCTAATGCTAATCCAGGGTTCAGATGCTCCATCAAAAATATTTTGTTAGAATTTGTTTGCTTAAATTGTTGGTATCGTTGTGTGCTGTTGAGTTGATTCAGACAGGTAGAGACCCTATAGGATCGTACATGGCAGAGCCTATAGTATATAGGGGTTCCTAGCCTCTCATCTTTATGGGAGCAGATTAGCAGGTCTTTCCCCCTACAGAGCCACTAGTGAGTTCAAACCATCAACCTTTCAGTCAGCAGCCCAGTGATTATCCATTGTGCAACCCTGGTTCCTTTGTGTAAACTAAGATCTGAATATGGGAACTGGGTGGGATGCTCTATAGAGTCTGCCCCTTTGACTAATAATTTACTTCTTCAGGAAAATAGGTCACTTGTCCAGAGAGCTTCCCACTGTCTGAATGTGGCTCTTTTGGCTAAAACTTAACATGGGGCTTCTATTTCCTATAAACTGGTAGCTAAATCAAGAAATTTGGTCAGGGGGAGGGAGGGGGAAAAAAGATACCAAGGGCTCAAGTAGAAATAAAATGTTTTGGAAATGTTGATGGCAACATATGCACAAATGTGGTCAATACAATTGAATAATGGATTGTTATAAGATTTGTAAGAGTGTCCCCCCGCCGCACCCCCACCGCCCCGCAAGAAAGTAAGCAATAAAAAAAGAAAAGAAAGAAAGTTGGTTCTTTTGTTGTTGTTGTTGTTGGTCAGGAAGGCTTCATAGGTGACTCTGTATTTTCACTGGGACACATAAAATGTGTCCCATATGATCTTTATGGATGTTAGCGGCCATTGATGAAGATTGCCTAGATCCATTATTTCCTAGAGGATTGCAAAAATGTGGATATGTGATCTCTATCATTATTGATTATATATCACGCTCTCTATAAGGATATGCTATTCCATCATTGCTTTTCACCTGTTAGCTGGACTCTTGTTCGATGGGACTGTAGGAGCTTCTCAATCCACTCGTGAGTCCATTTGTCTCACCTCTAACGGAGTTTGATAGGTCCTCACTTTCAGTGAACTGAACTTCTGAAGTAATTTCTATGCTCCTTCTTGGTTGTGTCCTCAAAACTCAGAAAGAGGAGCCCCTGTCCTGAGCATCTTTTTCAGATCTCATAGGGAAGTTTTTTGAACGTTAATTGGAAAAATCGAGTGATTGAGGCTCACTGATCTCTTCAGGTCAGGGGCTGAGAGTTGAGGTAAAGTGAGTGAATGAGTGGCTGGGTAAGGTGGGGTGGGGAGGATATGGAATCACAGACTGTCCTGGGAAGACAGACAGCAAAGGCTGCTTCTGTTTAATGTTTTCCTTCCAATCAAAGCCGAGGGGGTATCTAGGGCATCCTCACCTTCTGTTCCTTGGCTGGGTTGATGTAGTTGGACAAGACAACTAGAAGTGCCTAGACCTTGTGAGTTGATCAAGCGAGGAGTTAGTTCAGGTTGGTTAAATTGGAGAGTGAGACTCAGCGATGTCATTAGGGATCCAGGGTCTTTCCATCATGTTGCTCTTCTCTCTTCCGTTGGTTTGGGTCTCCAGCTCGATCCTCCAATGACAGCTAAATAGCTGCTGTACTTCCTGGCATCCTATCCAGACAAGAGAAGACAATGTTTTAACAGAGGCCTAGCTCTTCCTTGTGTCTTCTGATGTGCCCTGACATTTCATTGGCCAGGGCAGTTTACATAGATGCTTAATCTAGCATTGTCTAGGAAGTCCAATTACTGCCGTGGGCCTACTACCAAGCATGGTTTATCCTTGGGTTGGGAGGGAAAAGAGTGAAACACTTTGGAAGGCACAGGGGGTGGGTGGTGGTGGTGGGGAGTGGAGAAGCAAAGAAGAAAAGGGAAACGTCGTTACAGTAACCACCGTACCGGGTACAAACCATACACCTGAGAAGTTCAGGAAAGGGAAGCGACTTGCTGCCGATCAAACAACCAAGTAACGTCAGATCTAGGATCTGACCCTGGAATGGTCTGCCTCTGGAAATTACGATCTTGAAAGCTGTATCCCTCACTAGATTCTTTGGCTGTTGAGGAACTCTGAATATTTCATGATAAGAAATGAGGTGGGAGCTACTGATCAATCAAACTCAAGAGATCAAACAATCTACCAAATGCACCCAGCTACTCCAAGGCCTCACTTGGATCCTTCCCCCTGGCTCACCCAACGTAAGCTTGCTCAGCCAGTGGAGAGGAAGTTTGTACTAGCAGGGAAACTAAGAAAGCAGCAGACTTCGACCCCAGATTTCTGGGAGGGAAGCGCCGTAAGTGAAGAAATGTTGCTTGTTGCTCCCTTCCATTTCACCTCCTATTCTAGTAAATTCCCCTTTGAAGAATTCCTTCTTTCCAAATTCAATCATTTGGTTCTAGTGGGGCCTTTCAATGATAGTACCAAGGGTCAATATTAAAATTAAAATAGTTAACGAATAGGAAAGAACATGCACCAATAATTAGAAGGGACATTTCTATCCGCGGAAAGCAGGCTCCTGGTGAATCTTTAAGGAGTCCTAGTTACTGGCGAAATGGGTTATTTACACATTGGGCTGCAAACCACAAAGTTAGCTATCTGAATCTCCCAGTTGCGCTATGGGAGAAAGAGGAGGCCCAGTACTCTTGTGAAGATTTATAGTCTTGGATATCCAAAGGAGCAGCTCTATTCTGTCCTATAGGGTCACTGTGATGCCATCAGAACCGACCCAATGGCAGCGGTTGGTTTGCAGCTTGGTTGGAGAACCCTGGGTTAAGTCTTTAGTTGATAGCTCACAGAGAATTCCAGAGTGTGTCAGGGAGGGATGGCACGGAAATAGAGCATAGTCTTGGATCAGTAGGTATTTACCAACTGGTAGGGTTACATTTTCAACAAGGTCTCAGTTTCAGATATTTATTTCACTTTTCAATTCTAGAATGCTGATTGTTTTTTGTGGGGTTTTTTGGTATAGATTCTAACTCTCTATTAAATGACCTTTTCATTGACGTGGTTCTTTCCCTCTCTTTCCTTTAACATGTTTATAATACTTACTGTAAAATCTGTATCTGCTACCTTGAGCATTATCATTGTGGAGCTGTTCCCATGGTCTGTTTTAGTTATTAGTCACATTTTCCTGCTCTTTACATGTCTTAGTAAAAAAGACACATATACCAGATCTTATGTGTATAGAGGATGGGGTGAGAAGACTGTTCATCGCGAGCTCGTCAGGGATTTAGTCCATTTGGAGGTGGACTGCAGTTGTAGTTTATGTCAGCCCAACTGGGTATCATCCATGTTATTTGGATGGAGCCATTCAAGCTCTTGATTGACAGCTGTCCACGTCTCTAACTCCTTAACCCCGAAAGCTATGGAAGATTCAGCTCTGCCCTTGGCGGGGAGCTTGAGCTTAGCCCTCCAGTGTCTGGATTCACACTGTTCGGCAGCTTGGCAAATGTCTTGAGGGGAAGACCAGTCTCGTGTTTGTTGCAGGCTGCCTCTATGTCACAGGACTTTGTTCCTAAAATTTTCCAAGACTGTGGGAAATTACCCTCTGCTTTTAGAGGAGCCTAGCCCAGCCTCTCCTGTTTCTCCCAGAATTCAGAAAATGTCCCAAGGGCAAAACTGGCAATCTGGAGTGCACTGGGTTCCAAAAGTACATCAGTCATGCCGATCATCCAGAGCATTGCCAGTTTCTTTCGGTCCCAGTGGGGGAGACCTTATGCCTGGGCCAAGTCTTATGCTTGGCCTGCACCTGGGATTGCAAATATTCCCCCAGGGGATGGGAGTGGGGGTGGCAGCCACCGCCAGAGATGGTCACCTCCGTTTGAAAGGGCTCTCTCCTCTCTGGAATTTTGTACCGGGTTCATCCTCCTTGCTTGTTGCTCTTCAACACCTTTCGTCCATGGGTTTGGCAACCTGCCCAGTTTGATTCGCTTTGTCGTCGCGGGAGCACTGGGCTGTTGCTAAGTATAAGGAGATGTCCAAAAGAAGTCCTATGATTGTTTCACTATTTTAACCACCGTACGTATGGTCATACCAATGATGTGTAGGGCTTCACTTACCCAGCTATTACCAGGACCCCTCCTCCACCCCTTGCAGAGCAGAGATCATGTGATCCAAGTAGAGCAATCAGAGGCCCTTTGTTGTGTGCAAGGTGGGGCGAGGCTGTGAGAGGGAGTTGGAAGCAGGTATACATTTTCCTTGCAGGAGAGAAACAAACCTTCACATTTCGAGGAAAGACCTAGCGGATGCTCAGGGCTTCTTTGGTTACCCGAGTTATACATTTCCCCTCCTTTGCCGGAGCTATAGCGTTCCAGGCCCTTAAGAGGCTGGACCCATTCAATGTCCTGTCGTTGGCCTTCGTAGGACATCCCGGTGTCCAGAGAGCGCATGATCATTTCCTTCTTAAGCATAAGGGGTCTTATGGACCTGTGACTCACAGTCTTGTCCAAGGCTGCAGTTTGCCTGGCAGGGCAAGGTTAGAAAGACCGGGTGAAGGGCGTCCCCCTCCTATCCTCGCAGGAAGAGGGAGGGATGGATGGGTGGTGGTGTATCTGAGGCCCCTGCTTTGGCTCGGGACGCCTCACTCCCAGGAAAAGCTCCTGCTTCTAGACCCAGCTCTCCCTACTTCACCAGGGGAGGACATGCGGAGCACAGCCACCAAGTCACCGGCTCTGCCTGTCAACACCACGCTCTCTATCATCACCACGCCGAGAAGCTGACACGACACCAAGGCAGGAAGGGAATGGAAATGGCAGACTCCCGACGGCTCCTGGGACTCCTAACTTGCAGAGGAGCCTGAAGTTTACACCAGAGGGTAGACAAGATAGCTATCTGGGCATCATACGCCACTTTGCCAGTTTCCGTTCTCCTGAATTATTTACCACCTAATTGCATTGAAACCGAATCTGGGAACACAGAGTCAGAGATGGGGCCTTCTTGCGAGTTAGAGAAGGCAAACCAGTGTGCAGGGAAAGTACCTGGAGCAGACACACGTGACAGCTTGCTGAAGTTCTCCTGTCCTAGAAGCGCTGTGGGTACAGGGGGCAGTGTCATAGGCTGGAAGTGCCTTCCAACCGTTCGTCTAGCCTCTCCCTGCCACGATCCCCAGACACGGAGGAGGCTTAGGCCCTCTGGGCTTCCACCTCAACTGAAGATGGCAATTCGTGGCCCTGAGCCCGTGTCTTCGCCTGCGTAAAACAACGAGATACAAAAGGAGCTCAGCAGGGAAAATGAGCCTCTCTTTAGACTTAAGAGAGAATGTTCACAAGTTTATTTTCATCACCGTACCAATCACTTCTCATAGTTATGAAAACAAAGAAAATATATGTTTTTAGTATTTCAATTTTTTGTTTAATTAAATACTTCTATTGGGGGGGCTCTTACAGCTCTTATCACAACCCATACATTCGTCTATTGTGTCAAGCACATTTGTACATCTGTTGCCATCATCATTTTCAAAACATCTTTCTACTTGAGCCCTTGATATCAGCTCACTTTTTCCCTCTCTCCTCCACCCTCCCTCCATCATGAACCAAAGGAAATATTTTTAATTAAGTAGAAAACTTGAGAAAACTCAGAAAAGTGTAATGAAAGAAATGAAACTCACCGTCGTACCCATGCTAAATGAGAATCACTCATAATATTTTCATACACTTTGCACCAGTCTTCTCTTTCACCAAATATTTATGTTCAGGAGATATTAATCACAATGTTTTGTAAGCTGCTCCCCCCACCCCACATTCAATATTTTATAATGAGTTTCTCCCCAGGCCAATAAGTATTCTTCAAACAAAAAATTTTTAGAGCAGGCCAGGTAACAAAATGGCTCAACTTTTAACTGCCAAACAAAAGGCTGGGAGTTCAAACCCACCCAGGGGGCTCCCTGTGAGACAGACCTCGCAATCCTATTCAAATAATAGCTTTAAATAAATAGCCCCGTGGGGCAAAAGCAGGGGGGGTTCACGGCTCATTGTTATCAAATTTCTCTACAAAGCAATACAGGATTAAAATATTATTAATTTGCATTCAAGAGACCCACTGTGATATCACTTTAAAATCCAGTTGGGCTGCTCTGAAGGATATTGAATGACTCATCACAATGCAGAGTCTCAGACGAACAAAAAGGAGCAGGAACAAACCTCAAAATAACTTTTCCCAACCAGGGCAATTCCAG